>NC_024310.1:7070113-7089862 GCF_000523025.1 Cynoglossus semilaevis | reverse complement strand
GGATCCACGCCTCTGGATGTTGCTGCAGCTTCCTGCATTGACAACAATGAACTGGCTTTAGCTTTGCAAGAGCAAGACCTGGAAATGGTTAGAGGAAAACTCTCACACAGAGACACGGAATTATTTGATTTGGACTTGGTAATTAATAATGTCTGTTTGTGGTGTAGGTTGTGACCTACTTGGCAGGATGCGGGCTTCAGATGTGTCCAATGCTGTTGTCCAAGGGCTACCCTGATATTGGATGGAACCCAGTAGGGGGGGAGCGATACCTGGACTTCCTCCGTTTTGCTGTCTTTGTCAATGGTCAGTACCACCAGAACTCATGATCTTGAGCCATAAATTATTTCTGCTCACTGTTCGTCAACCTGATCTTTACAGGAGAAAGCGTGGAAGAGAACGCCAATGTTGTGGTTCGTCTGCTCATTCGTCGGCCAGAGTGTTTCGGCCCTGCCCTGAGAGGAGAGGGTGGTAATGGTTTGTTGGCTGCCATGGAAGAGGCCATCAAGATCTCAGAGGATCCAGCCAGAGATGGTCCCACCGTCAAAAAAGACAGACGCTTCATGTAAATGATGACATGTAGTAGGCAATGCACATGTGTCTTTCATGTAGTTTATTGTCATTAATACTGACAGAGAATTTTTTCCTTGGCAGGTTTGGTGGTGAAGAACAGCAAGAGGAGAACCGTGTGCACCTGGGAAATGCCATCATGTCCTTCTACTCAGCTCTCATTGATCTGCTGGGTCGCTGTGCCCCTGAGATGCATGTAAGTGAAAGTATATTTTAGAACATTGATTTTTTCCTTAGCCTTCAGGAACACACAGATGGTTGATTGAAGAGAAGGGATTAGGTTTATTCACTATGGCTTAAATGTCATTATTACAGCTTATCCAAGCAGGGAAAGGTGAAGCTCTGCGAATCAGGGCCATCCTGAGGTCTCTGGTTCCCATAGAAGACTTGGTGGGAGTTATCAGCTTGCCTGTGCAGATTCCTGCCTATGGCAAAGGTTAGGCATACACTAATGTCATTACTTATGTAGAATTGGTTTTGCTACCATTCTGATTTGTTCTGTATTAAAATCACAGATGGTCAGATTATTGAGCCAAAGATGTCAGCCAGTTTTGTACCAGACCACAAGGCTTCCATGGTCCTGTTCCTTGACAGAGTGTATGGCATTGATAACCAGGACTTTTTGCTTCACGTTCTGGAGGTCGGCTTCCTGCCAGACATGAGGGCTTCAGCTTCCCTGGACACTGTAGGTTCATTTTAAAGAACATCTGACATCTTCCAAAAAGTTCAAATGTTTTGATGTGCATTTGCTTTCACCTTTTGATTTTAGGTGGCATTCAGTACAACCGAAATGGCCCTGGCACTGAACCGATACCTCTGCTCAGCAGTTCTGCCTCTGCTCACCAAATGTGCCCCGCTATTTGCTGGTTCAGACCACCGTGCCATCATGATTGACTCAATGCTCCACACTATCTACCGTCTGTCCAGAGGCCGAGCCCTCACCAAGGCCCAGAGGGATGTCATTGAGGAGTGCCTCATGTCACTTTGCAAGTCAGTTTCCTTAATTAACTTACCTTTTATCACAAGAAAGAAGAACAGACGATTTATGAAATAAGCCCATAGGGAAACAATTTCCAGAGCCAGATTTCTTCTCATGTTTCCTGATGATGTTCATAGGTATCTACGGCCATCGATGCTGCAGCATCTGCTCAGACGACTGGTGTTTGATGTGCCCATCCTCAATGAATATGCAAAGATGCCTCTTAAGGTTTGTTGGCTGTTTCATATTTGGAAGCACATATGCATATTACATTATTAATATTAATATCACATATGCATATTACATTATTAATATTTGGCCAATACCTTGTTCATATTTGTAATTAACATATTCAACATATTGAATTTAAAAAAAAAAAACAAAAACAGCTGTTGACCAATCACTATGAGCGCTGCTGGAAGTATTACTGTCTACCTAATGGATGGGCCAATTTTGGAGTGACTTCAGAGGAAGAGTTGCATCTTTCCCGTAAACTCTTTTGGGGAATTTTTGAATCTCTTGCACACAAGGTGAGAGAAAATTTCCTTTAAAGCATCCCATTAATAAAGATATTATCATATTATTATTGATGTGTTTTTTCTGGTTTTATCCAAACTCTAGAAATTTGATGCAGAACTCTTTAAGATCGCCATGCCCTGCCTCTGTGCGATAGCAGGTGCCATTCCACCTGACTATGTGGATGCCAGCTATTCCTCTCACACTGAGAAAAAGGCCTCTGTTGATGCTGAGGGCAACTTTGATCCCAAACCTGTGGAGACCACCAAGTGAGCAGATAGTAGAGCACACTTCATTTTGATGTGCAAAAAAAATAAGTTTGTCATATGTAACACCTTGAAGTACTGTAGATAGTATCGACACGGTTGATAGTAAAACTATTACAAATATTGAGCAACAATAACTTTGATCATTCATATTTGAACTGTTACAATTGTTAATCCACAGCACTATAATCCCTGAGAGGCTGGATGCTTTTATTAACAAGTTTGCTGAGCACACTCATGACAGATGGGCCTTTGAAAAAGTGAGTTCAGTAAATGAAATTTAAATGTGTAGTTTCTTTTGATATGTGGTTCATTTATTAAGCGTTAAATAATGAAAACCTTTTGCAGATCCAGAACAACTGGACCTATGGAGAGCTGTTAGATGAGAATGCAAAAACTCACCCAATGCTGCGACCTTATAAAACCTTCTCTGAAAAGGTACCTTTTTAATCCTGATGTGACAACACCTAATCTCTATGTTTGATGATTTTTTAAACAGCATAAAAACATATTTTATTAATTTTCTTTTAGGACAAAGAGATCTATCGTTGGCCCATTAAAGAATCTGCCAAAGCTATGTTAGCTTGGGAGTGGACCTTGGAGAAAGCCAGAGATGGTGAAGGAGAAATTGAGAAAAAAGCTGCCACTCGTAAGATCTCCCAGACTGCTCAGGTATTACATATATAGTATAATTAGAAAAGATCATTTCAAATCTAACTGCCTTATTTCCAACATCACAATATCTAGATGCATCTTGTATTTATTGAAGGGATTTGTAAACTTCCCACTTTTTTTTTATTGTTAGGCCACCTATGACCCCAGTCATGGTTACAGCCCTCAGCCAATAGATCTGTCAGGAATGGCCTTGTCCAGGGAGCTGCAGGTATTGTTGTTTATCTCACTACAACTTCTTAGTGTCTTGAGGATTTATGCAGTCGTTCACTACATTCATACGTTTGTTTCACAGTCAATGGCTGAACAGCTGGCAGAAAACTACCACAACACTTGGGGTAGAAAGAAGAAGATGGAGCTTCAGACCAAAGGTTAGAAAGGTTTTTCTATCAATGGACACTGATACAGAGCATCAATAGCTTGCAGTTGTGTGATTCACAGAATGATGTGTGTTTATTAACAGGTGGAGGCAGCCACCCGCTCCTTGTTCCTTATGACACCTTGACCGCTAAGGAGAAAGCAAGGGACAGGGAGAAGGCCCAAGACCTGCTTAAGTTCCTCCAGCTTAATGGATATGCAGTGACTAGGTAGGAGGAACATGTTGCCATTTTGTCTTGAGACACCTTTTTTCAGCCCTGACCAATTATATGATTATTTTGACTTGTCTCTTGTCTTCGTCTCCAGGGGTCTTAAAGACATGGAGCAGGACATTTCCTCCATTGAGAAGCGTTTTGCCTATGGCTTCCTGCAGAAGCTTTTAAAGTGGATGGACATCGCACAGGAATTTATTGCTCACCTTGGTACATGGTTAGAGTTAAATGACTTTATAATGTAGTGGATACATTAATTTGAACTATTTTAACATTTTATTTAAACAGAGGCTGTTGTTAGCAGTGGTAGAGTGGAGAAGTCACCACATGAACAGGAAATCAAATTCTTTGCCAAGGTGAGTCCTCTGACCCCTCCATTAACCTTCCTCTTGTTTGTCATTAGCAGAATAGCCAAAAGACACACTGTAATAGAACTTTACTTCACAGTTGTTCACAGATCACTGGTTTTGATTTTAATAATTTGAGGTTTTATATTTGAACCAGAAACCATTATTTTGTGGGGTTTTGTTTTGTAAACCTCTCTCCAAAAGTTGATATTAATATGTCATGTTTCATGTTTCTTACAGATTCTATTGCCACTGGTGAATCAATACTTCAAGAACCACTGCTTGTACTTCCTCTCCACTCCTGCAAAGGTCTTGGGAAGTGGAGGACTTTCCTCCAATAAGGAGAAGGAGATGATTGCAAGGTATGTGCGTGTTCAAGTAGTGGAGTCACTGCTTAAATCATGTGATTTTTACCATGTACCTCTTCTTTAGAACGTTAGTGTGATAGTGTCTGTCCTCTGCTCCCTCCATGTCTTTTCATCTATTTATTATAGTTCAATATCCTAATTTCCGGGACCTTCCTTTTACTTTGTACGTCACTTGAAACATTTTTCTCTCGTTTCCCTTTTGCCATTTCTCCCTCCCTATCCCTTTCTTTCCTATTTCCCCCTCCTGCCTCAGTATCTTCTGTAAGTTGGCTGCTTTGGTGAGGCAAAGAGTTTATCTTTTTGGTAAGGAATCTGCATGGTGGCATTATGGCCTGTCACCATCTCTGTCCCTCTGTCATTTCTTTTCTTCTAACCATTTCCCCCCCAATCATTTACATATTAACCAGTGTTGTATCACGGCTATTCTCACACTTTTATTGCCTTTTCTTGTTTTACCTCTCGTTCTAATTCTTCTCTCTCTGCAGCTCAGCTTCTGCTTGGCTTTGATGTTTTCTGTGATAGGGTGTTTAAAAGTGGCCTGGTGTTAGATTTATGATCACAAACCAGGAGTGTTTTCAGCATGAATGTTTGCAGTGGCGTGGTAAAGAAAACAAGAATTTATTGTTGAGTGTGGTTTTCTCTGCCTGGCTAATGTGAGTCAATAACTGCTTAATGTTCATTACCCTTCCCTATCACCACCATGTATTCTGTTAAGGTTAACCACACCTGTGTGTGCAGTGGTGACTACACATAGGCAAACACTTAAATCTAAGTCTTATATAGCATAGCATGTATCAGATATGAAGTTAGAGTCAATATTAATATATTCAATCACATTTAAATTTCTGATTTAATTGGAAAATGAAACACAATTCTACCAAGTTCATCTGTGTGAATAGAAATGTGGGATTTGATGTTTCTTCTTAACTCCTTCCTTTGTGTTTTCTTTTAAATAATGAATTTTAATTAGCTTCCTTTGAATTGTTTCCTATTTTGTAGATGATTCATGAAAACAAACATGACCACACTTCTTTTTCAGGAACGGATGCAAATGCAGTCATTAACTGTCTGCACATTCTGTCACGATCCTTGGATGCCAGGTAACCATTAGTTCTCAGTCAGAGACGAATGTCTGCAGAGTATCCGGCTATTGCTAAGAAGTTTCTTCAGAGTTTAATTTATTTCATCTGACTGTTTATGATACTTGAGATTTTTTATACTGCAGTAGGTTTATGGGATTTTTTTTTGTAAGGTCCAGGGTTTTTTAAGATTTTTCTTTTCTGTCCAATTACTTAGGACGGTTATGAAATCAGGCCCTGAGATTGTGAAGGCCGGGCTGCGCCAGTTCTTTGAGAGTGCTGCAGACGACATTGAGAAGATGGTTGAGAATTTGAAATTGGGAAAAGTGTCGAGTCGAAATCAGGTAAGACACAGTGTCAGGTGGTCTATTGATTCATTAACCTCATCATCTTCAAATATTTAACCCATTAACTGAGGTAGAAAATAATTTTTGGATCAGATATGGCAGATACCTCAGTTTTATTGTGCCCCAAAATTTGGCTATAAAAAAGCTCTGAGCTGTCATATGTAAACAGGAAAACAGAAAAAACTTTTTCAACAACTTTTGTGTTCCTGTAGGTTAAGGGTGTGGCACAGAACATCAGCTACACCACCACTGCCCTGCTGCCAGTCCTGACATCACTCTTTGACCACATCGCCCAACACCAGTTTGGAGATGATGTCATGTGTGAGTGAAGTGATCTTTTATTGTAGTCATTCTTTTTGAAAGAGACTATCTTAATGTATTAACTTCTCTTCTCTCCACACCCTCAGTGGACGACCTGCAAATATCCTGCTATCGTTTGATGTGCAGTATTTACTCCCTGGGCACAGTTAAGACTCCACATGTGGAGAAGTAAGTGAAAGTAACAAACTGGTGTCTCTAACTAATTTATATTAGGATAGTAGGTTAAGGAAAGTTTGTTTCTTATTACAAAAAAAATGTAATTTCTTGCTTCAGAGATATAAAGAACAAAAGTGTTTTTTATGATATTGATTTCTACCCTGACCTTTACGTGTGTTATTAAGAGTTTTTTTTTTTTTTCTCCTTTGCAGACAGAGACCGGCTCTTGGTGAGTGCTTAGCCCATCTTGCAGCAGCTATGCCAGTGGCCTTCATGGAGCCAGAACTGAATGAGTTCAACACCTTTTCAGTTTACACCACCAAGACTCCAAGAGAGAGAACAAGTGAGTTTAAGCATTTTGGTCTTCTTTTTCTTTATTATTTTTTTATTCTTATATTATATGTTTGTTTTTATTTATTTTGCTTCTGCCATTTCCCTTCACAGTTCTTGGTCTTCCCAGTCAAGTAGAGGAGCTGTGCCCTGACATCCCAGAACTGGAGGTCTTGATGAAGGAAATTCACGATCTGGCTGAGTCTGGTGCTCGCTACACAGAAATGCCTCACGTGATTGAGATCACTTTGCCCATGCTGTGTAACTATCTCCCACGCTGGTGGGAGAGGGGCCTGGAGAATTTCCCGGAGCAGGAGGGCCAGCTTTGTACCTCTGTCACCTCTGAGCATCTGAATCAGCTCCTGGGGAGCATCATGAAGATTGTTGTTAACAACCTGGGTATAGACGAAGCCTCTTGGATGAAGAGATTGGCAGGTGGGCAAGAAAAGGGGTTCATATCAGATACTGGGCCTCCAAGTTATATTGTTTACCATAGAGGTAGAAAGGTCTCTGATAGATATTAGGAAGTTGGCAGTTATATAACCTTGTATTTGAATATGCATCACTTTGTCTCACTTCTTTTATTGACTGCGTGTGATTCCTGTGTGTCAATTGTCCAGTTTTTGCCCAGCCCATTGTTAGCAGGGCTAAACCTGAGATGCTTAAATCCCACTTCATCCCCACCATGGAAAAGTTGAAGAAGCGCTCAGGAAAAGTGGTGGCGGAGGAAGAGCATCTGCGTATGGAGGGCAAAACAGAGGTGGACAGTGAAAACGGCACCATCCGAGACGAGTTTGCTGTCCTCTGTCGAGACCTGTATGCTCTCTACCCACTGCTCATCCGCTACGTGGACAACAACAGGTAGAGATTTCTTTAGTTAATTTCTACATTTACCAGAGAGCTGTATATTTAAGGGGATTTATTAGTTATAAAGAATTGTAAAGAATTGAAAGGTTAGTGTTAATCATGGTGTGTTTGTGCAGAGCAAGGTGGCTGACCTGTCCAGATCCTGATGCAGAGGAACTGTTCAGAATGGTGGGGGAGGTCTTTATTTTCTGGTCCAAATCACATGTGAGTATTTTTGGGATTTGCTTATACATTTATTTAATTAGTTTTTTTTTTTTTTGGATCATTGAGTTTACTTTCCTTTTGTTTATTTTTATTACAGAACTTTAAAAGGGAGGAGCAGAACTTTGTGGTGATGAATGAGATCAACAACATGTCTTTCCTGACTGCTGACAGTAAGAGCAAGATGAGCAAGGTGAGAGTGGAAAAGTAATTAAGTGACAATTTAAAGTTTTATTCACTTGCCACATGTTGTCGGCTGTAAGTCATTAACTATTCTAATAATTAATATTTTACTAACTTCACCCATTTCAAGCAGGGTAATAATAGGCTCTCTTGATTTTTTTCAGCAGTTTTTTTTCCCTTTTATAAAATAGTATGGATAAGAATTTAAAATAAACTAAATTCTAACCTGTTTATAATAATAGAATTGTTTTTAAAAAATATAAGAATGTTACATTACTCAGGTGTTAAAGGAGTGACCTTCCAAAGGACACTGGAAGAGACAATATTCCTAGGCCTGTGGACAGAAATAGGAGTGTGGCTAACTGTGTTTTCTCCTTATATCCTGTGTCGGGGTTGGACGCTGGGCCACTAGGCCGGAGATGGAGAGGTTAGACTGTGTTTGTGCACGAGAGCTGTGCTGATCGCATGGCACCCTGAATTTGGGGAGGCATTTCATCAAGCTTTGCCATGGATCACTGCTCTTTTTATACGTAGACCCTAACACCTCGCACACACACACGCATATATATATTTACTGTATATATAAATGTACATACAAACAGGGTTGTATGGTTGAAGTGCATACAGCGGAGATTGTAGATGAAAATTCTTTCTGTATGTGTGCGTTGGTGTGTGTGTATGTTTGCGTGTGGGAAGCGGTGGGGGGAGGGGGGTCTGTAGCAGCTTGATGAAAGTTCTGTGCTGTAGATTGTAGTGGCCTGAGAGGATTCATGGGGCTCGGTGGAGTGGGAGTGTGGCTCCATTTGTAGCGTGCACTCCTGCAGCCGAGCACCATCACTCTACTTGGTTTGATTAATAAATCGTTTGCCTCTAGATTGTCTCTGTCGGATATGGTTGTGATTTTGAAAATGTTTCCATGAATTTCTTCAATGGTAAAGATTCCTGTGCTGGGGGACTCTTCTCGTTCACACCTTCAGTCATATCATCCCATTCTACCATCATTAGATTTTCTTGGTCCATTCATTGCACATGTAAGCCAGGGTTGACAGTAATTCTGAGGTAGCTACACATCACCAGATACCTGACGCCATGTTTACTAACTGGATTTCATGTCTAATTCATTGACACCACCAATGAGCCATGAGTTAAAAATAATTCAGTTTTATTTAATTTGGTTACTTTATGGCACAAAGAGTCCCCTCCTCTCCTTGGTTATCAGCTGGGCATTACTGAAAGGGACTTCTGTTATCTGACCATCACAGCACCTCTTTCTGCACACACATTTACGCACCGGAGGCAGAAAGGGCGCTGTGGGGTTAGACAACAGTCAGGAATGACCGCTGGCAGCCTTTGGACAGGCGTGTGTGAGAAGAGCTCCAGGGCAATGGAGCTGACCCCACAGATTTGTGCTGCTCTGTCTGCTGTCCACTGGGCAGCTTTGCCTCGTGTACTACTTTCCACTGCGCTACTAACAGTGAGGCTGCATTTTGTGCAACGACTGTAGCGTATGCAGCTATGAAGCACCTGAACAAGTCAGAGGCTGGTATTTACAAGAAAATGTATTTGTTGGTCTCTCTTCAGAGGAGGTATTGTTGTTTTCATTTACTGTACTAGCATGTCATTAGCATTAAATGTTACTCGCAGCATATATTTAAATTGAAGCATTTACCTTTGAATAGGGTATAGAATAGATGCAATTCTTTTTATGAAATAGCAGGCTGTAAATACAACTCTCATTTCTCTTCTCTTAGTCGGGAGGCTCTGAGCAGGAGCGTACCAAAAAGAAGCGACGGGGAGACCGATACTCAGTGCAAACTTCACTTATTGTTGCTGCGTTAAAGAAGATGCTTCCCATTGGCCTCAATATGTGCTCTCCTGCTGACCAGGAGCTTATCAATCTTGCAAAGATCAGATACTCACTGGTACCGTTTATGATCCTGAATTCTACTCACTCTCATATATTGAGTCCTAGCATCTACTTTTATGACATTTCTGATTTGTGATAATTTAGTTAACTATATTTTTGTTTTGTTTTTTCCTCTGGCAGAAAGACACGGATGAAGAGGTGAGGGAGTTCTTGCACAACAATCTGCATCTTCAAGGCAAGGTGAGAAGACGTTCAAGATTCAGGAGATCTCTACTGTCACTGCTTGCACAATGAAAGTAGATCTTTAGATTAGCAACATGAGTATAATAATAGAAAAAAGGTGAAAAGAGAGTTTTATAAAACAATAAAAAATAACAAGTTGAATTCTACACGTGTCTCCAATGGCTTCAGGTGGAAGACCCAGCCATGCGCTGGCAGATGTCTCTGTATAAGGAGATGTCTGGAAAGGCTGAAGATGCTGAGGACCCTGAAAAGGTGGTGAAAAGGGTACAAGAAGTATCTGCTGTCCTTTACCACATTGAGGTGGTGAGTATAGAAAACAAACAGGACTAACTCATTGTATATGTTTCTGACTATTGTCAAAAAGTGTTTTTTCTTAACATTGTTTTGTTGTTTTAGAAATTTTAAAATGTAAAAATCTTCAGTTTTTAAAATGAATGTTTTTCTTTGTTTCAGACTGAACATCCATTCAAGTCCAAAAAAATGGTTTGGCACAAGCTACTGTCCAAACAGCGCCGCAGGGCAGTGGTGGCATGTTTTAGGATGACACCACTATACAACATCCCAGCGTAATAAAAACCTCTTTATATATAAATATATTGGCATTATACCTTCATAGCTTATAACACTCCCAGCAGCATGATTTAGATGAGCTAATTGCCGCCTTTCCTTTTTTGACTTTCTCTCTCACAGGCACAGGGCAACCAACATGTTCTTGGACGCATATAAGCGCAACTGGTTGGAGACTGAGGGTTACTCGTTTGAGGACAAGATGATTGATGACTTGTCTGTAAGACATAGTCCATATCCAGAGACACACATTAGTCAACAGAGGCTCATCAATCAAAACAGAGTCCACATTAAAGATCTTATCATTATTCATGCTGTTACATTTTGCTGTAATAACTAGAAAGCCATGGAGGAAGAGGAGGAAGAGGAAGAGGAGACCGAGACAAAGCCTGATCCCCTCCATCAGCTGATTCTCCACTTCAGCCGCACAGCTCTGACCGAAAAGACGTAAGAGCCTCCTGCTCCTTCGGCAGCTTTGTGTCCTCTTCTACTGTAGGATCCACTGATTTGTATTTTGTTTCACTTCATTGCAGAAAACTGGACGTTGACCATCTCTATATGTCGTATGCTGATATTATGGCAAAGGTGAGACTTCTGGATGAGCTGTCATCTACAGCAGTGGTCAAACTTCACTTTTAAAACAAAATGTGACCATGTGAAGTTGTATTTGTTCTCTGACCAGTTCATCTCCTCTCCCTCCAGAGCTGCCACATTGGTGAGGAAGACGAAGGGGGAGAGCAAGAGGGGGAGGAGCCATCCTTTGAGGTGCGACAGACAGAGATGGTATGGGGGGACCAGGGGAGGGGAAAGAAGGGAGTCAGCGGAGAAGCAACTCCCCAAGCTCTGAGTGACCACACCACGTCATCACACCCGGCACACCCCCCCCCCACCAAACATATCTCGTTTTCTCTCTTCTTGCCTTTCACACCGTGCCTATTTCCTGCTGTGGTGGACTGACCTGTGCATGCCTTTGCTGGGCACCAGTCGACTCAGTGTTTCAGAATCGGTTTCACCTTCTGAATTGCATGACTTGAGTGCAGAGAGATAGTGCAGCTAAAGATAAAAAAAAGGAACAAAAATTACAGTCAAAACAAACCATTGGTTTTTGCTGCTTAATTTCAGAATCACAATTTCCAAGCCTGGTGTGCTTCTGATATTTAATAGATGAGTTAAACATTTGTTTTTTTATTTTAAGGAAGTATGTCCTTTCCAGTCTTTCATTTTAATTTATTTTTGAAATTGTGACTTTTGAGCCACATATCAGTTCTCATATTACTCGAGAATATATCTTTGCTGGTTTGCTGCATGTGCTCCAGCGGGGCGATTGGGCCCTTTATAATGCCCTCGTCATTTCCCTGGCAGTGAACTTGCTGCACCAACAACTGTGCACAATAGCCTGCCAGCACACAAACGAACCTGCCAGCTGCCATGACTTACTCATTATCTCAAACAATGACAAGCTGCACTGCAATATAAGTTTAGTATAAGTGACTAGTTGGTATTTTGCAGTTAGTATTAGTATACATAATATCTGAGTTTCTAGTTCTCACAAGTAGTTGTTATAGGAAACAAACCTGCAGCTTAAGTTTCTGTGAAATACAATTTGTTTCACTTGTATATAGTATAGTATTTTTATGAGGTAATTTTTTTCCCTTAAAGTTATAGTGAAGACAAGATGTTGAGTCCTGCATGAAAAACTCATCAAAAACTGGCTGAATGTTCATCTTTATTATTTTGGATGTTAATTACTTAGATGGCAGCTATTTGTAATCACTGTGTCAGTGTGTGCCCTGTGTTCAGGTCTGAGGAGCCTAAAACCAAACCTCCATGTATCATCCCTGTCTGCATGAAACATTGTCACAGTCACGGAGTCATGAAAACTACAGTACAGTTAGTTGTGTGTTTGCTTTTTGCAGTACTTTGTTTTTGTCCAGGTTTGGACATTGTGATGTCATAGCAGTAGAGGCTTTCTCTGGATGGCAGCATAATAGCCATCTGTGCAAATTTCTTTAATTGATCATTTTTTTGAGATGGGCACAGATGCTACAAGTCAGGACTGAATTGAGCAGCTGTGATTTGAAACCTTGATTATAGCTGTCAAAACAAACCCTGCAGAGAGATTTCTGTAATAACTGTAGTAACTAAAGAACTTGCTCTGCTGCGCTGAGCTAGTGTGTGATCTGTATGTTGTTTGCACCACCCTTTCTCGACTTACACCCACCCGTACTCACCTGTTAATGAGGCACTGTTAACACCAAGTACTCAGTGGAAACTCCTAACAGCTAATATTCCTCTCATTATTGTTTGTCTTGACTTTGATTCGGAATTGTTGCCAAGTCTCTCCCTCTCTGTGCTCATGAAGGACTACAGTAAAAGCCTGCACAGTCAGCCGTACACACACACTCTGACAAAACCCAAACACACACTCATGCAAGCACATGCCCAAAGACTCGTCATTTAAAAGTACTGCTGCAGACACACATTCAACCACACCCTTACGCAAAAACAACTTGACACAATCGTGCAGCAACACAAAGCACACACACCCACTTAAACGTTCTCCTTTATATCGTAGACACAAACATGCTCCGTTTCCTCTTTAGAGACAGTCAGGCTCATGGGGGAGGGAAAAGGAGGGAGGAGTGGGACTGTGCTTGGTGTGGAGTGTGACGACTAAATCTTACCATTTTGTCAACAGGTTGATTTTTTTCTATCTTCTGTTCAAAGACTTTTTCTTAATGATGTAGGAATTCTAGGAGTTCTAAAAATCAAGGTTAAGGGCAGAAAGAGGGACGAGCCCGAGTGAAACAAGTCTGCTGGTTGGAAAAAAAAAACTGTATCAGTATCTATTTTGTAAAAGGGCCTGCTTTATTGTATCTCTTAATATTTATACTGGCAGTTTGATAAACTGTTAGACTCTGGTCTTCTTTAACGGGATGTACATTCATTAAAACTGCCTTTATTTAATGTAAGATAGCTGATAAAGTGAAGACAGTGATGCAGAAGACTTAACCCTGTGTGTAGCTGTAATGGACGATCATCCAATAGAAGACGTCATATGATTGGTCGATAAATGTAAATTGCTTCACAGATGAAATAACATGTTTGACTTTATCTGTGATTGAGCTTTAAAAGTGAAAATCAGAGAGCAGACCCTAACCAACCAAAATGCAGGCAGATAATTCAAATTATTTAACTGTTGTAAGCAGGAGCTGCATGCTGGAAAACTATTGTTGTCGTTTCCTTAAGAGCGTGTGAGGCACGTCCTGTATTCACAGTGTCTAAAAGGTAATACTTATTACCACCACTAATACATGTTAATACCCAGGTGTCAAGTCTGTAAATACAGTTTGTCTTTGCATGTGTGTGTGTGTGAGTTGAGTGAGTGCGGGGGGCAGTGCAGTCCCTGTTAGCAGGGTTACAACTGTCTCTTTGTCTCCTGCCCTACTCAACAGGAAAAGGAGATGGAGAAACAGAGGCTTCTGTACCAGCAGGCCCGTCTGCACAACCGCGGGGCTGCAGAGATGGTGCTTCAGATGATCAGTGCCTGTAAAGGTCCGTTGATGCAATTAGTAATGCACAAACACAATGTTTTACATATTTGACCGTAAGTGATTGTTACATGTCTGGTTACAGTTTCTTAATTGCAATTCTTTGCATGGCTCAACAAATCGTTGCTCCTGGTTGAGTCCGAGATCCAATCAGTGTGTCCTGTGTTGTGAGATTTGTCTCTGATTCGTCCTCTTTCTCTCCAGGTGAACCCGGAGCCATGGTTTCTTCTACTCTCAAACTGGGAATCTCCATCCTCAATGGAGGCAACAGTGATGTGCAGCAGGTAAATTGAGCATGTCAGAGTTTATATATAGTCACTTGTGATAAGTTCTGTTTTAAAGAGAAAGTAAGAATGAATTGAATTTGTCCTCAATTGCAGAGAATGCTGGACTATCTGAAGGATAAAAAGGATGTGGGATTTTTCCTGAGCGTTCAGGCTCTGATGCAGACCTGCAGGTCTGTGATGGCTTTACATTGTTTTATTAACGGTTCATTGGGGCTCTGGATCATTAAACTGATGGTGTGTCTTGATGTTTACAGCGTTTTAGATCTAAATGCTTTTGAGAGACAGAACAAAGCTGAAGGACTGGGGATGGTTTCAGAGGAAGGCACCAGTGAGTGAGGTTTCCCAGCACCTGACGACACATAAACTGTATTATGATTATGGAAGTCATACAGACATTTACATTTAATCCGGACATTTGTTTTTATTAATTTGCGATACAGTTGCAGTTGTGTGTCTATTTTTGTGTGCCTGTTTGTGGATGCCTGGTTGCAGGTATGTTTCCATGTAAGTGTGTCGAGAGTGTTGAGATCCTGTAGGTATTTTTTTGACTGTCTATGTATGAGGTGTTTATCATTCACTGACAACGATGAGATTTTTGGACTCACCACATGTCTCTGTTTTCTCTCCTCCCACGCCTCACTCACTTTGTCTGTATCCACGTCCGTTTTCTTGCATCAATTTGCTGCTCTCACGGTTCTCAGATAAGAAGCTAGAACGTGGTAAATAAATCTTTGCTGTCATATTTTTCTTTTTATTATCTCTCTCTTTGCTCTCTGTTCTCTCTCTCGCTCAGCTTTTTACGATCACCTTACTACTTTCCACGATGTGATCCTAAATCCTTTTCAGTTAACACACAGGGAACTAGTGTGTCAATCAGGCTCAACAGCGATCGGCTGTTGAGCCTGATTCCACTGTAACAGACGCCTGCATTTGATGCAGATGCTGCTGCGGCTTTACTCATACGTTGCCTATCTGCATATTCCTCCTAAAGCTGTTGTGAACTTTTTTCCTATCATTCTTTTGCGAGTGCTAAAGTCACAGATCTACTGTATCTCTGTTAACTCAGTCTGATAACTGAACAATGAGGCAACATTTTCTCCACCCACGGATCCTCAGTAGTGTCGTAGAAGATCATTGCTTCTTCTGTTATGTATCAGGATTCACCAGAATCCACGGCACAAGTCAGCTCATGGAAACCCTGCAGTATCTGAAACATTCATGTTTTTCCCAACATGATGTCAACAGATAGCGGGTACCGTAGGTTTTAGTAATTTTATTTATATACTGTATATTGACAGCCTATTATGAGTTAGGGCCACTGTGATTGCACCAAATGCTTGGTCAGGAGAATATCATGTCATGTCCTGATAGTCTTTTGAGAACTAATGTTATGCTGAAATCTGAGCATGTCTGTGCATTTTTGAGGAATACCCATTGTGGAGTTTCCAAATTTCTGCCAGCATGATGTGAGCCATCTCGTCTTTCTCAGCGGATGTTCCTATTAAAAAACGTCCATGAATTACTTCCACATCTGCAGGGGCCTACTCACCAAATGTGCTTCTTCCATCATCAGATAAACACATCATCCAAAGTCCTGGTCGACTGAAGTTTGCAGAGTTCTGTAGATCTGTCCTGCATGGTGGTGTGCCTTTAAGTTTTCTCCGTCTTCCTTTGTGTTTTTTCTGTTTTCCTAAAATTTCTCGTCGTTATCCACTGATGTTAAACACGTTTCAGTGTGGTGTGATCTGGTGTGTATTGATGTTTTTGTCATATACCTGTTTTATGTTTAAAAATGTAAAGAAATTAAGTTGTGAAAGGGCCGAAATAGGGACGGAAATATGTGCTTCATGCTGCTGCTGCAACTTAGTTTAATCGATGGTTTGGTTAATTAGAGCGTCATTTTTGGATGAAAGTTTAATATACTCTAAATTACAGAAAGATAAAAAAAGAAAAGTTCACAGTCACACGGGTGTGAAAACACATGCATGTGACTTAAAGTCCGCTTTGGTTGATGGCATTTTCACTAATTATATTTAACAACTAGTGCACTTCGCAGTGTTTCATCAAGTTTGCAATGGAAAGTTCAATTTCCTATATTACATGTAAATCTATTCTAGATTTTAAAAAGAAAAAAAACTAAAGATAAGTTTTGTACTAAAATTAAAAAACTATATTTACATATATAATTCTTTGCAGTGACTACTGGTTGTAACTGTTTTAATAATAATAATAATAATAATAATAAGGTTAACATATCATGGTTTTACACACACTAATTTGCTGTTCTTTTATTTCTGGGGCCAGATGAGAAAGTGATGGCAGATGATGAGTTTACATGTGACCTCTTCCGCTTCCTGCAGCTTCTTTGTGAAGGCCATAATAACGGTGGGTGCAGGAAGGACACTGGCTAGTTTAAATTAAACTTCCTGTTACAAAACTAATAATGTAGTTGCTTTAAAAAGCACTGGAAATATATATGAACCACTTAACCTAGACAAGAATATTGTGTATTTGTCCAGGACCACAACAGTTGCAAAAATTTGTGTTCTAAATAAATATTGTTTGGTTTTTTTCTATGTGAAGATTTTCAGAACTATCTGAGAACCCAGACAGGCAGTACCACGACCATCAATATCATCATCTGCACTGTGGATTACCTGCTGCGTCTACAGGTCAGTTTAAGGCACACTGATGCTGTGAATATGCATTGACCTTTGACCCATCCCTATCTGTCGTCTCTAAACATTGTAACATATCCAGAAACTTTGCTTCTTTAACTATTTACAAAATTTTGTGACATTAAGCTATTGGTTCCCAAAGTGGGGGGCAGGTTCTCCAGGGGACATGGGGCTATTGTGGGGGCTGCAGCAAGTACATTAGGCTGATGTTAAACCAGGTTTGTAATTAATAAAACATGATATGTGATGAGATGAGTATGTCAAACATTTTCTCCCTCTTCTCTCTCCACTTCTCTTTGTCTGCAGGAGTCCATTAGTGACTTTTACTGGTACTATTCAGGTAAAGACATCATTGATGATCCTGGCAAGAGGAATTTCTCCAAAGCAATGACTGTGGCCAAGCAGGTCTTCAACAGTTTGACTGAGTACATCCAGGTAGGAAAGCAAAGAATGGCCTCAACAACAGGGGTCTGTGGACTTTGGTGACCCTGGATTCATAACAAGAACAGGGCAAAAGTCAGTCTGTCAATGTGACAAATGACACTTGTTGTTCAAACCTTGCTGTTGGTCAAAGCTGAGGGACAGGCCAAAGTTTTGAACTGCTTAAAAATGACAAAGGAATTTATATGTATTTTTATTATTTATGTTGCTTTTCTTCTCCACCAGGGTCCCTGCACTGGTAACCAGCAGTCTCTGGCCCACAGCAGGTTGTGGGATGCTGTGGTGGGCTTCCTACATGTTTTTGCTCATATGATGATGAAACTAGCTCAGGTGAGAGACATTACTAGAAAACATAAATTTCACTCCTTTAGTGGTTTTATTATTATTATAAATTTATCTTTGATCATTTTACCTGATTAAAATTGGATGATGCTAAATGCTATTTAATTTGACTTTGAGTTGACTAATTATATGAACTTTCTTTTTTATGGGTCCCACAGAGTAAAGTATGTATTTATTTGATTATTACTCTTTATTCTATTTAAAAAGCTTTCTCTACTTTTCTGTCAAATTGTTCCTGCCACTTTACTGAGCTATGGTTTAGAGCCATAGTGACGACAGCAGTGCAGTCTAAAGATTGAACTTGTGGTGGTCACGTCACAGTTAAATCCTCTGTTCATATCAATGCATGCCTGTGAAACAATTTAGTTTTAATTCCATCTAATCATTGTGTTTTTTCTGTAATTTGTCCATTAATTACTTTCTTTTGTTATTTTTTAAATGATTTTAGACAAATATTTACATTAAGAATTTGTCATTTATAAGAATGGTTAAAAAAATCCCATCAACACTGTAGATTTCCATGTGTTAAAATAATCTCCAAAGATGCAAGTAAAAATGGCAGAAACAATTTGCGTAAAACATCTTTTCTTTTATTCTTTTCTGAGATTTAATCTTTGCCTTAGAATTTCAATTTTCCTTTGCTGTTCTTTTCCTCTTGTGCGTAACTCAAACTGACCCGTGCCTAGAGTTTATTGGTGTTTTTAGACAAATTATTAGTTTTGTATGTATGTTTGACTTAACACAATGCTGCAGTGTTTCCATTCTTCTCTAATCCTGTTTGCGTGTGTGTGTAAATTCTACTGATGCTGGTCTTTTTAACACAAAGTTTTATATATTTATTCCATTTATTTTATATTTTTAAAATCCTTTTACAGGAGAAAGTAACTAATTAGCCTCAGATGGACTCACAGAATACATTTTAAGTGACTGAAAAGCTAATTTTGACCAGAGAATGTTAAGGAATATAACATAGCACAGACAGGGGCTCAGAATGAACAAATCAAATCAAATCTAAATAAAAGTTTGAAGTGTAACATGTTGATTTCCATGTGTTAGATGCACCCAGATCCTGGACAACGGAATGGCGTAAGGTTCTTTGTCTGCAAATGTCACCTTCAACACTTATTGCTGCACTATTATGCTTCACCTTATTTTGTTTTTTTACAAAAATAACAAGACCCCTTTTCTTTTCTTTTTTTTTGCATAATTCCTTGTGGCAGTCTCTTTTTCTTTCTTTCTCTTCAACATCCTATCAGTTCCTTTGCATCTGTTTAATAAAAAAAAATTGGTAAATATTTAGTTATGCCGTTAGATATTTTTTAATCGGACATTGATGGTTTCTGTGTTTTTTTTATTTATTTATTTTTTTTGGTAATATTTTGCTTTTTGCTCACCTCACCTGACACCCTTTTCCTCTAGACCTCCACCAGACTCACTGGCAAAATCCTTAGTTTGAAATTGATGCTTGTTTTAAATCTGCTGGTGCAGTTCTTCAGGAGTGCTGGACTCCTTGCTCCCATGCTGCAGTGGCTCTTACCAATAAAATGCATTTTATAGGCTTATTCCCGCCTCCTCTGAAACCCGTTTCCCTGTATCTGGCTTGCTTCTCCATCACATTCTATGTCTTTTTTACAATGTTAAAAACTGATGTTTTTTTATTTAAAAATGCAAACCCAGGATCATTTTTGGAGTAGAGCACACTCCGAGGTAGTGTCTCCATTTTATTTGCTTTACTTAGAAAGAGAAGTACACATCCTCTCAGCTGTGATTTATCATCAAATACACACGTCTCTTTCATTCAGATGAACACATACTAACACTTTTTTTTTTCACTGTTTTTGTTTTGTTGTTTTTGCAATTGCAGGACTCGAGTCAAATCGGACTCCTGAAAGAACTGCTGGATTTGCAGAAGGACATGGTGGTGATGCTTCTCTCTCTGCTTGAAGGTACAGTGTCTGTCAATGACTCATTTCCTGTTGCACTT
>NC_024310.1:7035509-7070079 GCF_000523025.1 Cynoglossus semilaevis | reverse complement strand
GTCATCATGAATTCCTCCAGGCAATGTGGTAAACGGCACCATTGCCAAGCAGATGGTGGACATGCTGGTGGAGTCCTCAAGCAATGTGGAGATGATCCTTAAGTTCTTTGACATGTTCCTAAAGCTCAAGGACATTGTGGCATCTGATGCCTTCAGGGACTATGTGACTGACCCACGTGGACTAATCTCCAAGAAGGATTTCTCTAAGGCCATGGACAGTCAGAAGCAGTACTCTCCGTCAGAAATCCAGTTCCTCCTCTCCTGCTCAGAGGCTGATGAAAATGAGATGATCAACTTTGAGGAATTTGCTGATCGTTTCCAGGAGCCAGCCAAAGACATTGGTTTCAATATTGCTGTTCTTCTCACTAACCTGTCGGAGCACGTGCCTCATGATACCCGCTTACAGAACTTCCTGGAGCAGGCAGAGAGTGTACTCAATTACTTCCGTCCATTCCTTGGCCGCATAGAGATCATGGGAGCCAGCCGAAGGATTGAGCGCATCTACTTTGAAATCAGCGAGGCCAACCGCAACCAGTGGGAAATGCCACAGGTTAGAGAGTCCAAGCGACAGTTCATCTTTGATGTGGTGAACGAGGGCGGTGAGAGTGAGAAGATGGAGATGTTTGTGAACTTCTGCGAGGACACAATCTTTGAGATGAACATTGCCGCATCTATCTCCGAGCCCGAGGGAGATGGTGCTGAGGAGGAAGATGACGAGGAAGAAGAGGAAGGTGGAGGAGATGAAGTAGAGTCTGCAGAAGGTGATGAAGGCAACGGCGAAGGGGAAGCTCCAGAGTCAACCTCCGCCTTTGCAGAATTCGTGAACAGTGTGATCAACTTCTTTAATATGTTCACCTTCCGTAACCTGCGCCGTCACTACCGCAAACTCAGGAAGATGACGATAAAGGAGATGGTGATCGGCCTGGTTACGTTTGTTTACACTGTTCTGATGGGTATCCTGATATTTGTCTATAGTATATGTAAGGGCTTCTTCACATTCATATGGAAAGTGCTGTTTGGTGGAGGCTTAGTAGAGGGCGCCAAAAAGATGACTGTGACAGAGATCCTTGCAAGTATGCCCGATCCAACACAGGACGAAGTTCACGGCGACGTTCCACCAGAACCAGGAGCCCGAGAAGTCCAGGACACAGACGGAGCGGCAGAACATTTAGATACTGGAGGAGGAGAAGAGGAAGAGGAGGGTGGGGAGGAAGGAGAAGGTGGACATATGCCTGGCTTCAGTGCTCCTGGTGGACTTGGTGATTTTGGTGAGACAACTCCAGAAGAACCTCCAACTCCCGAGGGGACACCGTTGCTCAAGAGGAAACTGGTGGGTTGTTTTGGACTTAAAAGTTTATATATTGTTTCCTCAAAGAAATACAACTTTTGAACTCTTCTTTACACAGTTGGAAGCTGCAGTGGGAGGACAAGGAGAGGAGGAAACCGTTGAGCATGAGCATGAACATGAAGAAGAAGCTCCTCAGGAGGCAGAGAAGGCAGAGTAAGAAGTCCTGAGGCCAGAGAAGGATTTTATCTATTAAATGCTAAAAAAGATACTAAACTTTATAACCTTTTCCCAGCACTGAGAATGGAGAGAAGGAAGAGAAGCCAGAACCTGAACCTGAAGTGAAAGTGGAACCACCCCAAGAAGAAGAGAAACCGACTGTGACAACCAAGGCAAAGAAGGAAAAGAAACCTGTTGAGGAGGGCTTTGAGCTGTGGAATGAGCTGGAGATCCAGAGAATCAAATTCATGGTGAGCAACAGCTCTCTGTCCATGTTACGATACTGATCACAGTAATCGTTTACTCACATCTGCTGTTCCTTCTATTTTGTTCCAGAACTACCTTTCTCGTAACTTCTACAACCTTCGGTTCCTTGCTCTGTTTATTGCCTTCGCTCTCAATTTCATCCTGCTTTTCTACAAGGTCTGTTAAACAAAGATGAATCATTTAGTCCTAACCTGAAAACTAAATAACAGTGTAATGATTTCGTTACAAATAATAAAAATATATGTTTGAAATTATTTGTATTCTTTGTCCCATTTTCCAGGTGTCTGACACTCCCCCAGGTGAGGAGGACTACGAGGGTTCTGGTCTTTTTGAGGGCTCTGGCATGTTTGAAGGCTCCGGTGCTGAGGAGGAAGGTTCTGGGTTAGAAGACGGAGGAGAAGATGATGATGAAGAAGGTCCCATGTACTACTTCTTAGAGGAGAGTACAGGTTACATGGAACCAGCCATGGCTTTCTTTGGTATAATTCACACCATCATCTCCTTCCTCTGCATCATTGGTTACAACTGCCTGAAGGTGTGTACCTCTGCTCTGAGGCTCCAAAAATCCTTTCACGCTGCTGTCGGGCATCTCTCACAGTTCTGGTTTCATGTTGCACTCTCAGGTCCCTCTGGTTATCTTCAAGAGAGAGAAAGAGCTGGCCAGGAAACTGGAGTTCGATGGACTGTATGTCACAGAGCAGCCGGAAGATGATGACATTAAAGGCCAGTGGGACCGACTGGTGCTCAACACTCCGTAAGCTCATCAGACGCAATGTTAGAGACATGGATGCATATAAAGGCTGTGTTTATACCAGGGGCCACAAGAGGGCACTCTTTACATTCAACACTTTTACTGCACCACTGAAAAATTATACAACTAAACCATAAAGATTTCCTTAAAGTTAAAAAAACTATAAAAAATAACCAAACTTCCATAATGACTTTTTGACAATTTAACATTGACCAAAAGGTCAAGTCATGTTGCAGCAGGAAAGAAACTAATGGCCTAACTGATGCTGATGGTGCAGAAGAAGACACTTCATCTTCTTTTGAAGTTGGTTTATTTGTTAATTGTTGCATTCAGTAATACGGAATAAATTGATGAAATAAATTTAGCCTATGTTTTTGTCAAAGAATAGTCTTATTATAAGCCAATAAAACACATAATTTTTTTGACTCTTCACAACGCATTTTTACGAACAATACTACAACATTTAGTCAGGAAAATATGCTAAATACGAAAACAACCAGATAAAGAACGTTGTTATCATTCTACTGTAGTTCCTATCAGTGCAGTAATCTGCCTTTAACGACTGTCATCTGGTCTTTATCCACAGCACTTTCCCCAACAATTACTGGGACAAGTTTGTCAAAAGAAAGGTAAGAACTGTAGTTCTATCACTTTGTCAGAACCGTCTTTATTCTATCTTTGTTCCACGCTGTTGTTTTTCTGATGTGTCACAGTCAGAGAAACATTTGTCTGATGTGTACCTGCTGTAGGTCCTGGATAAATACGGTGACATCTACGGCAGAGAGAGAATTGCAGAGCTGCTGGGTATGGACCTGGCCTCTCTGGACGTCAGTGCCATGACTCATGGAAAGAAAGCAGAACCCGACACCTCCATGTTCAGCTGGTATCTGGTTTTAATATAATATATGTTTAATTGAAAAGAATGCAGCTGATGGTCATTTCCTTCTGTCTCCAGGATCACATCCATCGACGTCAAGTATCAGATCTGGAAGTTTGGTGTTGTGTTCACTGACAATGTGAGTTCATTGAAACGTCTGTGGTATTTTTGACAATGAGTGGGATTCTAATACTGGTTCTACATCGACCTTTAGACCTTCCTCTACCTGGTCTGGTACATGTTGATGTCTCTGCTGGGACACTATAACAACTTCTTCTTTGCTGCTCATCTCCTGGACATCGCCATGGGTGTGAAAACCCTGCGCACCATCCTGTCCTCTGTCACTCACAACGGCAAACAGGTCTGAACGGATCCACATTATTATCACCAACTGCTGTGTAACATTAACTGACCTCTTGACCTGTTCCCCTGTGTTTCTCAGCTGTTGATGACGGTGGGTTTGTTGGCCGTAGTTGTGTACCTGTACACTGTGGTGGCCTTCAACTTCTTCCGCAAGTTCTACAATAAGAGCGAGGATGAGGACGAACCGGACATGAAGTGTGACGACATGATGACAGTGAGAGATGACAGCCACGTTCTCTGAACTGACTGAAGTCCTATAATTCAGAGCTGACACCTGCGTGTTTGCTCCTGCAGTGTTACCTGTTCCACATGTACGTCGGTGTACGCGCTGGCGGTGGTATTGGAGACGAAATCGAGGACCCAGCTGGAGATGAATACGAGCTGTACCGAGTGGTCTTCGACATCACCTTCTTCTTCTTTGTCATTGTCATCCTGCTGGCTATCATCCAGGGTACAAACAGACCTGTCTGTGTTTTCGTTTTTTTTTCCTGAAGTTCTGAAAAGAAAAAGCATGTAGGTTTTATGCTCACTGTAGAGTTCACACTGTAATCTAAAATCTGACCTCCTGATGTTAGTTCATGTCCTATGAATGAGATGACAGGGGAACCAGTGGCCTTAATCGATCTTTAACATTTTGCCTGAAAACCTGTCAAAGACTTCTAAAGAACTTCTGAAGACTTCTAAGTTGATCCTTAATCGATCTTTAACATTTTGCCTGTCAAAGTGAAGACTTCTAAGTTGCACATGGAACAGTATGATTGCTGTAAAAACTTTGATCTTCTGTCTCTCAGGTCTAATCATTGATGCCTTTGGTGAGCTGAGAGACCAGCAGGAACAGGTCAGAGAGGACATGGAGGTGAGGACTTCTCTTTTCATTTAATTGACATTGCATTTGTCACCATCTTTAATCCACTGTCAGGTTTTCTTTATTTTAATGTAAAATGTTTCTTCTTCCATCAGACAAAGTGCTTCATCTGTGGAATAGGAAGTGACTACTTTGACACAACGCCGCATGGATTTGAGACTCACACTTTAGAAGAACATAATTTAGCCAACTACATGTAAGTGACGTGAACTTCAGTTCACAGTAGCACCAGGTAAAGTTCATTAGAGAAGCAAATACAGCACTGTCTGATGCAGTTGGCAGTGTCTCGGCTGAAAATGAGATTTATGCGGTGTAGTATCAAGTGTTGTGTTGGGTGTGTCAACGTGCAGAGTCCAAGTAGGACAAAAAAAAAGGAAAGAGGAAACCATAGTGACACTGATACAGAAACGTATTTCTGTTTGTTATTGTCATAAACTTTACAAACAGACTCAAAAAAGAGACATTGTCACTGAAAAGCTGCGATCATGAAAAGTTCATATGTTTTATTTAATCTGGGATGTTTCTGTCTAAATTAGAACAGTAGTGAGATAATAAGACCATTCAACCTAGATTGTTAAGGACAAGGATAAGGACGTGAGACATTTGGTAGTAAATTGTTTCACAAGGCTTTTCTTTATCACAGGACTTCACAGAATCTGGGCTTATCGTCGTCTACAGTTCATAGAACAATTAAAAAGACTTTGCAACCCCACATGAGGTCATCTGTAATTCAAATGGGGTTCTGTAAAATTTCTAGTAATTGATAAAAACAATTACTGCAATCATGTGATTAAAAAACAGATCTTTGGAGTCAGAAAGAAATTTGCGCCAAACAAATTGTGAAGTTTCTCCTCTTTGTTTTTTCCTCTCGCAGGTTCTTCCTAATGTATCTGATTAACAAAGATGAAACAGAACACACAGGCCAGGTCAGTCCTCGTATGAAACAGTGAGTAGTTGATAATGCAGGTTGTAAAGATAAAACCTTCACCTCTCCTCTGCCCCTCTGTCGTCTTTCAGGAGTCGTATGTCTGGAAGATGTACCAGGAACGATGCTGGGACTTCTTCCCCGCCGGAGACTGCTTTAGGAAGCAGTATGAGGATCAGCTGGGATAATGTTCCACACGGTGCATGGGCCTCAGAATGAGGAGAGAAGAGAGTAGTAAAGAGAGGAGTGAAGTCCAGAGTGGTGAAGGTGTCACAAGGTCTTACTTTTGATCGTTTTCCTGCACATTTCTCTCCTCAGTTGAAGCTATGCACGCTGTGACTGCACTATAGTAACAACTGCAGCAAAAAGGTAAAGAGATTAGTGGAGAGAAGCAGAGTCAATTATATACTCAATACGCATAAACTCACTTATGAAGCAAGTGGCCTTTTCTATTCTCCATGGAACACCACAGGTCATGGCCTTGTTTGTGTAAAACGTCGTGCACAAAGGGCTCTTTGGAAAGATCCTGCTGTCAACATTTCAGTGCCTATAGCATCGTCACTGCTTTAGCAATCAGATAGTTTAGTTTTATAGCTCTGAGCCTTGTATTTAAGACTTTGTTTTATTTGTATTGTTTGAATGGTTGGAGTCTTGTTTCCTTCGTTGCTGCTGCCTGTTAAAATTTCATTGAAGATTTTTATTGAAAGAAAGAGGGGGGAAGGGGGGAGGGGGAGTGATTCAGCAGCTCACAGCTCAATCTCTGGGATCCTGGAGGGAGCAGTGAACATCAGTCCCACCCTCACCATGGAATGTGTATCAGAGACGTCTCTCTCTTTTGAGAATTACTACTGCAGTGCCACTGCTGACCAGCAGGGGCTGGCTAAAATGAACCTCTCTCCTCTTTAGACATCCATACTCCAACTCTTCTCCTGGAATACAGGTCCATTTGATGTTTTATCACAGTTCATTTTGGTGCCTTTTTCTACAGTATCAACTTACTGGCAGTTTTGATGGTCCATCTGACGTACGTTTTTTATTTAGGAAAAAAATATATATATAAAAGATACTGATTCGATCTAGTGAGCTCTTGGAAAAAAGCGACTAAAAGTACAGTAAGGAAGCTCACTGATCCATGTACGTAAGGCTTTATCAACAGCCGTGTGTGGGTGACCTTCACACACAGACACACTCACGCACACCTGACTCCTTCTCTTGCTCTGACAATGTGTAGAAACCTATGTACAATCACACACAGAACCTCAGTCCTGTCAGAAACAGAAGTGACGAATCACGGAGACACAGTTTGCACTTTGAAGTCTTACGATGCAGCCCTGGACTTGGACAGTATGTGGCCCACGTCATCCGCCGGTGATGTAAACACATACAGTACCAGGGGGCGCTGCAGGTATTTATTATTGTTTATACGCGGCCCAGACTCTCTGGAGACGACTGTTGTAGCCCGTCCGCCGTGCCGTGACAATTTGTGCACAAATAGGTTTTCGTCGGTGCATTTAAATGAGTAATGATTGAGTTGAACTTTGGCCAAAGTGTCAACTGTGTGACTTCATCATGACGAGGCTGCTTAGAGGCCTTTTAAATAATAGACATATTTTACATAAATACATATATTTATTTATTTTATTTTGGGCTTCGGGGTATTTGAATGAACCATGTTGTTTTGTGCCATGCGTCCTCTACAGTGCTGAGAAGAGAACTGGTCTCACACTGAAGCCAACGCCCAGTTTGCAGTCAGAATGCAGACAATACTGCTTTTTGTCTTTGCTAGTTTTCATTGTTTTTCGCCACTGATGTTTTAGAGGAGTCCAGTGAACTTGTTGTTTTTGGTCCTTTGCGGTAAAAGCCACGTGTGAAGTATTGATCTCAGACGACTTCAGTTTTTGCATTGCCTGGTTCGGCGACAAACAAACCCAGAAATCTGTCTTGTTTTTTGATGTAACTACTCGCTCTGGTCAGACGGTGATCGCTGACGACTCTGAAGTGTGCATGTGCAGCTGCTGATGTATGGAGCTGAATGACCATCAGTACGTTCACCTGACTGACTGTCCTCTGACTGAATCCTGTGTTTCAATACAGAATAAACAGAGTATTTTAAGGAGTACTAGAAACCGTGTCCTAATTTATACTAATCCCCCGTTTTTAGTATTTTCTACTTCAGTAATTTTTTTTATTACTTTCCTTAACACCAATAAGTAGAAGTACGTTCTCCCTGAAGTGTGTTGGTTTTCTTAGACTACTTTCATCCTGCAGTTGAATAGAATTAAAGTGTGTAGTTGTGTCCACCTGGTGTGCGTATAATAAAATCAGAATTAAAAAAAAAAGTTTTTATTACCAGGTAGGTTTTCACTTATGAGGTGCAGCAGACATAAAGATAAATTTTCACTTATGAGGTGCAGCAGACATACACAGGAGAGATAACGGATCTGTGAATATAAGTAAACAGGTGACATAGTGAAGTTCTATATACAGAGTAATATACAGGAGGTATACATTTCAGATGAGATATGTGTCCGGGTTGGAGTACTGTGTATAAATGGGTGTAAAAGTCATCAGTCGTAAAAACGTCCTGCCTCCATTAGATTTAATGCAGCAGTAAATGATAAGAGTCGGCCGTGTTACTGTTTGTCTTTGGTTGACGGTCTGGATGGAATGTTTTATGAATCACCTTCACACACCCCTTTATTTCAGTCTCCGACAGGATTTAAAGAAACATCGCTGATCTCACTTTGAATTTGCACAGACTTTATTTTCTGATTTTCTTCTAGAAATGTTCTAATTAAGGAATCCAAATTCTCCTGAATTTCTGCATTTTCAAAAGTGTAAAAACAACCGTTCATACTGAAACCCATTCCCTCCTGACAGGTGGCTCCATGGTAACGTCCTGACTTCAGTCTGTTACTGGAGTTTTGATGGTTGTTTAAACAATGTAGAGATTACCCGAAACTACACACTTACCTTTTGTAGACTCGCCACACCTTGGAAAGGGTCAAAGGTTAATTTTTTTTTTTTTACTTCAGTGCCTCCAAATGTAAATATGGAGGTCCAGCCCCTCCCTCATCCCTCCTATAAAACACCAGTATCCTGGAGTCTGGATCGGTTGCTGACAGACTTCCTGCCTCCGTCTGATCTTTTCCTTCTCACTGACTGCAGTCATGACCTTTGTCGCTCCTCCGGGGTATCAACCCGTCTACAGCCCTGTGAGTATCAGCTGTGACACAAACTGGAAAAAAAATTGTCTATTTGTTTGTAAACCATTTCGTTGTTCAGATAAAATGTTTGTGGAAATTACAATATGTTTTGTTTTTGGTTCAAGTCAAGTCCATTTTATTGTTAAATGCTGGAATACGTGCAGTTTTCTCACTAAAATAATTTATCATTTAAGAGATAAAGTTTCACTTGTTGCCTAAAAACATGATATTTTAAAGTCAGGAAATCGACTTGAGGTAGGTGAAGTACACATACTTTAACATAGTGAATCATTACTACAGTCAGTTCATGTGCAGTACTACATTCAATGACTACTTTCCTATGTAGCAAATCTACAATTATATTTAGAATGTTGTAGAAATGTCAGTCAGTGAGGTTCATTTTTTTAATAGAAAACTTTGAAACACACTTGTTAAAGTACATTCTATTTGCTGAGTGTTTTTTTCTTTCTTCTTTTCTCTGCACAGACAATTCCTTACCTGGGGCCCATTTATGGAGGACTGAGAGAAGGCTCGTCCATTTACCTCCAGGGTTCAGTTCCTGATAGCATCACCAGGTGAGACTGACTCTAGAATGTTCTGTTGTATTTCTGACAACTTAACTGTGGTTTGTTTTTATTAAATTCACTTTAGGTTTTATTAGGAAATAAGTTTAAAATGTACGTATTGAGATTGTTTGCATTGTCCTTCTACTTATGAAAGACTTTGACCCCCAACAGTCCCCTCCCATTTTAAAAACAGTGATGTCAGAACTGTGAAGCGGTACTTTTACAGTCCATCAGGCAACGGGGTAAACACAGCACACGCCTCTTTCCCCCTCTTTATCTGTATTGTAGAGATTATATTGTAGAGAGTCTTTTCACTCTTATCAGTTCTTCTGTTTTCTCTCCACACAGCCTCACCTGCACTGTTTGCACTGTTGTTCCTGTTTCCTGTCCCTAAACAAACTCATCAGCCGCTGTGACGTGATGTGTGTGCTCCACCTGCAGGTTCGCTGTCAACCTGCTCTGTGGTCAGTACGAGTCCAGCGACATCGCCCTCCACTTTAACCCCCGTTTCGACGGCCGGGACAGAGTGGTCTTCAACACCTGCCAGAATGGAGCCTGGGGCTCCGAGGACAAGGTCCGCAGTATGCCCTTCCGCAAGGGCAAGGGCTTTGAAATGGTCATCATGGTCACTTCACAAGGTTACAAGGTCAGAGAAACAAGAACTCCCACCCTAACCCACCCTAACCCTAGAAATGACTTTAAAACTACTTTTTCTTTTTCTTTTTTTTCCCCTTAACATCTTTTCTGTTTCCAGATCACGGTCAATGGAAAAGACTTCCACACCTTTGAGCACCGGCTCCCCCTGCAGAGAGTGTGTGGCCTGCAGATCGTAGGAGACGTTCACATCCAGACCATCAACATCATTGGGGTGAAGGACGTCTCTTAGTGTCACTGATATCATTATTCAAGTCTTTTCTGAGAATATAGTCAACTTTTTTTCTTTTTTTTTTGGCCTTTCAGGGTGGAACAGGTGGAGGCATGGGTGGATACCCTGGTGATGGCATGGGGGTATGTGCACTTTAATAAAAATATGATACATATCCGTAAGGTAGTAGTGTTAAATTATTTGTCCAATTTGACTTTTTTGTTGACTTTAAGGGTGGATACCCAGCAGGCCCAGGTGATGGAATGGGAGTAAGTATTTGTATTTGTAACATATGTTTATATATTTGTATCAAATGAATGTTGCATGAAGCAGAATATTATTATTACTCTCCATATTGTTTTAACAGGGGTGTTACCCAGGAGGTGACATGGGGGTGAGTAAATCATGTTTAAAAAATTATTGCATAAACTTACATTTGAAAAAAAAAATATATAAGGACACAGGAATTTGTTTCCAAAGTATGTAATGGTATAAATTGAGACTAAAAAGTTAAAAACTTAAAATGGTCCAAAAAATACTGTACAAATACAAAATGAGAGTTGGTTACAAATATATAATATATATTAGAGAAAAAATATATTTATAAAGATTATCTTAGCCAAGATGTAGGAAAATGGACAAAAATTCAAAACAATTTAGTGAAAAGAAAAACACTGTTATAGAAAATACCAGTTAACTAAAAAAACTGAACGTTATCAGCCACTAAAAGTGATACTGAGGAGAGTGAAAACTGTCTTCTCTGTGTCTGCATGACAGGGTGGATGTCCAGGAGGTGACTTTGGGGTAAATACAAATGGAAAAAAAATATATATATAATAATCTATGAGTGTAAGTCTTAAAGAAAAATATTTGTTTATTCTCTATCTCTAATGTAGGGTGGATACCCAGGGGGCAACATGGGGGTAAGTTTTTGATAACATTATTATGGTTTATATTTTATATTTTATGGTTATAGTTTTATATTTGATATGGCAACATGCTAACTACTGTTTTTTTTCCTTCTTTGTTAGGGAGGATACCCAGGCTCACAGCTACCTGTAAGAGAAACACATTTTAATATATCAAATGTTGTCTTTTCTTCTCTTCATTTATCATGTCTCCTCCATCTGATTACAGGGCATGGGATCACAGCCAGTCTACAACCCCGTGAGTAACGTGTTTAACAGCCAGTCTACAACCCCGTGAGTAACATGTGTTTAACACACACACACACATCAGTGTGTCATCATGGTGAACCGTCAGTGTTTCGTATCCAAATTTGGAATCTGCTATTTTCATAACTTGCTTTGGCAGCATTGGTGACCTCCTGTGGTGACATGGAGAATCTGCAGGATTCAACATTATGATTTATCAAGTTAATCTCAGTCCTCAGTGCTCGAATATAAATAATATACATTAGTATATATATAAGTAGCATTGTTTATTGATGTAATAACTTTTATATAAAACAGCTAGGTAATTTGTATCTAATAATACAATTAAAGCTACCAATAAGCTACACTATAAATACTAAAGATGAGATTGTAATTTTAGTCAAAATGGCAAAAAAACATGCAAAAGTAAAAACAAATTATTTTACGATGACAAAAAACATTGTTTAAAGTGTTTTTTTTCCTGTGATTTTCAGTCTCTTCCCTACAGTGACATGATCCCAGGAGGGATGTCTTCGAAGAGGACACTCATCATCAGGGGCATGGTTCCTTATGGGGCAAAAAAGTGTGTGTGATGGTGATAATAATTATCAATAATCTATAATCGTGGATCGTTCTGTGTCTTTGACTCTGACTACTGTATTTATATGTTACAGAATCTCCATCAACTTCTTGGCCAGCCGATCTGGAGACGTCGTTTTCCACATGAACCCTCGAGTGCAGGAAGGGGTCGTGGTGAGGAACAGCCGGATTGGAGGAAACTGGGGGACAGAGGAGCGAGAGATGAACTTCAACCCCTTCACTGAGGGACAGTACTTTGATGTAAGAACCCACGGGATGGTGTTTTAAGTGTTTTTTAGGCAGACTGTGCATGAACACGGGCCTCCGTTTGTCTGTTCCATCAGATATCCGTCCGCTGTGGGAACCAGAGGTTTAAGGTGTTTGTGAACGGCCAGCACATGTTCGACTTCTCCCACCGCTATCGGTCCTTCAACGAGATCGACAAGCTGGAGGTGAACGGCGACGTTCAGATCTCCTACATCCACATCTGATGTTCTGATGTTCAGCTGCCGTGTTGATTCAGCAGCATGAAAAATAATAAATCGTTACCTCATCGACCAGAGTCACATCAGTTCAACTGAATGAAATAAAAATGTCAGTGAAACAACAGGTTTGAGGGAGACGGACAGTCACAAGGTCAATCGTGAATAAACGCATTTATTTCTTATACAAAATACTGTAAGACGTGTATAAAAAAATCATCAGTTTACAAACACCATAACAGTCACAACATATAAAGGCAGTTATCGTACAGTTTTCTCTCATTTCATTACGCCAGGAGAAAAACGGGTCGCACATACGTTTGAAACACAAATACTGGCTCTGTGAAGGCACTTGTTGAAAAGTAATGCAGATTTTTAAAAAAAATCTAAACTAGTTATGGTCTAAAAAGGAGCAAACGCCATTTGTTTGAATGTGATTTCTATGAAGAACTTTCTATGAAGAACTCAGAATGTAGCCCTGAACTGCAGATACTACTGTTGATTCCTGTGCAGTTCTGTACAGATGTGATGTAGTACTTTGGTACGTGGAAACAGCACCACAGAAAGTCTCTGGCCTCCAGTGACCCGGTCGTTGCTGGTGCTCTGGACAATTTGTACGATGGGAAACTTGAACATTTTATGACCAGTTGCCAAATGAATTAGCTTGTTAGTAGGACGTAATGGACCGTTAGCATTAGCTACAGGCCTCTAGTAACACACTTCAGGAAAATCTGAACTATGCCTTTAGAGCAGGGGTGTCAAACTCATTTTGGTTCAGGGGCCAGATGTCAAGTGGGCCGGACCAGTCCAATTATAACATAATTACCTATAAATAACAATAAGTCCATGTTTTTCCTTTTTGTTTTCAACAAAGTACCATTATATTAGGAAATATTCATATTTAATGAAATATAATTTGACAAAACACCATGAACATGAAGTGTGCATTTTGACCAGATTGAACCCCCCGGCGGGCCGGTTTTGGCCCACGGGCCGTATGTTTGACACCCCTGCTTTAGAGGCCGGTGGTTTGTGACCGTGTTGAACCCACTCAGCCTCACTGTCACACTGAGGATACAGTACCAACGACATTTCAAGAAATGTACACCGTCTTTTCACGACATCCACGTTAACATTCATGTCCAAATATATATGGAAGTACCGTTCATGTATGATAACGAAGTACACAGCGCTTCTATTAAACACAGTTTTCTCCCAGAACTTGTCTTATGACACGGCCCGGTTCGTATCGGTGACGTCGCAACAGCGTAAAGTAAAGCATTTTTTTTAAAGAAAATAAGTGCATGCACGATGGACAGCAGATGGCGCTCTGGGTGAACGATCTTCTCGTACATTCAGTTTTTACAGCTGCTACCTTCTGTTTGTCACTCACAGGATTTCATTGACAGGAACCAGGAGAAAAGATTATATATTTGACGTTTAGGTGTTTGAATAAGAATGTGGCAGGTTCATGTCGGCAGACGAGCTGGGTCTGTGTCTGGGTCTGTGTCTGGGTCTGTGTCGGTGGCTGTGTCAGTGGCTGTAATGCTTTTTGACAGGAAATGTCAACAGAACCACTGAGCATATACACAAAACATATACAAAAAAACAAAATATACACTGATATATATATATATTTAAAAAAAAAACATTAGTGCAAAGTTGTAGGAAAACAAAGATCAGCATTAAAAAAAAAAGTTCAAATGTGTCATAACACTGTGCTTGTACCAAAAGCAAAGTGAGGAGCTGGACTCCCCCGTGTCGTACCGACCCTCAGTGCGTCCTCAGACCCTCTCTCCCACTGAGACGTTCCCTGGTGATTTGACTCATACGTCTATTTATGTCCAGACCAGAGGAAACAGACCTGGACCTGGTGAATCATCTGTCAGTGAGCGCAGACTGTGATTGGCTCATGTATGTGCTGCAGTTCATGACAAGCCGTTGTCAAAAAAACAAAACAAAAACAAAACCTTAGGGTTTCTTTGCTGGTGATACGTTAGGTTGTTACACAAACTCCTGCAGCTTCAGAGAAGCCACAGTGAAACGTTAGGGTTTAATCACAGTTCATGTTGATGGACACACAGAAGAGGGTTAGGGTCAAAGGTCAAAGGTATTTTCATGGTGGGAAGGGGGGTGGAGTTCACCCTGGAAACTTTAGAGGCAACCAACCACTCACACTAACATAAAAAAGATTAAAGGTCAATTTAGAGTGTTTAATTGTTTTTTAATTAAATAACTGTTATTTTATTTACGTCAATTTAGAGTGTTTAATTGTTTTTTTAAACCAGTTAAATAACTGTTATTTTATTTATTTATTCTTAATTTGTTAATTGATTTGAATAAAGGAATGTAACAGCTGTGAGTTGCTTTTTTCTAAAACTCTAATTTGACCTTTTTTCTATTGTGTTAGAATCATAACTACTAAAAAAGTTTAAATATAACTTTTTAAACTTTTTTTTGTTTCAAAAAAATAACAACATTATTAAAAGCTTTATTATTATTGTTATTATTTAAAAAAAGAGATACTTTATTTTTCTTCATTTCATGTCTGGTGGGAGCAAAAATTCAATAGTGAATTTTTTTCACACCACTTTCACTCAGCTGAAATGAAAGTCCACCTTAATAGACTGGCTGCACACTGAAGCTGGCTTTATATTGGCCGTCCAATCAGAGAGTGGCGACTAGTCTGAATTCACATGACCCTAACCCTCTCCTGTCCACAGTAGTGACCTTGTTTCCTTTCCTCTGCTGCTTCCTTCCCTTCCTTCCTTCCTACAGGAGCCCAGGAGGTTGGGGTTCCTCCCCCCTGCTCCTCCGCTCCTCCGCTCCTCCTTCCTTCAGTGACTGAATGAATCCTCCCTGGTGATCACTGGAATATTGAAGCTCCTGAGTGTGTTTGGTTGTAGTTTGGTCTGGCAGTGTCAGAGCTGGTTTCACTGAGACAGAGATGTTTTTATAGCTTAATCCCGTGGAGGAGAACTCAGTTGTTTTTTGTGGTGGCAGCTGTAGATGTGTTACATATTTATTGCTGAGGAAGCGGGGAACGAGTTTCTCTGATTGTGCTGCAGTTTCTGTGACCGTTCAACCGCGTGCTTGAAGCATGTTCAGTCTTCGGTGACACATTCACGTGGACTGTGCTTGGTTTAGATAAGAGGGGAGTGGACAAAAGAACCTGATCCCAGTCCTTTCTTCTCTGGAATGTCTCCGGCTGCGTGTGTCTGTACAAACTGTGTCCATGTGGGGGCGCAGGTTTTCTCAGTCAGTAGCAAAAAGCTGGATGGAGTTCTGAGGCTGGAATAGAAAGATGGTCCTGACCAGGCTGGTGGGTCAGAGTGGTCACTGCCATGGCACCTTCCTGGAGCCTTCCCTGTCCTCCAGCAGCTCAACAGTGGGTGTTGGTGCCGGGGTGTGGTTTGGAGTGGAGTGGCAGGACGGCTGTAGAGGAAGCGTGGCCGTGGACGAGGACACCGGCATGTCCAGACTCTCCATGGAGTCCGACGGCGCTCGGTTCGACTCGTGCTGGGGACACAGGACGTAGCGGTTGTGATGGTGGACCTCCACCGTGGTCACGGAGTCCAGACCCTTCAGGCAGAACGGGGTCGGCATCACCAAGGGGTCACGACCTCCCACTGCCCCCAGCTCCATGGAGGACTCGTCCATGTTGACGTACAGGATCTCATCTGGGTCCTGGGGGTCCGGCAGATCGTCGAGTGCTTTTTCCAGCTCGCAGCACAGGGATTCAAATGACGGGCGGTCCTTGGGGCTCAGCAGCCAGCAGGAAAACATCAGAGAGTAACTGTGGAGGACGGACGTAAAGGATGATTACAATTTAAATGATTTATAAACGTCAGTGACAACAGATACGTTCGTTATAGCTTTGGTAAAAACGAGGCAAAACTGCGACCTTTTCCATCCTGAGCTGAATGTGTTTAGTTTTGTGAAGTAAAGGAGACGGAACTCACATGCTGTCCAGACAGTCTGGAGGCTGTTTCAGACGGTTTCCCTGCCTCAAGTAATCGTAAATCTCGCTGTTCTCCACACCGGGATAAGGCGTCTGGCCCCGCGTTGCGATCTCCCACATGGTGACTCCAAACGACCACTGAGGGGGAGACAGAAGGGGAAGGTTCCATGTGTGAGAAGTCTTGAATTCATTACAGCGTCTGACACCTTCACCGCGCTCCAACATGGACTCTCCTGTTGTCGAACTCCGACCGTGGAAACAACACAGACGCGGCTCTAATAATAACACGGACGTCCGCTCTCATCACAGGTTACTAACAGTTGTCATCACTTTGAACTGTTACGGTGCAGGTACTCTTAAAGAACCTGGCTCCACACAGGTTACATGTCATTCTATGGTACGATGTAGTACTGAAGTACTGAAGTACTAGTACACACTTCTGCTTCTACTGAACAACAGTTTCATCACTTTTTCCTGGACTAGAAAAACAACTGGCTGTGTTTAAAAAACAAACATTTTATTGAGCTCACTGTGACCCTAAAAACATGCTTGACGAAACAAAACACATCTGTGGGGTCAAAGTGGCCTTAACCTTTGACCTCTGCTCAACAAAATCATCTTTCTGAAGTATTGGAAGGAAAAACATTTTAACATCCCTCGGAAACAATAGCCAATCCAGAGTTTCCCAGGGATCGAAGCTCATCGTTGGACGGTTGTGGTGGTCAGGACATCAGAACAGTTCAGATCAGTTCCATGAACTATACAGACCCACGTTAGGTATCAAAGAATGAACCCACCCTTCATATAATCGTCCATTAAACTGTTTGACAAATATTCAATCCTGTACCTCTAAACGGTAGATCAAATTTCCCCTAGTACCACTAGAGGGAGCCCAATACAATTGGTGGCCTGCTTACCTTAGTTTGAGAACCACTGGATTTATAAAATATTAAACTTTCTCACAGAACACATTTGTTGCAAGATTTAGAATACTTCACTTTAACCTTTGACCTTTAACCTGTATTGATATGAAAAACTTTTCTACCAAGATTTCAATTTATCTTCTGCAGCTGGGCGACTGTATGTATATATATATCTCTCTTTAGGAAACAAAACCAGAATCCTTTTTTTTCGATTCTGCTTTTCGGGTAAAAGATCCCAAAACCTGTGACTATAATAGAAGAAAAAAACAACAATTTTCAAAGCTTGACGTGTCCTTTGAGGTTTCTCTTTGAGGTTTTTTTCTTCGTTAGCTTTTTTTTTTAATAGTTGTCCAACGTCAGTGATGTGTCACCACAGGCACGGCACTGACAGCTGAGTTTGTTATATGTGGGAAATTGACTGATGAAAATTGACGGACTTTTTAATGAGACTGTGAATCTCTGTCGTTGTCAGTACTTGTCATCCAAAGTTTTGGATTCCTTGATATTGCTCTAAAATATTTGTTTCCCAGTGGTGTGTGTCGCTGTTGGACAACATAGTCTCTGTACAGATTTTGTCCACAGGTGAAGTGTCAGTTCTCTAACTCACCACATCGCTTTTGGTGGTGTAGACGCGATCAGCCAAGCTTTCGATTGCGATCCACTTGACGGGCATCTTTGAGATCCGCCCCTGTCTGTAGTAGTCGCCGTTATAGATCTTCTTGGAGAGGCCGAAGTCGGCCACACAAACATTCATGTTTTCATTGAGCCTAAAGCAGAAGGACAGGGTTTGGTTAGCTGTTAGCTGTTAGCTGTTTACAGACAGGTGAACGTGGAGAAGGAATTTAATGTCTTTATTCTCGCACTTCTTCTTCTTGTCAAAAAGAATAAGTTATGTTTCTCCAAATCCGTTTCTTAAACATTTATCAATGTAAGGTCAAAATGAGGAAAGGGAAATGAAAGTGCAAACATAAAAAGGAACCAAAATCATCATTTGGGAAGAAAAACACGGGCAGATCTTGAACTCACATGCAGTTGCGAGCTGCGAGGTCTCTGTGGATGAAGTTCTTGCTGCTCAGGTACTCCATGCCGCGGGCAATGTCCGTCATGAACTTCACCAGCATTTGAGATGGAAGGAACTGCAGCACATCACAGCAGAAGAGACACACATTTCAGTCACACCTTTACCAGCAGAGGGCGGTGATGCTCATGTTACCCCGCGCTCAGTCCACAACCAGGACCTATATTAAGAGCCCCCCCCCCCCCCCCTCCTATTTCTCTTGGGAGGAGTAGGATTCAACACCAGATTGTTTTTTATGAGTTTTAGCCAAATTCTTGGATGTTTCAAAATTCTGTAGAAGGTTGTTGTAATCAGGGCTGTGATTCAGCTTCCCCTCAGGGACTTATGGCGTATGAGTGTCGTCGGTTCCAAGGAAAGACCTCATCCATTAATGAGTAGAAATGCAGAAAGCGGTGACATATCTTGTGTTTTCCTCTAACTCTGCCTCTGCCGCCAATGGGTGGAGACTCGTTTACTTCACATTTATGCTGAACTTTGAGTCCTGTTTTGCTGACAGACACAGTGGTGAACTCATACACCCTGAACTCATTAAGCTGTTTAACTCTGCACTTTTCAGCGTGTGTTTGTGTGTGTGTGTGTAAATCAGACTAACCACAGGGCAGTCTCCCAGCCGTGAGTACAGCAGATAGCTGTGCAGATCTCCGTGTTTCATGTAGGGCAGGATGACCACAGGGGAGGGGTAACCTTCACTCTCCACTGTCTGCAGACACACACCTGTAAAAACACCCCAACTCACTGTTACTCACCAAGGCAGCGGACAATACTACTGCAGTGTCATAGTCAGTGTCAGACGGACGTGTGAGAGAAAGTTCTTATGAGAAAGTTTTAAGACGGTGGAAACATCTTTGACTGTTGTGTCGCTAAAAACCACTGGTTAATCCATAAAACAGAGTAGATTAAAAGTCCAGAACAATTCAATTGAACAGCAAAATGTAAAAAATTAAATTAAATTAAATATAATTGTATTTGTTCATCATAATAATATTTCTAAATTTCTAAATTTAGAAAAAAAAAAGATGTAAGACACACAGTTTTCTCATTTATACAAACTGGTTAAAAGTGTTGGGTAAAAAAGGAGCATCAACCAAAGAGTCATGGCTTTAACTGGCAACCAATAAAAACACTGCAATCGAGAGACAGGCCAGTTGGACAGAGGCCAGTTTCCCTAAAGTTGAACTGTCTCGGCTAGTTGTTAAAAAGGTTTACATTTACCACCATCTAAATGTGTGTGTGTGTGTGATAGTGATGGTGGAAATGACGCCTCCATGAATGGTACGCTGCTTCATTTCACACAGTCTCCTGATACTTTTACTTGTCGGTGCAGATCGTTACTCATGTGATTTATCCCTGTGCAATGCACATCGGTTCAAATTGATTTCCGTATAGCATTCCAGTCGGACGACTCAGACTGGAAGTATTTAACGCAGCGGGAGGAGGAACATATTAGTGTTTGGTTCTGATTTCATGACTTCCTGCAGATTGTTTTACATCAGATATGAGCAGTGATGGGAAATACCTTCAAGGCCTGGAGCCTTCAGCTGGAGGCTTGGGTCTGTGTGGGGCTAAAGATAAGGCACCGGGACTGACGTAAGGTGGCAAACAGAGTGACGGAGGCGAAAGTGAGAGGAGTATTTAGTGTGTACTGGGATGGAGTAAATGTTTGTATTATAAAACCTGATGTACCCACTTCACTCTTATCTCCGAGTGGAAATAAAATCCTGCAGGAAGTCTGTGTTTTCCAGACTGAAATGTTGTTGTTGTTGTTGGGAAAAGGACAATGTTCCTGTGAATGGAGCGATGGAACCTTGGCAGCCTTTGATATTTCCCACTAAGACCTTGGAATTATTTTATCAAATATATTGCATGGTTTGTTTGTTTTTTAAACCAAAAGCTACTTTAGGAATTTTAACAATTTCCCTTTAGGGGGGTCAGTACAGTCCTTTCTGATTCTTTAGGCTAAAATCCAGTTTGTTCTGGGACAAGTAGAGGTTTTTATGCTGCATGATGGACATAGTACTGTGTAGAAAAGTATAACAATGAACTTGTTTGTTTTAAATCCAATTTTGCACATTTTATACTCAAGAATCAGACCTGTATTATTATAAATTCTTTTGTCACATTTATCGAGAGAATGTGCAATATTTTATTTGACTACATACTGGGTTACACTCTAACAACAATCACTGATTCGTACTAGAACACCAGTGTCTGCTCAGCATGTGGGAGGCAATGACACCTTAACAAAGATGAACTGAATTTAAAGTAAACAAAAAAGTTCAGGTTCCTCATTTCTGTAATGGATACGAATATGGAAACTTGACCGTAGGGGAATCTGCTGATTACACATAATGAGAGTCATCGGATTTTTGTCCCACATTTTGTAATATAACAGCAGTGCTCTCTGACTAGTGAAGGTACCAATACAGATTTACTAGACGTTCATCCCTGAGACTCTATTTACACTGAGTTTTGTCCTCAGTTGTGAAAATAGCTGCTAGCATGTGCTATCATTTCATGCAGAGTAACAGATAAACAACAGGTGAATTACAGTGGAAAAACAAAAAAAACTCCTGTGTAAGTGGGTTTTCCATCAGTGTGAGGGAGACTGTCTTACCCAGAAGCCTCATCACGTTGGGATGGTCAAACTCTTTCATGCAAGCGGCCTCACGCAGGAAGTCCTCCATCTCTGTGCGGGTACAAATGGCAACTAGCGAGAAGAAAAAAAAATCACAAAAGTACGATGAAGTGGGAAATGATCATGAAAAGTTCTGAGGTTCAAATACATGCCAGAAGGTTTGTTTTAAATCCCTCAGAAAGTAAGATTTTCTAGCTTCAGCTTTAGCTTTATTTTTACTGTTTCTGTTACTTTTTTTAAAAATGTATTTATTTGATAAAACATGAGGTCATTTTCCGACCCCCTGCAGAGGGACGTGTCCGTCAAATGCGAGTGAGCGATGGTGACAGCGTCTACTCACTCTTCATAGTCTTGACAGCAACTTTGAGAACGGCCTCCTCCTGAGTCAGCAGGCCTTCCATCACCGAGCCGAACTCCCCTGAAGACACGAACAGAAACACAACCAGAGAGTTCAGCTGTGAATTCAGCTGCAGTGACGTTGAAAGTCTTGTTTTTACGGTGCACAATGGTTATCGTAAAACTGCGACAGGGCAGTACAGGATATCACATCGCACTCTGACACACTACACCACGGGTCAAAACATATTGGTGTCAACTGGGGATAATCCTGACAATGTGCTGTGCACCAGACCTGCTTTACAACAAGTGCTTGGCCTTGTTAAACTTCCTGTTTGTCGCGCTCTCCTTTCACTCACTCTCCACACAGCACTTATCATCAGTCTGTGACGAAAACAAAGTCGTACCTTCTCCCAGGGTCTTCCCCAGGGTTAGTTTATGTCTGTCCACCATCACATCTTGAAGCTTCTGCTTCAGCTCGTCACTGATGCCCAGGCTGTTCACTAAGGAGGAGGTAAAACAAACAAACCAATATTGTGATATGGAGTCAAAATAGAAACAAACAGAGGTTTTCCATCATTCCAACTTTTTTTTATTCTCGAAGGCAAGTTGACTGATACTCAGGGCTGGGTGATGATGTCATTGTTGTTCATTTTCCAAAACTGGTGTAAATGAGCGACACATCTGACAGCTCAGCTCCATATTATCAATATCTTTCTTAATTTTGTGCAAATAAACCTTTAGATTCAGCTTTCCGACATGGATTTCAATTATGTTTTTACAAAACCCTACATTCTGTTTTACTTCAATTATTCTTCAATTTTAACCCCAGCCAGGTGAGTTTTTTTTTTATTGTAGTCCCAAACTTTACAAAATTATAAAAACATTCAGCGCACTGAGCCAACAGTATCTGATACGGAGCCTCTCGATCCTATTTCCAGATGTTAATCTGCGTGGTCTCCCTGGGACCAGGTCTGGGTTAAAAGAATGAGATCATATGATTTAACATTTCGTAGTTTCTTAGACCAGCTGGCCTTCACGACCGCTGTAAAGTGCTGCGCAGTGCGCCACACGTGTAAGCTGTGCTCCGCACATCTGGGCCAGGACTTGACACGACAACATGGTCAGAGATCTCCCCCCCGCCTCCCTCTTTCCTCCCCCTCGGCTGCTGCTACACCATTAATCTGCTGTCATAGTCGAACAACAATGTGCTCAGTCCGTAGGCATGTTCCGACACATGCTGCCGTGACCGGCTATTAGCCCATTCACGCAATAACCAAAGCCCCCAGGATGAGGGCTTGACGTTGTCTGAGAGTTGGCTGGAGTCGCTCCGCCGCGCGCCACCCGCACAGCCCCCCCCCCCCCCCCCCTACTCCCAGCCAGCCTCTCACCACCAGAGTGGGACATACTCAAAGTTCACGTTATCTTCTTCTCTGGGCTCCTCTAATTTCACTCTCTGAAAACATTTTTTTTTTTTTGCTCTCTGCAGTTTTACCTTTCCCCCCTCCTCGGTGTCTGTGGCAGGCTGAGACTTGACTGTTGGGTCTATACAATTATCGTGTGCATGTCAGGGACAATTTAAGGGTCTGAATGTAGCCCAGCTGTGTGAATTGTGGGTCTGTGTGCTGTGTTTACAGGTACATACAGTATCTGTGCGTGTAGTGACGAGGTCACTGTTGACTGGACGCTTTAGATTCTACAGAATAAGAGTTGTCTACTCATTATCACCATGGCTAACCTTTATCTAGTACTTTTCTGGACTGGCCTAAAAGTTTTGTTGAACTACTTTTTACGTTGGTTTTGGACTACCTGTTAGTAATGTCATTTATTTATTTATTGATATCTTAGGTTTGTCACTTACCTTCTTCAAAATTAAATCAATTGCACTTATTTGGCTACTGTAAGCTAATGTTCATATTTTTAAATTTTAATTTATTTGTTACTTATTACCGTATTACAGTGTTTTTACAAACTGTTTTTTCTGGGGACCCATATTTCAAAAGTCACAAACCTTTCCGACCCAAGTCAATAGACATTATTCATAAACTCCTGGGAGACGACAGGAAAGACGTGTGAGATATTTTTAGACTCATTTTAAGAACCTCCAAATTCCTGAGATGGCTGGGTAAATTAGCTAATTCGGCTCCTTTTTTCTTTTCCCACTCTAAAGAATCAAAAGACCAGACATTGTCTCTTCTTGTAGATTTGTCTTCTGCCAAACACTGAAGACACAGATCCGGTCCCAGGGTATAAAAGCAGATACTATTGAGCTTTTTCTCACAATCTTATCTTTACAAAGGGAAACAGGCGGGTTTGGACATGTTACTAACTGACGTTACACATGCACTTGGCGCTGCAGGGACACTGAAGGATTACAAAAGTGTCATCTTTCCAAGGAAACATGCTGTAGCACAGACAGAGGGGAACTCACGTGTTGCTTCCGTGGTCCTGCGGCTGTAGGTGCGACGAGCGCGGTACCTCACCACCAGCTCCCCGCTCTCCATCATGGGTTCAAAGGCCTCTCTGTAGGAACACAAACACATCATCATCATCATCAACAACAACAACAACAACAACAACAGCATCACAGGTCAGAGCACCAACACAGCTGAGAGTGTGGCATCACTCCACGCTCCCAGAGAATCTCAGAACAGATGTTCTTTTTTTGCAGCCAAATACTTACTCCAGTGACAAAACTAGGCCATAGACAGGAAAAGGTTTATTTATTTTTTTATGGTTTGGCACAAAAATGAAGATCCTCCCTTTGACCAACCAAAAGCACCAGCAGTTTACTTACCCAAAGCGCGTCTCCTTGCGCCGCAGTTTGGCCACGTAAACAGCCATGAGCACAGCTATGGACACGGCGCCGGCGATGGCCATCACCACATACCACCAGTGCCAGGAAAAGGCCGGAGGCAAGGATGGACCTGTGGGAAGGGGTGTGAACAGAGACACAGAGAGGATTGAGAGAGAACTTTTTCTCCTGCCATTTTCTTACATGTGTTTTTAGGTTTATAATGAAGGGTCTGTGCGACGTCTACTAAAATATTCTACACTTGTATTTAGTGTTTTTTTTTCCAGCTAATTATATCAGTGTACATCCATCCTGAGCTCATGATGTCAATGTTTATTCTTTCAGTGAAAATACAACCCTTCAGATTCTTAGGATTCTCTTTTGGTTCCATCCTTCACTCCCTAACACTCCCACAACCTAACGCAAAACACTCACACCCTCCACCCGCCGTGTTGAACTCCCTTCCTTTCCTCCCGTTCACCCTCGTCCTCCCTCGACTTTCACTCCCTTAATCTGCCGTTCTTGTTGTTTGAATCGTCTGCCTGGCTCCATTAGACTGAGCAAACAGAGATGCTACACTGTTCCTGCCCGTGTTATAAATATTTATGATGCGTCACCTCCACTCCTGCCCCCGCCCGTCTTCTCTTTTTCCCCCTGTCTGAATGGGGCCTCATTCAGACCTGGTTTTCACATCCGTCAGGAGTGATCAGGTCACACTGAGCACGGCGAAATACAGGAGTTCACACCTGGATTGAAGGGTGTTCTTCAGGTGTGTGAGACTATGTGGACTTTCCTGTTCTGTGTTTTTTTCATAGTTTTTTCAGGTCATAGATGGTACGATAATGATGTGGCCCCCAATAAAATTGTTATTTTTTCTTTTGGCTTCAGTCGTGGGACAGTGGGATTTTGAGGAGACAGATATGACCCAGTATTGAGTACTGGTGTTCTTCCAAACTCCCTTCCTGTTGTGGTGCGTTACAGTGGGTGGACTTGAACCTGGAGTCTCTCCATGGCAAGTAGAAAATCTGCCACAGCACCGACACTGCCTTCAAATAACTAACACTAAAGTCAGAAACCAGTTCAGTGACTGATGGGGAAGAAAATCAATTCCCATATGTGGTTTTTCTGTTTGAAGATTACGTTGCATGAAGTTCAGTCACATTTGAACCTAACACTCTCTCCTTGTGACCCCATCACTCGGGGCAGATGTTAATACCAGGCCTGTAATGGATCTGAGCGGGTCTCTTCCTCTTTTTCATTTCCTTCCTTTTCTCTGTAGATTTTATAGAAAATAAGCCTTACTGAGGAACCAGGTGAAGAGCGTGAGTAAGAGAAGTTTTGTGTTGAAGAAATAGGATGTCCTCCATGAACTTACACTGTTCCTGTTCACTATGAGTCACTATGTGTCATGTTATGTTTTGTCATCTGCGCTTTGTTGATTTGATTTTTGTTTTTTTGAGAATTTTTAAATCAACCTTTTTGTCCCCACAATTTTGTTTTTTCACACATTGATTTTTAAAAATACATTTCAAAAATGTCATGTTTCATGAAACATGTAATGATAATTTGAGCGTGGGCATTTCCTGTCAGGAACTGTATAGCATCAAGACTGGATTGATGACTCACCTCTGAACTCCTCCATTTCTGTGACAAAGAAAAAGAAAACAAACATGTCACAAAAACTAACTGTCAGCAGCATCAGAAAACAGAACTTAAACTGAATAAAATGTTACATTTTTTAATAATAAAAAACTGTATTATTATGCAGAATGTATTTTTAATTAAAACATGATGCTGGACAAAAATATGTTTTTCTACTGACCGGGCGATATAAGTGTGAGAGTCTGTGTGGGTGTCCAGGGCCCTTGTCCTGCACCTGTGTAGGCACACACTCGGAAGGACACGTTGGACAGGGGGAGGGACAAATTGATTGAAATCTCTGCGCCCAATCCTGTGTCCACGATCAACTGTCAACAAAAAAAGAAAATTGGAAAACAATCAGTAAGAGTTAGATGTAAAGTCTGACTATAAGACGGACACACAGTAGTTCACTGACCTGCTCAGTGTCTGGTGTGCTGTACTCCACAATGTAGCCCTGCAGTTCTCCATTCAGCTTTCCTGGAGGTTCCTCCCACATCATGAGAACCTCAGTACCGTTCAACACTGCGGTCACATTCACAGGAGGGTTTTCCGGCACTGTAAATTAATTTGACATAAAAAAGTTAGATTTCCACATCGTTCTGCTCCAGTGAGTACACTTACAGCAACATCTTTCTTTATTTTAATTACTAATTAATAGTCATTTATAATCTAATCCCTAAATCATGTGTCTATGTGAGTGATGAGATACCCATTTTAGGTCACTTATAAAAAAACTACTATAATTACTATACCAGATTTAATTTCAAAATGATAGAAGTTCATTAACAGCACAACCTGTCCTCGGTTTCCAATTCCCATATTTGAAATAATAATAATTAAATGAAAACATTTAAGTGTAAACAGTATGATATTATACTATTATATTCTGACCTGTTTGTAATTTACAGTAAGCATTTAGCTCACAGGGTGGCTGTCACAGCTCGGCTAGGGGCAGGAGCGGGAGGACACCACTGTAGGGCTGTGGGCCAAGAGGTCAGGGGTCACTAGGCTGAGGGTTAGTCAACTAGGTGTCTGCTGTTTGGACATGCTAGAACCTCAAGGGTGTGGGTAAGTCTAACAGCTGGAAACGTCAGAGAATTTAGAGAATTTTGTTTATTGGGAGTGAAAGGGAGGCAGGAAAGACAGGAGTGGTTATCGAAGTTCAGAAAAACCAAACAAGTAAATCCTCTTTATTTAAAATGACATGTTTGGAGATATTTGTTACCCCCTCCCTCCCATCCCCCCAAAGCTGCTTGACTTTTACCCCATTTTTGTCCCGTTTCTTCTCGTTTGCATTTTTTTTTTCAGGGTCTTTAGAGCAAAGAGTAAAAAAAAAGAGCTGCTGGCAGCAGAAATACCCAATGGAGAGAAAACCTAGCTGAAAGGCATACTAGGAATAGTGCGAGTAATGTGGATGTGTGTGAGAAAGAGAGAGAGAGAGAGAGAGAGAAAGAGAGAGAGAGTTATTGATGCTCTGGATAACACTGAGATCTAAAACCCTTTTCACAGGGAGACAAAAGTCCTCATTTCCTTTGTTAGTGTGCAGGTTAAGGCTCTTTTTTGCCTTTGTATCTTACTCAGTCTGCCAGCTTTCAAAAACTAAAACAAACTACAAACCCCCTCACCCCCGCCCTCCTGCGCAAGCAAACACACACACACACACACACACACACCGTGTCAGTGTGAGTTTGGGAAACATGGCCCAGCCTATGGATGATGTTATCAGGAAGCATTTGCCTGCTGATTGTTTCCACATGCGGCTCCTTTCTCCCTACCAAAAAAAATAACCTCCAAGTCAAGTTCTGTTCCACAAGTTCATCTCCACCTTTGCTCCGTCGTCTGTCGCTCCCTCTCTCCTGCCTCCTCCTTTTTTTTTTTTTTTTTTTCTTTTCTCCCCCCCCCCCCCTCTTTTTCCTTCCCCCCCTTTTTTTTTTTTTTTTTTTTTTTTTACTTCTCCCTCACTGCCCTCTCTGTGGTAATGCCTCCCTTTTTGAGTTTGACTGAACAAAGCTTTTAATTGTTGACGTAAAACTTTTTTGAGGAGGGCAAAAAAATAAATAAAATAAAACAAAAAACGGTTGCACAATTTGTTAAACTAATAAAAAATAGAAAAAGCTCGGAGTGATCCTGTTGTTTTGAGAAACATCAAGGAAAAAAAACAACCCTATGCTGTTCAATGGTTTTCCACATTAAAGCAGTTAGGACTGAGCATTACGAGCTGAGAAACACACACGTCTGAGGGGCAATTAGGTCACAACAGCAGAGCGAAACATCTGCACCTAAGGTAAACAAGTGTTCTGATACTTTCCAAAGCGGCTCAAACTGCAGATTTGTAACTTCGTGAACTATTGATCGGGTTCTCTCACTAAGGTTGGCCTGGACGTGGGTCAACACGTGCATGGAAGAGGTCAACCCTGAGCCAAAGACTGACTCATGAAGCCTGGGATCTGGAGTCGTTTCTCTAACAATAAAAACAAACTCAGCAGCAGACAGGAAACATGTTTGCCTGATCAGTCAGAGTGCAGAGTTTCAGATCGTCACGTGTTACAGGACGCAGTTGTCGCTCCAAGGTTGTTACTCTCTATGTTCACACTGCATGTGTGTGTGTGTGTGTGTGTGTGTGTGCGTGTCGTTCCATGTCTTCATGAGTCACTTCCATTACTGTGGTGATTATGTGCGTCCCGTAACTCTGAATTAGCCCTGGCATCGCATTAGGAAATCGGACTGATGTGACAAAACACATGCCTAGAGAGGCTGACCACAGGCTTAAAGGGACAGTTCTGTCTTTTTGACTGGCACTTTTCAGATTTCTTTACATTATCCATGTTTCTAATTTTCTATTCTATTCTATATTCTAATAAACAAAATGACAAGAAACAAAAAAAGAATTAGTAAAGGAATTTCATCTTTTGAGTCTTTTTTGGGTTCAACAATAAACCGTTGCTTAAACTAAAAATGACATTCTTTTCCTAATTAGTCAAACAATGTCAGCATGTGAATGAGAATTTTTCTCCAGTTATTTTAACAATAAACCCAAAACACAGCACAATAAAAAAGGAGGAAACAATAACAAAACAATGTCTCTCAGAAGGAGAACTGACAGTGTGGTTTACCAGGACAACCTCCTCCTGAAAATGAAAAACATACAGTGATTTTAAAGCTACGTTCACTTGTTTATGTTGTCACACGACTATCCTGTAATAACTCTGACCAATCAAATCCTTATTGTTTAATGGTTTTTAAACAATCAATCAGAGTACTGTAGCTGATGCTGCTTTTTGTGTGTAAGAGGCAGCATCTCTCTCCCTCTCCCTCCCTCTCTCTCTCCCTCCCTCTCTCCCTCTCTCTCTCTCTCCCTCTGTCGTGTGGGTCCATCTTTCCGAGGAAATACTTTGCTTTGGGAAAATAGGAAAATAAGTGTTTTCTCAAAGTGCCCTCTCTCCCCTTCCTTCTTCTTTTCCATCCCATCAATCCCCTTTCTCCCATCGTCAACCCACTATTTTTCCCACAGTGCTCTGGAAAGGGAGATCAGGGGTCATCAGAGGTCAAATAGGAAGGGAAATGAGTGATGAAGGAGAGTGAATGAAAGACTAGATCCAGAACAAAGAAGTTTACTAAGGCAGTTTGGAGAGGCATGAAACAAATTCCTTAGCAGTATTTGTATTTTTTTAAAACAATAAATATTTAAACAGCGTGAGTAAAGGCTGGCCTGGTGCTTGGTTTAGAGGAGATATGGGAATAAAATGGTTTCTTCCTTTTTCAGTTCAGTGACAAGTGTTTAAAAAATGATACTGTGTTACGATCTCTCACTGCTCTTACGGTGACAGTAACAAGTTTGATCACCAGCTCAATCAAATCCATTGTTTTCTTACAAAAACTTTCTTACACAATGACAAATTGTAGAGAAAGTAGCAACTGAAAGACAAATAAACCTCACAAAGATTATACAAGGAGGCAAAACAGAGATTTTCTTTCCACTGAAGCGAAACAAAAACGTTTGTAACTTTGCTGAATGAAGAAGTGAAAACGCTGCACAGAGTCACTTCTCCACTGTCCCGTTCATCAGAATAGAAATGTTTTTAGATTACCAACAGCTTCCATTGCGGAAATTCCCCGTCATCCCTGCAGTGGCGTATCTGCTCTTACTACCCTGGGATACAGGCCGCATGAGCTGGCATGGAAAATCCCACCTCAGTTAGAATTCAGACACACAACCAGCCTGGCATTACAGTTTGGTCAGAGCGCTTCGAAGCTAACTAAAGCCTTTCAGGGAAATTTAACGTCCACTCCTCCTTTTCACCCCTCCTTCACATGCCCTGCTCCTCCAATACCATCTACCTCAGGCGTTTACATTTACAGCAGGGGTTAGAGAGTGGCTGGTGTCTGGGATTTCTCATAATCAGAGACCAAGGTGGTGGGGCACAGGCAGGAGCGATTTGACCACTCTCTGTTACTACACAAGGCAGTGTTTGAACACTCTGCTTCCATTTTTACACAAGAACGCTCTAGCATATTTTTAACCTGATCAGTGGTAGATGCTTTTATAAGAACAGTATTAAAATACTACACACAAATATATTTATGTCTTCCCCTATCAAAGATGACAATCATAAGCTCGGGCTAGTTTTTTCAGTAAAAATACCAATAATAAAGATTGTTCTTGAACGAGCTGTTAAAGACAAACCACCTGTGTCTGCCCTTTGCCCTTAGTTCGGTAAGAGACTTTGACTCTATCAGTAGCCTGATAGCAAAGCCTTGACCTTGACTTACTTCAGAGGAAGCACTCCCAAACACAAGACTTCCAGATGTAAAAACAAACATCTCAAGTGGATCTGGACTCTCTCTCTCTCTCTCTCTCTCTCTCACCTCCTTCTTTGGTGTGCAGCTCTACCCAGGGTGACCAGTCAGATGGGCCCTGACTGCTGTAACAGGCCACTCTGACAGCGTACAGTGTATGGGGCTCCAGGTTCTCAATGAGGTGGGTGGCTGGTGGGACGTTCACAATCTGGTCGTGGATCATCTTCTCCGTGCCAGCAGTGAAGGACTCTCCTGAACGCCTGGCCTGAATTATATATAAAAAAAAAACAATTTAGTTTTCTCAACAATAATTTAGATTTCAAAGGACCAAAAGCATACTGGAGAAATCAATCTGGACATGTTCTCATAGTTGAAATAAGTGGAAGAACAAATAAAGAGCATCTTTGAGCAAAAACCTGATATTTTTGATACAATTTAAGAGTAGAATCAAGTTGTCAGTTCCACAACTGTGGCAGATATGTGGCAATAATTAGACAAATGTATTGGTAATCATTAACTAATGATTAATACATGTTTTAAAATATACTGAATACATTTAATATGTTAAATAGTTAAATAGTTTTTAATTGATGATAAATGTAGGTCAAATTATGCACATATACATAATATTATTTTCCCTTTAAAGACACTACCTGACACACAGTAGTTGGTTGTAAGGTGGGAGGGCGGAGACGATAGAGGCTGGAGCACATGCCCAGTGGCTATCGTTAACTGTAATTCCCACAAATGGTGTAAAATCTGCTTGACTGCTCTGAACGTGACCCAGACTCAGTGAGGTGCATAGAAAAGAAGAAGTCATTAACCAACATCACAGGCAGAAACCTGCTGTCTCTGCAAAGTCCCGGTGGTAAAATGTGCTTAAGAAGAACCAGAGGCACAGGAAAATCCTTCATTGCAGCAATTTTAAAACCACATTAAAGTTACTGGTCTGAGCCATTGTTTTCTGTTTCTCCTTCACACACAACAAGCTGCATCTCTGAGGGTAAACAACATCGTCTCATGGTCAGTCTGATTACATATTATTATTTTTTCACACAATCACATGAGTGGACATTTGTTTACCTAACAGCAGCAGTGTTTTCTTTTGGCTAAAATTTCACTGACTTCCTGTCCGTGTCACTGAGAGAGAGAACACTGTCTCTTTAAATATTCTGACTGCTGACAAGGCAGCATGTCATGGACTGGTCTAAGAGTTCTTTTCAACAAACTTTTCTACTACAATTTGAACATTTCCAAACGCAGTCTGTGATTGGTCACTCCACTGAGCACAGATTTAACCAAACCACTTTACAGACAGCAGCTTTAAGAATCATAAATTGCCTAGATTAACCCAACACTATTCTTTTATCACCCACCTCAACACTCCATGTCTGTAACTGTGTCTCACCCAGAGTTCTTTCTATATGGATGACAGATGGGCGACCCCATAACCTTTAACAGTTCAAAATGATCGGGCTCATGTTGCATAGCATTGGTAATGATGTTTTGGGGATATTACGACGGCAGTCCTTTTGTCTGGCTCTATGGATTTGCTTCTTAAGTAGGGAACTATGTTCTAAGGACTATGTGAGCCCACGTACTCTTGGTTTTGAACCTGGTAGTATTCAGTAACAGTAAACTCAAGCCCTATGCATTCAAAAACTCATTGTTTCAGTTTTAGGAGACCATGTGCGAATGATTGGCAGTTTTTTTTGTGATTCACAAGTGTTTCTGAGTGTCTCTGTCTTTCATACACCCGTTACTTTTGTGTCTGGGTCCTGTTGTGTTTTTCTTAAACAACTTTCAAAATAACTTGGAAGAGAAAATTCAAATTTTGGATGCAGCATCTAGGCCTGCGCCCAGGGGAGTGAGTTTTAAGTGGGATTGACTACGGCGTATGAATTGGGAGAGTAAAAGACAATCCTGACTGGATGACTCATAGTTCAGCCTATAAACAAGTGTATTTAATTTGACTGTACAACTCTGACTGAGTCAGACTGAAGCATGCATTCTCTGTGAATGTCTCAGAGCTAACGTACCTGCTGTCCCCAGACTTAGTCTCTTTCTTTCTTTCTTTCTTTCTTTCTTTCTTTCTTTAACACAAAGCTGTAAAATTCATATTTTTTGCCCTGTTCTGCTTGGGCTGGCCCCTCGCCTTGTTCCCTTGTGAGGGTGAGGGGCTAAGGAAAGACTGTGGGAGGGGAAGGGGGGCTGAAGGGTGGGTGCATGAACAGCGAGGCATGAGGGGCAGCTTTATTGGAACCAGACGGTTAGGGGTGGTGCTGCCGCTGCACGGCTCCCTTCTCCAGGAGAAAACGTTCCTAATTTCTCTGGTACGGAAAGGCGAGTGACAGAGAAAAAGGGAGAGAAAGAGGGACGGTGGAGAGAGGGAGCGGTGCTGTGTTTGGCTGGTCCAAAAGGCCACTTTCCCAGAGTGAAACCTGATCCACAGGTCCATGAATAAAACAGGGAGGAGTAGAGCATAAGTTAAGAGACGAACAGAAGAGCGAGTGCTCTCGTCTTTGAATTGGTCTTGCCCAGTCTCACAAACACAATAGTGAGTGATGAGTTTGTTCAACATGAAGGTCAAACAATCACAGCCATTTTCCAGACTTGTTTTTTCAGCCACTTGTTTTTTTTGTAACTCCTCCCACGTCAATCGCGGGCCGTCTCACCTGAACAGAGCAGCGAATTATCGAGTAGTCGCCGCCAAATCCCGGGTGCCACGACAGACGGAGGCTGGTCTCAGTGGTTTCCACAATTTTTAAGTCCCGAGGCTGTGATGGGAGAACTAGAAAAAAGGACGGGTGCTCTCATCACTGACAGTAAACCAGGACTAAGATGGCTCATTGACACGTTCGTGCCTTTGACACCTACCAGTGATGGTTCCAGATCCAGATGTGGCCACACCTTTGCGGTTATGAGCTTCACAAGAAAAGGTGCTGGTCCTGTTCAAACCTTGACAGAAGAAAACCAAGAATGAAACATGAACATGTGAAACGGAAACATGTCAGGTCTTCGCAAACTGACAATCCTTGCTCAGCGAGTTGAGCTTCACGAAAGTGCTTTTGCAAAGATATGGTGTAAAAGTTCAAACTCAAGTGAGAACAGAGTGAGGCTAATAGTTTCCATAAGGTAACGTGATCTCTCTGTCAGCAGTATTATGACTCATCTAAGGACCTGAGTCTGCTTGCTTTTAAAAAAGAATGTGACATTATCACTGAAAGTATGGGAAATAAATTAAAGATGTCGTCTACATCTGAACAATTCCAAGAGCAGACGCCCAGATCCTGAAATCTGAATGGAATTAATGTCTAATATTCAGTGTTTTCATTATGAACTTTATACATGTTTCTCATCTTTTTCTGTTGTCTGTTTGCCACACCTGCTTCCTATTGATGAAGTCCAGACATATTTGGAAAAAGTTTAATAAAAGCTACTAAAATAAATTATTCTTTAATATCCTTTCTATGTTGTCACAAATGGTATCAATGGAAATATGTTGCAGTTTCTCATTTCTATTCTTCTGTTTCTTCATCCAACTTCTAAAAGAAATAACTAACTAAATTTGGATTAGCTGCTCTGTAAATATCCTAATCTCTTGTAGGGTGAGAACAGGGTCTTTGTTCTACGGTTTCACACAGCGTTAACTAATAACCACACCAGACTAGTTAACACCAGAATCTCCTTTGTGCCTTCATGTCTGCAGTGTGACTGAGCAAAACCTCAGTGAATGACTCCTCCAATCCAACTGCAGCAATATTTTTAAAAAAACACACATACTGTTACATGTTGTATTACAGTAGTGTCAGAGGAGCCACAGATAATCAGTGGGTGATCACGGTTAACAGTTAACAGCCACATCAGCTACTCCGTTACTTGTGATGTCTAATTCATTTGTGAAATTGACGCGATAAAGAGTTTTAATGGAGTTTAACGCATGGGTTGAACGACAACCACTGTCACAAAGAAGAAAAAAACAATCACATATATATCTACCT
>NC_024310.1:6925841-7035468 GCF_000523025.1 Cynoglossus semilaevis | reverse complement strand
TTTAATTCCATTAATCATAATTGATCATGATTAATCCACAGCTACCATATGATTAATCAGATTCCATATTTTAATAGTATGACAGACTTAGATCGGGACACTGAAAAATCATATACTTCATCGAGTATTTGGGCTGTGTATTTTAGGAGCATAAAGACAGCGAGGCCTGTGAAGTTCCACGTGTAGGAATCGTGCTGCAGCCTTCACAGGGCAGGGGTTCCTCAGAAGAGAAGCGAAAACACTGTGACACATTTTGACATCCTACTGGAGAATAGGTGACTCAGAGTGTACACACATGCTGAAGTCACTCATCAAGACAGAGCACGCACAGACATACAAACACAGGCTGCAACATGTGAGAATTAGGCTTTTACCCCTGTTATCTAACACCACAACATTGTCCATGAGCCACACACAGAGTCACTTCACTGTCAGCACCATGGGCCCATTGTATTGTGGGAGGAAGAAAGAACAGAGGCTACAACCCTCGCTGGGTAAGGCAAAGGGTTGTGAGAGAGGAAGAGGAGAGACAAGAGATGAGGGGGGACTGCTACTGTTTGGGTCAATGAACTCCCCGTCAGGCTGTCTGAAAATTTCACCCAGCGATCACAGTTTCTGTCTGCTTCCTTCTCTGTCAGCAAAGTGCAACACAGCATCCACTGAGCAACTGGGAGGAAAACATCTGAGTGGTGGGACTGCAGGACTGAATCAGTCTGTGACTCACTGTGGCCTTGTGTTTATGTAGTCTGTGGTCATTTCAAAAAAGAAAAGTTTGTTGTTGGTGAAGTTACTCATACATTAAAACGAGTCAATTTCCAAAGAAATATCAGCCCAGTTTTCAAACATCAACTCATGACGAAAAAAAGGGCAAATGCCTGACAATCCACTTTTCCACATGGCAATAATGACAACACCAGTGTGGACAGGCTGATTTATTCTTCCTTTCTTGGAGGTCATCTTTAATCTGGAATGTTAGATGTTCAATAATCACTCAAGGTGCTCCTGGTGGCTGTGCCAGGCACTGCATCATCATGTGAGGTGGTAATAAAGAATAAAGCCGAGTCAGACAGCTGCACTCTCTGAGTCTGTATCTGCTGGAGATGCTTTGGTGTTATGGAATAAGATTTCCTCCTTATTGTTTTCAAACAATAAATGCTGTACTATGTTGAAGTAAATGAATGATGAGGTGACTGACAGGAAGCTAGGGCTTTCACTCCTTATAGGTTTGTGCTTTTTGCTTTGAGGTAGTAATGAATGTATATTTGCGTTCTCCCTGGTCTTAAACCTGTGGTCGTCCACAGCAGCTGCCCATTCCTGGGACGTGAGTGTGAGTTACCATCAAACGGAGGCTGCTCAGCACCCTGGCAGCCTGCAGGGATGAGTCAAACCAGATCCTTCAACCAAGCACTTCTGCCTGCACCTCCCTCCCTCCATTAGTGTGACTCAGACTGCCCCCTTACAACTGGACTTAATGCAGACCACATATCAGGCACGCAGCTGTGGTCTCCATTCAGGCCGCAACACGACCCTCTCCTTTTAACTTCTCTCTTTTATCTCCCTGTCCATCTATTTTCTTTATCCCAGTAGTCACTTCTTGTGCCCGCTGCTCTGCTTGTACCAACTAACCGAGCAGCCACAAGGTATGTCTTCAATGGATCCAGTGGCACTGGGCCAGTCGGTCTGCTCTCTGTGGAAAGGGTGGTTATCTGGTGGTTTGGTTGAAGCCGTGCAGCAGGAGGATTTGTTAGCCTTTGAAACTGTAGACTGTAGTTGCAGTGTGGCTTTTTAATGAGAAAATTATGATAAACCCAAACTGATTGAACAAAACCAGGACTTCTCATGAATGAGAGAAGAAAACTGCCACATCAAATACTTTTGTACTTGGCTAATTCATAAATCAGTTTGGTGTATATTTGGTTTGGTGAACAGTTAATATTACAGCTTTTAAGATGTACTTCAATTAATTTTGTATCCGTTTCTAAAGTAAATGTTCCATAGTTGGGAAGATGTTTTTATCTTCATTGCATGTTGTTAAATTTCATCATAAACTCTATGAGAGACAGAAAAATTAAATGTAACATTCTGAGTAGTAGTAGTAGTAGTAGTAGTAGTAGTAGTGGTAAAGAGGGTAGTTGCAAATACTGCAGCATCCCAAGTTGGAGCTTCCTCTACATTCAGAGTGTAATCACATGCAGTACCTGTGAGGTTTAGTGTGGAGGGTGACATGGCCACTGGATCTGACAGGGAGTTGAGAGGAGCACCGTCCTGCAGCCAGATGACCCTGACGGGCTCTGGGGGCCCGTGGGCCACACAGCTCAGGCTGATGGACACGTTGGCCACTACAGACATGTGCTGGGGCTCCACAGAGAAATGAGGAAGACCTGAAAGAGAGGTGACGCCATTAGTCTGGTATCTATATCACCAAAGCACATGAAACTGGCAGCAGTCAGTAGTTTGTCCTGTACCGAAACAGTGGAAGAGGAACTCACCCTCCAACTGAATACCTCCTTCCTCAGAGACAATCTGGTGACTTTCCGACAAAACAGCACATCGATAAGAGCCCATGTCAGGAAGTTGGACCTTTTCGATGCTGTTAGGTGTGTACACGAGAATTACAATTTATTATTAAATTATTATTATTAAATACTATTATTATTCTTAAATGCTAAAAGATGCTCAGTCATTGGTTTTTAGCATACAGAATCATTTTACAGCAGCTTAGGCTGACAGTGTGGTGTGGGTGGTGCTGTTCTCTGTACTGACAGTTACACACAATGGTGATGTAATCCAGCAGCAGAACTGGTTCAACTTGGTGAAAGTATAAGGCGGAGTATTGAAAAAGAAAGTTCTCTCACAGCTGACTGGTTTGGGCCAATAGGCGTGGCTTATTTAAAACATATTAAAGTATCCTCACCTCAGTGTGCTCATGATGGTCCAACTGTTGCTCCCCGTATGCACTTGAAACTGGTTGGTGTCTGCGTACTGAAGAGGCACGTTGTCCCTAAGCCAAAGAACATCAGGAGGATCCTCTTCCTCACCTCCCATTCCTGTCAGGGCGCAGTGCAAACGAACAGGTTTCCCCAGAGAGGAGATAATCGTAGCGGGACTTCTCTCAAACTCCAGCTCTGAGAAGCAGAAAAGACAAAACTACTGTTAAAAAAATGTATTACAGCATTCATCATCAAATAGGAGCAAATCCATCCCACGCTCTATTCCTTCTGTAGTTGTTCCCTAGAAAATAGTAATGTCATTCTGGCAATTCTTATTAGGTATGTGATTAAATATAAATTAATGCAATCTAATTTTCAGGAATTGTGGTTTCTGACAAACCTTGATAAATGCATTCTATTTGTTAGACAAATTTAAAATTAGAGCTGAAACACTTTTTTAAAGTTTGGGTGACAATGTTTAAGTCTAAGGTTTAAACAATAAATAAAAATGTGTGCACACCAAATCTTGTTTCTACTAAAGCTGCTGTGTGTGTGTGCTCACTCTGATTAATGTGTCTATTAATTCTGGACGTGGTTAATGACAAGTGATCACAACACACAACTTCTCCGTAGCTTCACGAGTCTGGTTATCTGATAGGGAGGGAGGGAGGTGACCTGGGAAGGACAGACACTGATACTGGGACAAAGGGTCCTTGTTAAGAGGACGGCAGCTCTGACAGAGTCAGTGCACGGAGAGCTCAACGCTAACGCAGATGAAGAAATTAGTCCTTGATTTGTAACACTCGGTTACATCTGTGAGTCCATTCAGTGTCCACATGTGATGTAAGGCATTAAATGACGACTAAAGCATTTCTGGGTTTCCTTTTAGTTCAAAAAGATCCAGCAGAATTTAGAAATGATGCTGTGGACATATCACATGTACAGTCGAAGGGTAACAGTTTTTTTCTCGTTTGTCAAATTGGCAGTTGATCAAAGTTCTATGATCTTTGTGTGTGGCTCGTAAACTTTACCTGACACCGAGTTACAGCTACAAAACCTAAAGTGAATTGAACTGCGCACATTTTGGACTGCCTTCCAGTGTGGACTGACAGCCAATCAGCAAACGGCCAAGCAAACATTCAATCACAACTTTCCTCAGACTAATGTGTCTGCCTCTGTTTGTCAAGAGTCAATAAACACATAAAAGAAGAAGAAGAAGAAAAAACTGATAAGAGATCAGCCTCACCGGGTACTGAACAAAATCCAGACACAATCAAAGTATTTATAGAGCTACAAACTTTTTACTATACATTAAGTTAGGGGAAATACTTTACAGCATTTCATATAAAAACTAGTTTTACAGATTTGACTCCATAAACAATTCCTTAAGTTGAGGAAATAAAAGTAATGGAGCAAAAACAAATATGGTACAACAGCGACAACTAGTACTTCACTGCACAGCTCTTCCCAATGAAAGAACTAACGAATTAATGTGCAATAGGAGTAATAAAAGATCCCAGAAATTCCAACTCTTGAACAGTACATTTTTGTCTCTCGTTCTTCTCCTGGGATGTGGGGCTGTGCTATGATTGGTGACTTGGATTAAGTCTCTTGCCCAAGTTGCCACGCAGACAGGCCTTTTGGATGGAAGATGAGCTCCACTGCCAAGCCAATTTTTTTTTGCAGGAAACCTCAACATAATAACTGAGATGAGGCGTTTTCCTGAATATCGAATATGATTCAGGAAAAAGTTTGGAGACAATATACAAATGTTTTAGTCAAATTTTTGCCGACTCTTGTAACTATTTTATCTCGTACTGTTTACGGTGTGTTTGTGGTTTACGCTTAAATGCAAGGACATGGGCACTGATTCCCCGTGCCCCTTTTCTCCATCAAATAAAAATGTGAAGTATGTGCAGGCAGCCATGGCAGAGCCTGCAGCACATGTTCCTGCACTTGAGAAAACAGATAAAAGATAAAAGTAATATGGGAATGTTCCAACTTGACTTAAGCCAAGAATAAATCACACTTGTTTCCCAGAGTGATATCTGTAAAGACTTTCTCAAGCTTGTGTCCCCACCCACCCTGTCTATTTCACAGTCAACCTTCAACCTTTGACTCCACAACCGTGACCTGTCCCACAGCAGCTGAATGTAGACATGCAAAGTAGGGAATACACACAGTGACATTGGACTTGTGTATTGACCATGTGATCAGCAGAAGAGGCTCGGTCTGCCATAATTGAAGGAGTCTCTGCTTCACTGCCTCACTGTCACTGAGAATGCGCCTGGCATCTAAAGTCATTCCTCCCTCTGGTTTTAAGCTTGACTGAGCCTTTTCAAGTATCTGCAGGGCCCTGATTTGTTTTTGTTTTTTCCAGTGGTGCCTCGTTCTACAAAAAGAAAAATCCCTATTTTTCTCCACTGTCCCTGTAATGCTGCATTCATGAATTAATATGTCTGTAAAGCCCTTTATGAAGATGCAGATGAAGACAGTGAGGGCAGGTCACGGTGAGTCTCTCTCTGTGTGTGTGTGTGTGTGGCCCCTGTTTCTTTTGTTCTTATCTCCTTCCCTCTGTCTCCTAAATTCCCTAGAGGTCTTACACTCACTTTGCGATCTGTCTCTCTCCAACTCTTTCTCTGGACTCCTACTTTCTGTCTCTGCTGGAGAATGCTCACATGTTAAATGTCAGTGGACATGCACATACCCGAAATACCCAGCGCACAGTTCAATCACTTATTCTTCTCCGGCCCTTTTTTTAACTTTGTACTTCAGTAATTCAGTCCCGCCATTCAGTGCCGCGCCTTTGCCCTTGTTCCCATTTAGCCCCCTTTTCATGCCATTCTTCCGATTCATTGCTACACATTTTGCCACCTCCCCTCCTTACCCCTATCCTCCACTCTTGCCCCTTTACCCCATCCATCATTCCCACTACTTGACTCAGAGCTGGTTTGACTCTGACTCACAAACCAAAGCATCCCTCTCTCCCCTCACAACCACTTCCTCATGTCTTAAGTCCTGGCCCACAGCCATATACAGCTCTCTACCAATGGGAAGCTGAAACACTAGGAAAATTCTCCAGTGAAACTGTTCAACTGAGCTTATAAATCACAGCAGTGTCTAGTAAATTTGGTCTCTCCTGGTCATGCATCCTCTGAGGGCAGAGGTGCAGCTCCCAGAGAGCCAGCATGACTGTAATGGTCAAAACACATGAGCCAGCAGGTGGAGGCCCCTGAAGGGCCTCTGTGTTGTTATCCACAGTCTGTGGAAGGCGGTGGATTCCACAAGGTTCAAACTGACAAGTTAATATTTTTACCAGAGAAGACCTTACATGTAAGCCTCATAAATGTGGTTGTTTATTTTAATATGTCTGACTGTGGAGTGGATTCTTTCCATAACTTCCTCACAGGATTTGCTGTAAACCTTTCTTCCTGTTTGTAGAATAAAATACCACAGCACTTGGTTCTCCATCAGAACTGCAAAGACAGCATAACTGTTTTTTTGCCACTCATAATCACAAAACATCACTTTCATCTTGGATGTTAGAGAAGAAAAACAGTTTCCCCTGAAAGAAAAAAACCCCTCCTGTCTCCACCGTTATCTTTATTTCTTTTAAATAGTATAGTGATCCCTCATTTGTATTTTTCCTTGATCCCATAAAGGCCATTGTTTAAGGTGGGTTAAATTAATGTTTACGTTGCCCAGATGTTGAGAAGGCACTGGCAGCCTGTGGTCGCGCTCTCCACCCAAAAACAAATTGATTTAACAAGTCAGGAGTAGAAGCTCGCTGTGCTAATTGCTCATTAAACATGTTTGCCTGCTTTGCACTAAAGTTGCCAAACATCACTCGGACTGGATCAAGCGTACCTGTGGCACACAGCCAGGAGTGCAGCTTACCTGTCAGAGTCCCGGCGGTTACTGGTCCCAAAGCAGGTAAAACAAAGCCGAGGACCAAAAGAGACCAGTTGAACCTGCCCATGGTGCTTCTTGGTATGGGTACACCTCTGAGAAGCAGCTTCAAGAGAGGAGCAGTCGCCTTGAGAATCTCACGGGACACCATCACCGCATCTCAGCACTTCCAGAGTTGTGCGCTCTTTAACCCAGATGTTGCAAAAACAATATAATCCTTAAAACAAATCCGTTTGTTTCAGTTCCTCTAATAAAAGGACAGACCCCTGGTTAAAAAAGAAAGAAAGAAATGTAAAAGTCTTCTTGCTTCCCCTTGCGTTGTTGTTTTGGTTGATCCAAAACCGCACGGATGTCCAACAAACTCTCGGGCGAAGCGACCCTTTAGACCGATGATGAAGTTGTCCAAAGTACAAAGAGTGTATTTCTGGAGACTCGCTGGGTATTTTTAACACAGACCGTCCTGTGGTTCCAAACTTCTTTTCTCTCCTGCTCACCGGTGCCTACAGACTCACTCAGACATTCAGCCCCCTGCTCTTTTCTCCACGCTCTCTCTCCCCCTCCAAACAGGATTCAAATTCCTCAACTCAACTTCTTTCCACCCTCCTCCCACTCCTCCTCCTCCTCCTCCTCCCTCCTTTTTGCCTCCTCCTCATCCTCCTCCTCCTCCCTCCTTTTTCTCTCAGAGGATGTGTGAGAAAGAGTGCCGCACGCTGATTGTCTTAACACAACCCCCCATTGTTTTTTCTGATTACGCGCGGATCCACGGAGGTTGTAAATAGCCGCGACTATTTACCATAGTGGAAACAAAGTAAGTCAGATGTCAGTCTGTGGCAGTCACAGAGCTGTAAACCACTATGTTTACCCTCACTTCAAGGCAGGTTGATTTAAAGACCTTTCACGTGAATCGTTTCATTTTCTCCCATGAACACAAAAAGTCCGGCCTAAATACACAATATCTATTAACACCACGTGAAAAACGTAATCAGATTATATAGTGACAAACCAAACACCTAAGTTGTCTTATCGACCCCCTGTGGACCACAGAAGCACTTATGTCAACTCCCAATGCATTGTGACTTTTATTATTATGCTGCCAAATTAATCATTATGTTCGCACAAAAGCGCGTATTTTAGCAATATCAAAAATGCTTGGTTTAATTGAGTTCGCGATGAAATCTATGACGCTGTCTAGACGTTTTTCTACAAACTTTAGTCTTATCTCTGGTATTTTAAGTTGTTCTAAAACACTAAATATTTGCAGAGTGATTAGCCAATTAATGCCGGTTCAAAAATGGACAAATTTGCCATTACATTAAATATAAATAGTAAGCATTAACCAAAAACAGCTAAACAGTAATTTAGGCATGTAGGTTATGGATAAATTAGAGAAAGAAATTAGAAATAAGAAAAGTGAGTTAGAAGATAACCCAATGCTGAAAATTGTTTTTTTTTTTTTAAACAGCAGCAAAAAGTTTCCTCAAACACAACAGGATTAAGAAAACACACACACACACCTAACCAGATTAACCCAGGGTTAGCAAATATTTAGCAGGTTAATTCAAATGTATCTCTCAGACATACTGAGATCCTGGCTCTGTGTTTATCAAACAACTTTATTTACTTCACATAAATGTAGTTAAAACAATGCTCCAGATTTAAGATGTGATTAAGGAGTCATAGACTAAACACCACTCTGTTGATCTCAGCTCCACGTATCTGGGGTCATGTTGGAGCTGCCGTCTAAGTACATGCTGATTCGCAGACGTTCCAGTGTCTTTTTTCAGCCTGTATTGTCTGTGGTGATTTTTGTGTTTAGACAGAGGTTGATGCTGGTCAGGTCTAAAATGGGCCTTTGTTGAGTTCACATACAATTTCTCCACCATTTCTTTAAAGTATGGTCTGATTTTGTACTTGGGCTAAGAAGACCTGGAGCCCGCTGGCCCTTTAAGAGTTCCTCTGTGGACAGTGTTGTGTTCCCAGGGTTTTTAATGGAGACAGAGGGAGACTGAGAAAGACCCCATTGTATATGTTCCCTTTTCAATAGGAGCTTGAGCAATGGAGCTCTCAGTGCTCTCAGATAGACAGAGAGAGAGAGAGAGAGGGAGAGAGAGAGGGAGGGAGGGAGATGAAGGGAGGGAAGGAAGAGGGTCACAAAAGGGGTCCCGTACAAGAATGAAGGTTGATCAAAACAAAAACACAAAGATTTTGGGGGCTGTATGAACCAATCATAGGGCGAGTGTTTAGGTTTTCACTGGGATAGACTTCATCATCAAGTGTTTCTGCTGAGGCAGCACCAAAAACCTGCAAACCGGATTCGCCAACAGCAAGACTTGGCATAATTTTTTTTAGATGACGCTACAGAAATATATAGTATGATGTACAGTGAAAAGCACATGAGCCCAGACACTCCAGCAATACAAGTTATGTGAACTCTCCTTCATGTTCCCTCACAAAGGCAGGCTGTGGAACAAATATCCTCACTGAACTTCACTGCTAAACAAAACAACCTGTTAGTTTAAAAAAGGGGGAGGTGGGGGGAGGGGGGCTATTGGCTCCAGGACATGGGAAACACCTTCCTCATACTCTCCCAGCTACAGGGACACCGGGGGGTCACTAACAATGAAGTCGACTTTTCCCTTTCTTCATGTTGTCTCTGGAGCCTGGATGCAGCCAACGATGAGCTGCTTCTTCCAACCTGTTGATCCATCACAGGGACGGTGGGGAGCGGTGACTAAGAGTTTAGCAAATCACTTCTGCCCCCTGCTGGTTACAATTAGTAAGCTCTTTTTAAATAAATGGAATAAATAGATTCACAGCGACAAGACAAAGACAAGGTCGTGTTTCAATGTCTGAACACAGTGGTAATTTATGGTTTTGCCTGCATTAGAGTATTGTTGTGTATTTCAGCAACAATATGTATTTTCACCTTTATCATCCCATACGCCTATTAATCACATTTGTCCGGATTATTCAATTAATTAATCAAACAATGTTTTTTATTTATTTCAAATTAGCCCTGTAAAACAACAGCCTGCATTAAAAACAACTTATTTTATTTTGCTCATGTCAAAGCCTATGGATGTGGCATAAAAGTACCCAGTGATGACTCAACGGCTGAATAGAAGCCACAGAAGCACGCCATTAACTTTAATGACTCTGGCTAACCCCAAATAGAGTTCAGCTGTTGTATTTGGATTTTTACATCAGTCACCAACTTGCATCATAAAGAGACAGTTGTGGTTAGCAGAGCATCATCAGGGTGAGAGAAATACAATGGAATACAGTTAGAACAGTTCACTTGAAGTAGTGAACATGATGCAAGAGCGAACATTCTGCCAAAATGTCTAAAACAGACTAATGCCAAACTGTCAAGGAGGTTGTTAAGAATCCCACAGCAGCAATTATAAACTACATGGATCTCTGACAGGTCTGACTACTCCCTCAATTTATCAAAAACGTTTGATGCCAATATTAGACCAAGATTCAACAGTTTGGCCTTGATCTAATGCTGTCACTGCAAACGCTGTGAATACAGTGGTGGCAGGACAGGAGGGTGGGTTGGGTTTTTTTTTTTTTTTTTCTCAGCTGCATTAATTGCTGTCGTTGACGGTTCATCGGTCTGTGAAGAAATTTAAGATGAAGAACAATTAAATAAACTATATTTATTAAAGCTCTGACCACAATCGTTTTAAAATCAGTTCTGACGTTGACCTGAAGAGGTCGGTATTTTACACAGTCTGACTGCTTTGTGGTGACCGTGATTTAGATCAGATACAGCGGACAAATAAAGAAGAGGCATAATAAATTAATTTAGTAATAAAGTGAATGCTACATTAACAAAAGATACATTTAATGATAACTACAGTCCATTATAGTACATTATAGTACAGTCAGAGTCTACAGTATGAGAAGATGCTACATTAACAAATGATACATTTAATGATAACTACAGTCCATTATAGTACATTTGTGTCGGAGTCTACAGTATGAGAAACAGATTTCTAATGAGCCCATCCCTAACCTCCACAAAGACACTAGTTAATTCAGCACATCTGCTTTGTTTTAAACAAGCATCTGCACTTGACAGTACACATCTGGGATATGAAGAACAACAGTGGATCAACTATGGAACCAGGTTGTCATGCTGGAAACCCTCGTGCAAAACTAAAGCAAAAACTAAAAAGCAGACTAAAATATGTCTTTTTGCCAAGTGCAAATAAAATACACAGTCCAACCAGAACAGTTCACTGAATAAATCTTAAAATAATTCATTTTCCTTTTATTTTAAATACAGGCTATACCTGTGGTCTTGATGAGACTGAACATGTCTTCATTCACAAATATATCCCCCAGGATAATTAAAGGCAAACAGAGCATTTAAAAATGAAACAAATGAAAGTCAGGTATGATAGATGTGCAGAGAAGAAATATATAGAATTTGAAGATTGTGCAGTAAAGTCTGAACTTTACTGCAGTAACATTTTGACCCTTAAATTTGCAAAGATGCCTTTGCAGTCCTAGGAAAAACTAGGCAAAGCTTAATGTTTTGGTCAAAGCAATTGAATTACACATTACATTTGCCTCTAATTTGGTTGAAGTATTTCCTCCTCATTACAATGACCCACAGCATGATCTTCTTCTTGAATAATCTATTGTTGATATTGGATTTCAAGAAGACAGAGTAGTAGAATACATTAAATCCAATTTGGAAATGTAAAAATAATAAAACAGTTACTCTGTGTTTACCAAATCTGGGCAGATTAAAGTTGGTGGTTTAGTCTCTCTGTGTTATCGCAACTGACTTTCAGGCCTGCAAGAATAGTAATCTCCGCTTTTTAATCTGTCTGAGCGGAAGGTGACCGCATACACTAAATCAGAGGTCATCCAAGGGCATAATCTGAAGCAGATTCGATGATGGTTTGAGGAAGAAGCCTCACATTTTGTCATCAAGAGGCCTTACTCTGTGTGCAGGATGAGAAAATAAAGGGTTTAATCTGGACGCGGACGTGGTCCTGAGAGAGACAGAGCACGATGCACATCTGGTGATGAGATTCACTGGGTGTTTTTGATGGGTGGAGATTAAACACAGTTCAGATTACCGCAGCCCTACATGTTAATGCTACATCTATGTGCCAGCGGAGGGGACAGCTGCAGTTCCACTCACAGCTGCCTAAGAAGAATATCCTAAATAGTCTGGATTATGTCTGTCCGTCTGTCCCCCCTCCTCTCTCTCTCTCTCTCTCTCCCTCTCTCTCTGTGTGTGTCCCTATTTTTCATCATCAAAATCTCTGTGTATTATTTCAGTCCCGGCTTTCATGATGACCACAGGCTTGAACACAGCGGGCATTCACAGAGGTTTCCTCAGAAAATATGGTAGGCCCATCTCCGTTACGTGTTATTTTTTATTTAACAGAATTTTAAATATTACCAATTCAATACAATACTAATGTTTTTTTAAAAAAGGACTTGAATTACACAGCAGCTAGAATATCCAACGGTGTTTACCACATCCATTGTGTTTATACCCTGTAGGTCACATGTCAGAGTCGCTGTGTTTACCCTGATGTTATTTCACAATAGCAGGTTAACTGTAGCTTCAGCAGTTCTCAGGAAAGCTGTGTCATGGTTACCAGGTCATATTGTGTGAACCGAGACTCGTGTTGACATGGAGTCAACAAGCTTTACTTGATTCTAAAAAGAGGTGCATTTGCAGTTTTTCATTTTTATGACCCTTCATGTATTCTGTTAAGGTCACTGGTATTATCAGTGTTGGTCAGTGACCCAACAGTGAGCTGGGAGGCTGATGTTAGTGACTCAGAGGAGGAGATGAGACTTTAAATACTAATTTTGTCCAGCTGTCAGTTTTCATCAGCTGTGTTTATGTGACAACAGCATGTGTGAAAGTATCATGCATCACTGAACTAGTTTTGTTAGCATTGTCTCTAAGTCATAAAGAAGTCTTATATTCAAGTACAGTGTGCTGCACCCTGACCCCCTGTCTCTCTACTTCAGCCATGTCCAAACTATTCCTTAAAGGGCCGTGTGGCTGCAGCTTTTTCTTGAGCTGTCTGAAGACTGAGATCAGTTCATTAAACCTGTCGACTCAGGTTGGAAAAAAAAGCCTGCAGCCACAGTGGCCCTTTGTGGAACAGTTTGGGCACCCCCGCTCTACGTGCACCTGCCTCCTGGGCTTTCTGTGCTTCCTGTTTCTCTGTCTCGCAATCAATCGTACCTCAAGCACCTGTCCTGTGATTACCTGACGTGCTGCACCTTTGTCACCGCCTCCCGTGTCTTTGTAGTCCTCTCTCACTCTCTTCCTATGGTGGAATTGTTAGGTCTTTGCTCTTGGTTTAGCGTGAGTCTCAGCACTTGTTTTTTTCTTTTCTTTTGTAGTCTAGCGTGTTTAGTTTCGTCAAATCACTTTACTTCCAAGGAAAGTTAACAAATGTACTTTGTCACTGATTATATTCTTGTTTACTAGACCTCAAACTAGAGACCTCATAAGACAGGATTTATGTGTTTGTTTGTGCTGCATTTGGGTCCAAACATTTTATTTAAATCTTCTCTCATTGTTATGATCCATACTTGTGTTGTTCAATAAAGACAGAGGCCAGAATAAAACCGTAATGTTTTACAAAACTATGTCCTCACTGCAGGGAACGTGGCCTGAAACCTTTTTTGAACATGTGTCACAAATCATACAACTTTTAATGACAGACTCAACAACACAAATCAGATTTTTTTTTTAATCTGGTGCCTCTCATGTGTGTTCCTAAAACTGTAAACAGATCTGATGTTATTTAAAACTTACTCAGCCTGAATATGAATGTTGCATACAAACATGCATTTAAGACCTTTGACAATTCTGCACCTGAGGTGGCCAATAGTGACACAATCACTTGCCCTCCCCCAGATAATATAGTCTAGAATTTTGTACTTTTATGAGTAAAAATGATGCTTGAACCACATGAGTGATCTCTCTGCAGCTGTGTACTTGTAGCTGTGTACGGTGTAGCTTATATAATGTCTGTGGCAGATGATCCTGAAAGAAGCTTGGGTCAGTGTTTCAAATGTCTTTGTCCATTAAAAAGAAATCAAAAAACAGTAAACATTAGTAAAGAAAAAATAATCTATACATTCCACAGTCTCTACCATTTTCTGTCTGTCCTTTATGTAGTGAAATACTGTATGTCTCTCCCAGCGTTAGCATATGCTCACCCACTGTTATCATAATTAAAAACTGATCAGTGTCTGGAACACTGTGCCATTTAATAAATCACTCAATGCACACAGGTTTTAGACTAAGCTCCCGTAAAGGACTTGTAGAGTTTTGTGTAATATCTTTTAATTTATGAGTAATGTCACTTAGGTTTATTTCACATTTTAATTCACTTCGTGAAGGGACTGCGTATGTTGTCACTTTGCTGATAAAGCAGTTTTTTCTAGCAGATTAAAACAAAAGGGAAAATTTTCAGATTTGAAAATGTCCTTTTCTCCACATGTAGACTACAGTTTGTGTATTTTGGCTGCAGGGGGCTTCATGTTCAAACAGTGGAAAGAAAAGTACCTCGTACTTACCATGGAGGGAAAACTGCTGGTGTGTCGTGATGCAGAGTCTCCTCCAGACCAGGTGGTGTCACTGCAACACAACTGTGAGTCGATTGCAGAGGGACGGGAAATACTTGACTTGCCCAAATTGCCTCCAGGGGGCAGGAGAGACTGCTGCTTTGCCCTCATCCTGCCACAGGACAAGTTTCTGCTGTTGCTTGCGGACAGTCCAGATGACTGCAAGTATGCCTTCCCCCCCTCCCCCCACCCCTCACAGACACTTTTTTAAAAGACTGGGAATACTTAAATAATGACAATATAAATGGAGAATATGAGAATTCTGTCAACAAAACTGAGGAAAGAGTCACTTTATCTGATAAAAAAGAGAAAGCAGGAAGTGCCTTAAGATTTAAAATTCATAAAAACATGTACTTCATATTTTTGTTGTCTTGGCTGAGTGGCATTGAACAGGTCGTGAGCTTGTGTTGTCTGGGCTGTTGTCTGCCTGGTTATCAGTTACACCACACTTAATAACATGCAGGTCATGTTTAACTCTTTCTTTTACAGTTTGTGGATGAATTTAATCAGAAAGGTCAGAGAGGTGAGTCTGCAGTCTTTGATCTGTGTATATATCTCAGTACTCATTTCATTTTCAAGTTCATTGTACATGTAACACCCTTCGTCCTGTGCAATGATTAAAGATTGATTGATTGATTAAAGTTCTTTGTACTTCTACTTAAGTATTACTTAAAACATAAAATGACTACTATAATAGTAAATACAATGTTATTATTATTTCGATTTACTGTGTCTCTGTGGTGCAGTAACCATTTTATTTCCCTCCCTGTGTAGGGTGTCATGTCACCTCTGACCTTTCAAAGTCAGCGCACCATCGCTCCCTGCATTACAGACAGAGACCCTCTGCCCAACTCATGCAGTGACAAAGACCTGGGGTCACCCAGGACGTCTGATGGCGCTTCTTCTCCGGCCATGTCTCAGGTCAATGAACGGGGGGGATCGCTGAGAGAAAGACACCAGAACCAAGGTCAGGGTCGAGCGGCTAGTCGTTTAGCTCAGATGCTAATAATCAGCTTCTATGGTTTATGGGGTTGTGTTATACACATACTGTAATTCTTCTGATATCACAGGACTGCGGAGGCCCCTGCACAGTGTGTCCGGGGCCCCACCTCACCGTGTGTCAGGATGTCTTCGGCACGGGAACGGCAGCGATGCCCGAGCGGTCAGAGCGTTGTGTTTGCTGATGGGAGGGGCGGCTGGCTCCTCCGCCGTGGCGTACCTTAACTCTTGCTCCCCGGCCTCTCCGCTGGCCGGCAGAGCCCCAGAGGTCAGCCACAGTTCAGGAGGCTTCTCTGAGTTTCATTCAGCAGCGTCGTTCCACGGCTGTGGTCAGGACGTGGACCCCCCTCACTTTAACAGCTTTGACTTTGAAGGAGACTCGGACTTTGATGCATTTGACTGTGGAGGATTTGCTTTTTAGCTGTGACTAGAAAACTGACCCATGTTGAAAACCTTAATCCTTCCCGTGAATGTATTCCTATATAATACAATGGCATCGTTATTAATTCATGAATCAATCCTTGGGTTATCTATACGTCAATTTATAAATTAATGACGGTAGTGGTTCTTCCTGGCTCTGTGCCCATGCTCCTCAGCTGAATCATTCATGATCTGACCCCGTTATCTGTGTCGTATCCCTCTTTCCATGCCACAGGTCCAATTGAGGTCAACTGCACAAGCAGTTTAATGACTCCACTCAGCCACAAGGATATATATATATATATATATGGAAATGCATATGCAACTAAAAGCCTCAGGGTTGTAATTTTTCTTTAACATTTCCCTCTAAGAATATTAATAATGTCCTCCTTCATCAGCCTGTTTAGTTGAACCTTTGACATCCCTATGGCCTGTATATAAATTGCTGCATCACCTACCGTCTGCACATATTAACATTAAAAGCTGTTCAAAGGTAATATATACATATATATATATATATGGAAATGCAAGGCTCTAATTAGGCTCTAATTAAATCCAGCTATCATCATGACATGCAGCTTTCGTGTCTACTGTTTGTTTATTGTCATTGGCAGGAGAGAGCAGGGTGTATGACTGGACAGTCTGTCCATTGGTGGTTGGAGTAAAGTAAAGCATGGACAGTCCAGTTGAAGTCAGTTTCAAAGTGAGACCTGATTTATTTAGGATGATTTTTTTTCTCTTGAAGTCAGTATTGTTCCTCAGCTGCAGGACAATGCTTAAAAAATTACCTTTATTGAGAAACGGCTCTTGAGTATGTCCAATTGCCACGGCAAAATTCTAACTAAACAACAACTGCTAAACACTGTCAGGACTGCCAAAGAGATACAAAGAGCACAATAAAAAAGTACCAAGTGATCAGTTGCTTTCCTGGCTTTATTCCCATCTGGATTTGAGCCACACATAGTAAACAAAGAGAGGCACATGCTTCACCTGTGGCCCAGTGCAACACGCCCTCCTGAGCTTGAAGAGCAAGATGAAAGGTGGGGCGTGATGGTGTTTAACTAGTTTAGTAATGAATCTTGGGCTAGTCTTGGCCCTGCTCTGGATTTTGAGATTAAAAATCAGGAGAAATTATAATCTGCGTCCAAGACCTGCTGCTCTTCCTCCTGTAGGAAACCCACCAATGATTGACAAAATAGAAAGTTTAAAAGCAGAGTTAGGGAGAACCATGAGAAACCCAATAATTAATATATATGTTAAGTAAATATGAAATAAGTCCAAAAATAGTTACATCTAAGGCAACTGGACAGAGTAGGGTTTTTTGTTGTTTTTTTAATTTTTTTTTTATGTAACTATTTTTGGATAATTTAATTTTTTTTTTATGTAACTATTTTTTCGGTAAGATGACTGAGAACCTACACAGATATGAAATAAGTCTTTTTTTCCAGTTCAGTGAAACCTATGGTCCGTTGATGACAGTTTACCTTGGCTTTCACACTTCACAGTTATTTTCTCTTCACTATCAGCTCAACACTATATTATAGAGTCCAACCGCAGTCTTTGAGAAAGACTTGCATCAGTGACGGATGAATGAAATAATTCTGTGTGTTTACCCGTGTATTTGCCTCAGCTGCTTTAATCTCTTATCGTTCTCTAATCCTTATCTCTTCCAGATGATGATTTGTGCAAAGTAAGGCCTGCAAATGTTACATAACCTTCTACAAACCTCTATCCATCTATCATCCATCCATCCATCCATCCATCTATCTATCATCTATCTGTCTATCTACAGTACAAACACAGCTGTGATAACACAAGCTCCTTCCTTAAGCTAAGCGTTAGCATTTATCTCAGTATTTTCTTTATGTTGTTCATTTTGTCAGAATGTTTGTGCCTACATCAACACATTAGGTCTTTCTGCCTCTCTGAGCTTCTGTCTGGTTCTCAGTGTTAATCAGTGTCATCAAACTCACCTGTCCCTGCTCGTTCTCCTCACTCCTCTCACCTGGTGACCTGGGTGTTCATACTCTCTACTTCACTCAGTCTTAGTCAGGTTGTTGGTCACCTTTCTGAATCTGTGTCCCTGTTATCCTCGTGGTTTGATCACCTCAATTCTTGTCTGGTCTTGGTTTTTGTGTGAGTTAAGTTTTAGTTTTTAGTTTCTCTACTGAATAAACGTCTGCACCAGAACGCTGTCTCTTGAGGGCTGTGTTTAGGTCTGGTCCCCCGTTTGGCTGAACAGAACAGAAAGACGTTTAAATAATCTACCTGCATTGGATTCATGTCTCTCGACTGCTGGGTTTTACGTGCTTCCTGGTTGTTCCTCAAATGTGACATGCTTTTGCTAAAAAGATTCTCCAGGACTAGTTATAAAAGATTTAGGCATATACTTCATCAGATGGCTAAAGTTTAGCCTCAAACAGAAATCAAATACCAATGCTGAGAAGAAGGCATGAAGCCATGCTGGAAAACTGTGGTTACGTAACATGTTTTCAAAGTGTCCTTAAATGACCCAAATAAACATACTGTTTTGTTTTTTTCATATTACTTCCTACCAACCAGAACATGTCTAGTCATGGCTTGACCTTCCAGCTTGATCCACTCTCCAGGTTTTCCAGAACAACCTTTGCCTTTAAAACAGGACTTTCTGGAGTGCATGTCAACACTGTTGCTCAATCTGCTATCTCAGCACAGACGTGACTGCTGCACAGAAGACGCAGCTGCGAGCCTGTACTCATGGAGACCTCTACTGCGTTGCTTTTAGTATTGTTGCTCATCATCTCTCTGTGTTGGCTGTTGACGCTGAGAAGCGATAAGAAGCATTGTTTTCCCCCAGGACCCCGGGGTCTGCCTTTACTAGGAAATGTGCACCAAGTGGACAAAAAAGCACCGTACTTAACACTTCGGAAGGTACGAACCTCTCTGATAGTTTTGTTTGTACTCAGTGCACAACACAGATTTGTCTGTGCATTAAGGATAGTTTGTTGTTGACATTCCTGATGTTAATTCTTAAACATTATCAGCTCTATAACAGAACAGCATTCATATTCACATGGCTCAAAATCTGTCACTCAGTGTTTTGTGCCTCAAACATAATTCACTTCTTCTTTAGCTGAGTTAAAAACAGTAGTCTTTTGACTGGGTTTAAAAACTTTATAAAGTAATTTACAGAAGTTACAACTGTACAAAGAAATGCAGTGTAGTGGAACTGATTGTTGACACTTAATGCAGATGAGTTTAATATTTATGTAAACAATTCATATTCATTTGAAACTTAGATTTACACATTTGCAACACACACTTGGAGCTGGTTTAGTTGGATCACATGTCTCTTAATTGTTTAAGAAGTTTAAGAAACCAAGGTCTCCTGTATTTACCTAAGAATTCACCTTTGGTTACAGTTTCTGGGTCAACAAAAATCATTTATCTAACCTGTATGAGGTCTGGGAAGGATAATGTCTAAATGCTGTTGATGTGGAAATAATATGGTCAACTTTAAGAGGTTTTGTGATTGCTCAAATCTGGCTTCAGTAAATTCTTATTATATTGTTGACCTTTTTTTTCTTTCTTTTTTAAATTTCCTCTAGTTCAGTGAACAGTATGGTCCAGTGATGACGTTGTTCCTGGGGCTGAAGCGCGCTGTGGTTCTTACGGGATATGACACCGTGAAAGAGGCGCTGGTGGACCAGGCTGATGACTTTGTCGGCAGACAACCTTTTCCGTTACTGGTCAGAGCCACCAAAGGATATGGTACCGCATCAACATCTGCTCTGTACTGGCTTTGCTCACCCTAAAGTTTCAGTTGTGGTTTCACCGAATCACACCCACCAGTGATAGTGTCTTCACATTCAGTACATTCCTTTTCTGAATGATGATGAAGTGCCTTTTTTTTTCTGTGACTGTGGCGCACTGATCATTTCAACACATTTATTACAATTCCTTTTTAGAAACAGCAGGATACATATGTGTGTGTATATATGTGTATATATATATATTTATACGTATAAGTGTACGACATGAAAAATGTTCCTTGACCCTTGGTTCAGCTCCTACTTCTACGTTGTTTTTAAAGGGATGGCGATCAGTAATGGATCACGCTGGCAACAGTTGCGACGATTTACACTGACAACTCTAAGAGACTTCGGAATGGGACGCAAAAAGATGGAGGCCTGGGTCCAGGAAGAGAGCAAACACCTGGTCGCCGGTATGGCCGAACACAAAGGTAAACAATAAATAAATAAAAATGTGAACCTTCATATTTACTTCCACTACAGAGAAGTGGAATACACAAGTGTGTGCTTCTTTTCAACATGTTTCTTTTGCGTTTTTTCCAGGTGTGCCGTTTGATCCAGTTTTCTTTTTTAGTTGCTCCGTGTCCAACGTCATCGGCTGCCTTGTGTTCGGTGAACGGTGCAACTACGACGATAAAGACTTCCTTTACATCCTGAAGTCGGTGGGAGACTTCCTAAGATTTGCCAGCAGTCCCTTGGGTCAGGTATGAGATTGGAAAAACAAAGGATCTGATTAAAGTTCTACTGGTGAAAGGGACGCCTCACTCACAGCCTTGAACTAATGGTTTTCACAGACCTGTTACAAATATTTTCTAAACATTCTTGAGTTGTTTTTTTTTTCTTCAGACAAGCATGTACGGAATGTTTTTTCAAACTTTCTAAAACCTTAAAGCCAGATCACCTATTGTAGGAGATGCCTAATGCTGATGTTTGTCTTAAAGATAGGCTTGTAGCTGGATACACGTGTTTCCTTAATGGCCTCATTTCATTGGCAGGACACAATTCAGTGTGTTTATATTTCACATGACTACTAGGGTGTTTAATCTGGCCTTTCTGACTGACTGTAGAACCATGACAAAGAGAGGTTTTTTTCGTTGTCTAACATAGAAAAGTGCTAGGCCTGTATGCAGTGTCACATTAAATCCAACAGTGCGACAGTGAAGTATTAACATTCTGTTAAACTCCATCACAGCTTTATAACATCTTCCCTCGGCTGATGGAGAACATCCCAGGCCCACAACACGCCATTTTTGCCAGGATTGAAGAATTGAGAAAATTCATTATTTCAAGGATCCAGAAACACGTGGAAACTCTGGACCCGAGTTCACCCAGAGATTATATCGACTGCTTCCTCATCAAACTCAATCAGGTAAAGATACATTTATATATATATGAATGATGTCAGAGCGCACTCAAATTTCGAATGTGACCAAATGTGTTTAATATTTTTATTTCAGGAAAAGGATGATCCTGCAACTGAGTTCCACTACGACAACCTGGTAGGAACAGTTGTGAATTTGTTCTTTGCTGGAACAGAAACCACCAGCTCAACCATCAGATACGCTCTGAATGTGCTGATGAAATACCCCAAAGTACAGGGTAGGTCCCATGCAGTAAAATATTCTAAATGTTTTTTATTTTATTTTTTTTGTTTTCAAAAACAAAATGCCTTCAACATAATTCCTAATTTGATGTGTTAAAGAAAGTGTGTTGTTGTGATGAAGTATGTCAATCCAGGCAGAACGCAGGTTTTGGTATTTTACAAATAATGATGAATAGTCACAGGAACCTCCACACAGAAACGGTGGAAAGATTACATGCAAATGAATTGTTGTACAAATTAAAGCCAAAATGAGTTGTATTTATTTCTAATTTGAAGAGCAAATGCATCAGGAGATAGACTCTGTGATTGGACGGGAGCGATGTCCTCGTATGGAGGACAGGAAGTCCCTCCCTTTCACTGATGCTGTAATCCATGAAGTTCAGCGTTTCATGGACCTCGTCCCCTTCAGTATTCCACACTACGCACTGAAAGACATCACTTTCCGGGGATACACAATTCCCAAGGTCTTGGTCCGAATCTATAAATATACAACAGTATTCCACTTCCTAAATGTTCCCTTGAAGTGACTGTTCTACGTCAACAGGATACAGTGATTATTCCCTTTTTGCACTCTGTGCTGAAAGATGAGAAGCAGTGGACAACCCCCTGGTCCTTCAACCCCCAGCACTTCCTGGACCAAACAGGAAACTTCAAGAAGAACCCAGCATTTCTGCCCTTTTCTGCTGGTAAATTCCAATACAGTAACTGTAACCTGAACCTTGTATTTGTTCCATGTTTTTCCCACTTCAGCTTTGCAGAACTCTCCATAAACTACCTTTACTGAATGTACATTTTTTGGTTTGTTATTTCTGCAACTTCACACCTTTTTTTTTCCCCTCACAGGAAAAAGAGCTTGTGTGGGCGAGTCTCTGGCTCGCATGGAGCTCTTCCTTTTCCTCGTGTCACTTTTGCAGCACTTCACCTTTTCTGTGCCTGGAGGTCCTGACAGCGTGGACCTCAGCCCTGAGTTCAGTGGCATTGGCAACTTGCCTCACCACTACAAAATCATTGCCACACCACGGAACTAAGGATTCGGGCTCTCTGCTTTACCCAAGTGTATAACCTGAAAGTAATTGACCCGTGTTGCTGTGTAAGTTCATTTTAACTTCTCTGTAAAAGGCGTTCTGCTACGACAGGAGTCCCTAAATAATAGGCCAGGGATTGGTATGTTGGTGTGCATGGTGTTTTATTTGAAAAATGATTACTTATGTCAGCTCCTTTTTTCATGCACCACAAAGCCTTCAAACTGACTTCAGTGAAAATGAGTAAAAACAAACGTTGCTCTTTACAAGAGGGAGGGGCTGAATGATGAGACAGAAGAACAAAAACTGCCACTAAAAAGAAAGCTGCATTTATTAGAAAAGAGCCAAAGTCCTGAAATATGAACGTACATTATAAATGTGATAATTAACTCCAAAGTTCTTCAGAGTGAGCCATCAGGCAGCAGTGGGTGGAAACAGACTCCGTGACTCTGTGTCAGAATCACAGTTGACAGTGACGCCAAGACAAGACAAAGTTAACACCAGTGTGGTCACAGGGTGAAGCACAGGTGTTTCTGAGACTTGATCCACACACTGTGAGCCATGGACACGCATTAATCAAAGATGAGCCACGTCATGTGACAGATGTCATGTACACGTACGTGTAAGGTTATGTTGGTCAATATTCATTCATTAACATTTTTAAAAAAGCTAGAATTGGACCAAAAGAAAAGGGTGAAAAAACAGTATTAGTATAAATTGTTTTCTGTCTTGTTATATATGTTGAAATATTCAGAAATATTGTATTATTGTTTATGTTTCAGTGTTGAGAAATACTATGTGATACAGTTTCATGAGCTAAAATTAAATTAAAGAAGAAGAAAATTACATCAAGCTGTTTATTAACTAAACTGTTAACCTCATGCTAAGGTGAAAGTTTTGCACGTAATAAGACGCTGTTTTTTTCTGTTTTACATCTTTTATCTTGACTCAAGTGGAAATACTAACTTTACTGCACAATAAAATGCAAAGGCAATCATCTTTTACTTACTTTATAATACTTATTATTGCAGTGTGACACAATTTCATTTTTTTGGCTTCTCCGTCTTATATGAACCTGCTGTTTTAGACTTCTCTGCATAGCGTTTGATGAGGAGCGTCACTAGTAATGTGATAAGTTGAAGGTCAGGCGATCCATCATGTGTGTGTGTGTCAGGCTGTAAGTGTTCGCACGCACGCTCAGTGTATCACTGCTCTGTGTCTGAGCAACATCCGTGTCAGTCTTTGAGGATCACTCTCAAAGACTGGGGCTGTAATATGTGAAGAACCAATCAAATTACTCTGCAGTGTCAGCTGTCATGGCAGGTTAAATTCTTTATAAGACACACTTCTGGCATGTTTGCCAAACTAGCACTGAAATCATATCTGTTTTATTCATATTGAAACCGCCAGTAAAATATACTTTATTTTTGTTTTGTTCTGTTATACTTATTTACTTAGTTAGTAGTCGACAGGATGGGTTGTTTTTTTTTTTTTTTTTTAAGCCGTTTCACCTCTTCATCCTTCTTCATCCTTCTTCAGCCGACGATCATAATTGAAGGCTCAACCCCAGGTTGTTAATTATTCAGGATCAATCTCTCTGTTCATAGACAGCCGTGTGATTTATGTCACAGCGATGACTTGAGGTGAACCCCACCGTCAAACCCCCTCCCACCTTCACTACATTTTCCATCGCAGTGTAGGCGAAGGTAAAGAACTTCTGCATATATATATAAATATATATGAGTGCTTCAACACTGGTAAAGGAGGAGCAGAGATACTGGCACACTAATGATTTTGAATTTAGAAAAGTCACATGTATTTATTTATTTATTTATTTACAAAAACACACTCGAAACAGTTTGTGGACGACTGATCGTTGATTAATTACGGCCCAGTATACAGCGTTAGACTGAATAGACATGCATAGGTACATGGTGTCTGGTTATATAGGTGATACATTAACAAGTTTTCAGTGAGGTTTCTTTGCTTTTTAACTTAACTCTACAGGTGACGTCTGATATGAGGCCAATAACACTGCCGGTGCTGATGGACACCTCTGGGTGATGATGGCACGCTGGTTAATCTAAATGGTTTTTATACATTAGTTAAAATGGAATTCCTCTGTTTTTTCACACATGAAGAACATACAGCAATATATGGAAATGGATTTTCACAAAACTTAACGAAAAAAAAAACCAACCTCTCAGCTCTGCAGACAAAACACTGTGTAGCAGTTTTCTGCATCATTAAATATTGGGCAGGTGATATTTATGCTTCACCTGTTTCTTCACATCCGGTGCTGGTGAGATGTTGCTGTGTGGTAACTGGGGCAGGTACTGTGCCTACAGGGGGAGACAGACACTAATAAAAAAAGAAAGAGGAGCCAAATTTGAACTTTTGTCAGACTTAGATCTCAGATATTAGCATTGCGCTGTTGTCGCCTGAACTGTAAACATAACGTTATAAGAGTTGTAAAGTTTAGAACACTGAGTTCCATATTCACCCCTGCTTGTCTCCGTCGGCAGACTTTGTCATGTCGTCTTCCTGGGCGCTCAATCTCGCGACCCCAGTTCGCTGCCTCGTCCTGGAAATACGGGAACGCCAGCAGCTCCTCACAGGACAACCGAAGTGAGGGGTCCATTACCAGACACGACTGCTCACACAAAGATATTGACATACAATATGTTTATGCTGTAATGCTCTGTCTTTGAATGTGCTATAATCATGTCATATTCACAGAATGTAACGAGTTACTGACAGACTCAACCACTTCTGTTTCTACTTACTTGAGACGCGATTATTTTATATATAAAAAACGTACCTTCATGACATGAAGAGCTTGAGGTGACACTCCATGAAAGCGCTTCTCCAACGGCTCCTAGAAGCAAGAAATAAATGGCTCTTTATAACCTCTCTATTGACCTTAAAGTCATTTGCAGTAGAATCCGTGTGTTGGTACCATTGTGTCAGGCTCAGGAATACTGACTCCACTGAAGAAAACATTCGAGCGGAACACCTGCTGATGACGAGGGATCAGGTCACCTGAGGTCAGAAGAAGAAGAAAATTAGAGTTCTTGTCAGAATTGGAAATAATGTCTCACAAGAGGATAAAAACATCTTTATAAATTGTTTAGAAAATCAGTATATTGCAAATAGGGGGCGAGACCCCCGGAGGGGCATGGTGAGGTGCCGGGGGGGCATGAAGGGCTTCCAATGTACCACAGCTGTAATACTTATATGATAACAAGCCTCCAGTCACTAGGTGGCAGCAACTCATACAGTCATTTGTACAGATAAAACATAAAAATGTTATGAGGCTCTTGTGATGGGGAGTCACAACAACAGTAAAACATACTGTGCCACTTGAAGAAGACCATGGCTGTGAGCTTTGCCGTATCAGCACTTTATTAAAATGTAAGAAAATGAAACCGTTTCATCTGTATGCCTACCATTCTTTTCCCTTCAGTCAGTTGTCAGCCTACCTAGAGTTTTTCTGATCAGGTAGAGCTGGTCCACATCAGATTTTCCAGGCCAGAGTGGATTTCCATTCAGCAGCTCAGCGAAGACACAGCCCAGTGCCCACACGTCCACAGGTGGTCCATACTGAGTGTCACCAACAAGCAGTTCCGGGGCTCGGTACCAGCGCGTGGCTACGTAGTCCGTGTAGTCGTCCTCTGGTCCGGCTGATCAAACCAGCACACAAACAGTCGGGTGGGTTTGTTTAGACACAGACCCACTTAGATGCTGAATAATGAACACTAAATAACACATACATTGTTGGGGAGGGGATTACAAGGCATGCTGACTGACTCTGTGGTAATGTATGGTAACGTAACACTGAAACCTAAAGCTGGAGGGTAAACAGAGACACGCTACACAGAGGGGGCGCTAACTGGCTGAATGCTCCTTCTATGTGATGCATTTATTGAAACGCTGAAGTGAGGAAGCTGTCAGCAGATGATCGAGGTTCCACGTTGAATAAGTCATTAGAGGCACGTTGACACTAAATGCTCATAAACACCTGGGCTTACTGGAACACTCACTCAGGATGCGTGCGAAGCCGAAGTCACAGAGCTTGATGACTCCAGTTTTGGTCAGGAGGATGTTCTCCGGCTTCACATCCCGGTGAATGCACTGGTAAATAAATAAAGACCACAAATTTTCACAAACGTCAGTTTGGATAGATGTTATCGTGGTGAGATTATAATTAGAAAATACGAGACAAGTCGAGGAAACAGTGATTTAGGTGTCAGATACTGACATTGTGCTTGTGGCAGAAGTTGACGGCCTGCAGTGTCTGCCACACTATACTCTTCAGCTGAGCCTCAGGAACTCTGCCGGGAGAAAGACACAAAGGAATAATGGTTGTCGTAAGAGAAGGCAAACAAAATACGTTTCCTCATCTATCATTTCAGTGATGTTAAAAGAAGAAGAAACCGTGCTTGCACAGTCCTTGCGTCGCCACGGTAACCTAAGGCCTGTCTCTTGACAGCAACAGGGCCTTTGTTTTCAGGAGCAGCTTGAGTTTCTGCTATTACAAACGCACAGCTGAGAAACAGAACTGGACTTTGACAGCTGTTTTTGATCTTGGTACGCACCTCTGACGCAGTATGTGACGATACATACAACATCAAACGCAAATGCAAGTCTTTTCTTGTGATCACAGGTTGCTTGAAACAACAGATGACTCTGCTGCCAAACATGTACTACTTCATTTGACTCTTATGTCTTAGTGTATCATGCACTATATATGTATTGTAACTAATTTCGTTCATCCCATGTCTAACATGTGTTGAAATGGCAATAAACACCTTGAACCTTGAACCTAAGAATAGCGAGGCTGTAGCTTCCACGCTCATATTTGAAAGGCATTGCATTGCCTGACAAATTTAGATTTCTGAGCCAATATCTGAATGATATGTTCACCCTAGAAAGGATTTGTGGACATGGAGGAGTGGTGGATTGGCATCACAACAATCTCTAAAAGAATGCTTTCTGGGTTCAGTTGAATCTATCAAATTACTGGCCAAAACTGGAGGCAGAATTTTTTTTTACCCTGCGGTAAAAACAAAACCAACTTGTGTTTATTCATGAAACCTCACCACACTGGTTAAGCTTTTACTCCCAGCCCAGACTGTTGGTCTAACACCCCTCTGACCTACCCTTGAGGGTGTTTGTCCAGCTCGTTGAGGACCGTCTGTTCACAGAACTCAAACACCAAGTGGAGACGCCTTTTCCTCCTGAACACCTCGAGCAGGTTGACCAGATTCACGTGTTTTAGTTGCTGTGTGAACAACAAGAGACAATAATGAAACGTCAGAGAAATAAGGCACGATAAATGTTAAATATTCTGACTTCTGTCTTTCAACAGGTATTTGCAGTTACTTTGTAAATGAGTTACTAAGTTACTGAGTAACAGCAACTAAATGACACAGTTGTAGCTGTGTGCTGACTGATATGGTGAGAAGTGAACCATAGACTGTACAGTATATAAGGACATTAAAGCTACTTTGTTTGGATGCAAATGTGAACCATAGACTGTACAGTATATAAGACATGGACATTAAAGCTACTTTATTTGGATGCAAACAGGGATGTTCAATATTAACTCTTTGCCAATATCCGATATGCCGATATTGTCCAAATACTTAATTTTCAATTTCGATATCAGCCGATACCGAAATAGGCCTGGTAATATTTATTTATCTGTACAAACCACTGTATGAGTATAAGATTACATGACATGACATTGCATTATCAGGTTTTCATTATCGGAGGATAAACCGATAACGATTCTTACAGATATTACATAACATGCTAATATCGGGCCGATAATAAACATAGGTGCAAAACAAGGTCTTGAAGCCTGAAGATATTCTTACTAATAATGTGATGAACCATAGGCCCACAGTTGTTACCTGGCCATGCTTTAATGTGTATTTTACTCTAAATGCAATTATATTTTTTAAATTAACGTCATTTTATAATGTAGAATATTCTTTTACTAGAAAGGAAACCAAATTGGGAGGCAGGGTTGGCTTCATATTCTGCCGTCAGTCTTCAATACTGACTGAAATGATAATGCAGTGACACTTACCTTCAGCATCCGTATTTCTCTCAGTGCTATCTTCTTGATGACCGGATCATCCTCTGACTCCACAAACTTCTTGATGGCTACTATCTGTCCGGTATCTCTGTGTTTGCACTTGAACACCACACCGTAGGAGCCCTCGCCAATTTTGGCCAGCTTTTCATACTTTTCCATCATGTAGTTTGTTGCCGTTTCCTATCAAAGGATGATAGCGGTGACAAAAACCGTGGAATGTAAATGGATCAGATAAATCAGTATACAGAGAAACACGATAGCCAATATGTGAAAGTATCTGCAAGCCGTTGGGTGGGATTAGTTGTACTTCAAGTTTAAAACAATTCATTATTTATTTAACATAGCAAAGCTTGTTGAAAGGGTTAAGGTACGAGACGACATGTTTTTTTCTGCTTTTTGGACTTTATTAAAAAACAAAAGGTTATTCCAACAACATTGATATTCTTACTGTAACAAATGTGCAAAATATTGTATTTTTCACACTGACACAACCAAAAAAAAAAAAAAAATGTCTTGCTTAGACCTGCCCAAAATAGGTCTTATTTAACAAAACCATGAAGAAATTGTATCTGCATTAGAATGAAAAGAAAATATTTTTTCACAAAGAAGCCAAAAAACAGGCAAGATATTTTATGTCATCAAAAAGAAATATTTCAACTTTAGACCCAAATAAGATTTTAGTGTCAAATGAAATTGACAATTTGAAGGTGCATTCCTGGTTGTTTATTTATGTGTGTGTTGCTGAGAGGAACACTCACCTGTCCAGAGGATCTTCATCCACAGGTCAGCTGTCAGTCTGCAGACAGCTCCACTTCAGGTTCCACAAACGTCCACAAAAGTGCATGTAGCTGCTCAAACAGTCATTTATTAATCTCAACACATCAGCAGAGTTTATCTGACAGAAGTATCACTAAGTGTGTCACACTGTAACAGCCGTTCTATTTGCTATTTAACCCAAGACTTGTCTTCTGGTGCGATGCCTGTCACTGTTCCACCTTCTTCACGTCAAAGACCTTCATTTTCACTCTTTGCCTTCCCGTCATTCTTAACCGTATGGACACAAACACAAAAGACGACGCCACGGTGTTTTATTCGTTACCTTGGAAACTGCGCAGGTGGGCAAGCTATGTACGCATATTCTTTAACCAGATTACGTACGTACGTTTCGCTTGATAGGCGGTAGTTCACCGCAGCGACCTCCAGTGGCTCTAAATAGAAGTAGAACACAGGATAACAAGTCGATGTAGCTTTATGCTAACTTCATTGGTGGAACTTACAAGTTCTAAGTGAGTAAAAACAACCACGATATTAATTTGGGCTACACATGTTTTTCATTATTTTCTGTGGGACTTTGAATATACGTGCGCTCACCTGTGTCCTGTGAGTCCCTGTTCGTTAGACTCACCTGGTGCTTCAGGTATGTATACACCTCTCTCCCACACACACTGTCTTTGTTGGGTCACTGTTGATGTACTGTATGTTGTCATTGCTGCTTGTTCCTGAATGTTCCTTGAATGGTTCTTGTGCTTCTTGTTTTTCCTCTTTGCTACTGCCTGATGCTGTTTTTCTGTAGGTGGATGTATTTAAGTTTGGTCTTGGTAAACAAACTTTTGACACCTGATCTGTGTTTTTTGAGTGCTGCACTTGGGTCCTGGATGTTCTTCCAGGGGCAGTGGTTGCCGTTTCCTATCAAAGGATGATAGCGGTGACAAAAACCGTGGAATGTAAATGGATCAGATAAATCAGTATACAGAGAAACACGATAGCCAATATGTGAAAGTATCTGCAAGCCGTTGGGTGGGATTAGTTGTACTTCAAGTTTAAAACAATTCATTATTTATTTAACATAGCAAAGCTTGTTGAAAGGGTTAAGGTACGAGACGACATGTTTTTTTCTGCTTTTTGGACTTTATTAAAAAACAAAAGGTTATTCCAACAACATTGATATTCTTACTGTAACAAATGTGCAAAATATTGTATTTTTCACACTGACACAACCAAAAAAAAAAAAAAAAAATGTCTTGCTTAGACCTGCCCAAAATAGGTCTTATTTAACAAAACCATGAAGAAATTGTATCTGCATTAGAATGAAAAGAAAATATTTTTTCACAAAGAAGCCAAAAAACAGGCAAGATATTTTATGTCATCAAAAAGAAATATTTCAACTTTAGACCCAAATAAGATTTTAGTGTCAAATGAAATTGACAATTTGAAGGTGCATTCCTGGTTGTTTATTTATGTGTGTGTTGCTGAGAGGAACACTCACCTGTCCAGAGGATCTTCATCCACAGGTCAGCTGTCAGTCTGCAGACAGCTCCACTTCAGGTTCCACAAACGTCCACAAAAGTGCATGTAGCTGCTCAAACAGTCATTTATTAATCTCAACACATCAGCAGAGTTTATCTGACAGAAGTATCACTAAGTGTGTCACACTGTAACAGCCGTTCTATTTGCTATTTAACCCAAGACTTGTCTTCTGGTGCGATGCCTGTCACTGTTCCACCTTCTTCACGTCAAAGACCTTCATTTTCACTCTTTGCCTTCCCGTCATTCTTAACCGTATGGACACAAACACAAAAGACGACGCCACGGTGTTTTATTCGTTACCTTGGAAACTGCGCAGGTGGGCAAGCTATGTACGCATATTCTTTAACCAGATTACGTACGTACGTTTCGCTTGATAGGCGGTAGTTCACCGCAGCGACCTCCAGTGGCTCTAAATAGAAGTAGAACACAGGATAACAAGTCGATGTAGCTTTATGCTAACTTCATTGGTGGAACTTACAAGTTCTAAGTGAGTAAAAACAACCACGATATTAATTTGGGCTACACATGTTTTTCATTATTTTCTGTGGGACTTTGAATATACGTGCGCTCACCTGTGTCCTGTGAGTCCCTGTTCGTTAGACTCACCTGGTGCTTCAGGTATGTATACACCTCTCTCCCACACACACTGTCTTTGTTGGGTCACTGTTGATGTACTGTATGTTGTCATTGCTGCTTGTTCCTGAATGTTCCTTGAATGGTTCTTGTGCTTCTTGTTTTTCCTCTTTGCTACTGCCTGATGCTGTTTTTCTGTAGGTGGATGTATTTAAGTTTGGTCTTGGTAAACAAACTTTTGACACCTGATCTGTGTTTTTTGAGTGCTGCACTTGGGTCCTGGATGTTCTTCCAGGGGCAGTGGTGGCTAAGTGGTTCAGGCTTCAGGTTTGGGTCCACCAGCTGCCAAGTCACTGCTGAGGTGCTCTGAGCATGGCACCATCTCCCCTCACTGCTGCCCACTGTTCACTTTGGTGATGGGTTAAAAGCAGAGGTCACATTTTGTGGTGTGCTGTGTCACAATGACAAGTAGTTCACTTTCCTTTCCTTTTCTTTCCTTGTAATTTGTATGTGACAAAAAGTGTTTTTTCTAAATAGTTGTAAAATCCCTTGGGTTTTTTCCCCGCAGGTATTTCCTGCAGTAAATGAGAGGATTTTCTTTATTTTTCCCCACTGCTGTTAACACACTGATGACTTATACATTATGTCAGGTTCTATGGAAACAACCTGAAATATGTTCATTTCTGAGCATTTGGCAAATAAATCATCTGATCAAATAGTATTGGAAAGTACTGTTGGAATCAAATTGCAGGAAAGTAACTGAAAATAAAGTACCTGGAGAATCCCGTCACCTCACCACACTTATGAATTGTAAACAGGCTGCTGTGATGAGGTGACGTGACTTACCGTCTCTCTGTTCTCTCTGTTGACTGTGAGTAATTTTTCTCCCCCCAGTGACTGATGTGGTTTCGTATAATAACATCCATTCAAGATTCTCACAGAGAGGACTTCACCAGGAATGATGGGAAAGCAGAGCCATGTTGCACTCATGTGCTCAGAGACACACCGACACCTTGGGGCTCTGGCATCGAGAGTTTGTGGTCAAGGGTATGAAATGCCACATGACAGACAGGTAAGATGTGTTGGGTCAGTGGGGCACCAGAGCTGATGTGTTAAGAAGTTGATACAAAAAAGGTTGATTATAGAAGGGTAGGATTTATAAATAAGTTGGCTTTTTTTAGGGTCCAATATTATATATTTTAAGATGAACATACCCACTCCACACCACACTGGTGTTGGAAAAAATGCATGTTTTCCAACTGGGTCACAATCATATATATATATATATATATATATAGTTATAGTTGCTCTAATACACAGTTGATACAACAATTATTATAATAAAATAACATGCAACATTTGTTTTCAATTAATCACGATTCATTATGATTAATCCACAACTACAATTTTTAATATTATATATGAATCCTTATTTGTATCTCTAGATGAAGTTTTGTTTTGTACTTTACACCGTCTACTTGTGGGAACGGTGTACCATTTCTGACCATCAGGTGGCAGTGCGCAACCATGGAAGCTCCCCCTTCTCTGTTCATAGATACAGTCACGGTGATAGTTGATGACATGAAATAACAACCGTCATTTGTTTTCCGTATCATATCATCGCTGTCGTGTCAGTGGGGAAGAACAGCTGTCTCTGTGAGACCAACGTCTCTGTTGGTCTCACAGGGGATTTTTGTCTTCAGTTTCCTTGTGATAAACGTCACTTTCTGTTGCTGCTTTTGATTAATAGCTCATTCTTCTTAACTTTCCCTGACAAAAGTCAACTCATTTACACAGAACATAAAAACCCCAGGACTACAATGACAATTAACTCTTTTTTTTTATTTCCGTGTTGAATCATCCGTCACACAGGGAAGAGATGATTGAAACCATCACCGGGTTTGTTTTAGTCTGACCTTCCTTTTGAAAATATACAATCCAACCCTTAAAAAGCAGCCAGACCTTGGAGAGTGCATGACACAGCCCTGCCCTGTTGGCTCTCCGTCCCTTCAAAATCACCAGTCTACTTTTAGACCAGCCTGTGCTTCAGTTCTCTGGCCTGGCAGACTTTCACCTTCACAGCCTCCAGGTAAATGTGGCCATCAGCTGGCCAGACACTAGCTGCCATGCAAGACTTGTTGACATTGTCAGTCATCGCAGCCTCGAGCTGAGAAGTGCCAGAGGAGTGTGAGTGCCTCTAAAGTCACTAATTCAGCACGTTCAACTCCTGGCTTCCTGATGTGGACGAGTGGCAGCCAGCAGAGCTCTGTTAAACAGCAGATGTTTTACACTGTGGCCGTTACCCTCATTTCCTGGGCGGAGAGCTCTGCGCTGTATTAGACTAGTAACAGGAACCAGAAAAAAAGAGGCAGAGTTAGAGGGAGAGTGAGAGAAAGAGGCAGAGCACAGGGAGCACAGGAGAAAAGTTAGCTGAGCTTTGAGCCACCACAAATCATTTGCTGTCACCAGCAAGCTCTGACAAGTACTAGAAAAGAGGGAGTGCATGTGTTGAACGGCGGAGGTGTGAATAGGGAGTTGTGTCAAAGGAGACGCAACAAGAGAGGTGTAAAAGATCTGTGGAGGGCAAAAGAAACGAGGTGATACCGATAGATGGATAGAAGAAGAGAGTGGACACAGATGAGGCTGCAATCTGATTCCTCAAACAGAGCCAACTGAGAGACTGTTGCTGCTGCTGCTGCTGCTGCTGGATGTTCTGGTCATTTAAAGGGAAGGTTTGTCAAGCTTGATTATACTTTGTAACGGGAGCCTCAGAGCATGTTCTAACGTATTACAGCGTTGGAAAATGAAGACACACATATAGAATGACAGCTGCTGTGTCTGTCTGTCTGTCTGTCTGTGAAGCAGGCATGAGCTGGAGGCACTGAGAGCTACTTATGGTGAAGTGCAGCCGTAGACCGATCACATGCTGTTACTGCTGAAAAAAAGAAAAAAAAAGAGGTAGTCACAGTGTGGGGGAGACAACTTTGTCATTTTCTCATTTTTGATTTAGTTAAACGCGCCTGAGAACCTCAGGCTGTTTTTTTGGCCGAGTACAAAACTGACAGAGACCTTAACGTACTTTAACGTCGTTCTCTGTGGATGCTCGATCAGCACAGATCTGATTTAAAGCCCCAGAGAGTTTGATCTAGACTGCAGAGGAAGCCGGAGGTCATCTGATCAAACCCAGGCAGCAGAGAACTTACCAGAAAGGCTGTTTAGGGCAATTACTGTCTCATTACTGAGTTGACATTACATCCATGTGTAAGATATTGGTGAAACTTCTATAAAGTGACACTGTAGGTCAAAGAGGACAGGAAACTGTGTGGGCTGAGGAGCCCTTGTTTTAGATATTGAGTTGTGACAACACCGTGTTTCAGTTCATTAAACGCTGCTTTTTGTTTCTTTTTGGAAATGTAAAAACAATAGACTTGGTTTTATAAAGTTATCGCAGAACTGTCACATGGAGAGGGGACTCTGGACGACAGGAGCGTTCGAGGCGTAGAGGTTCATGGTTCATGCTTGGATGGTCTCTGTTGGCATTTGACAGCTTCACCGTGGACTCACTGTAGTGTCTGAGACGTCATAGGGTTACCTATGTAGCTGAGTCAGAGGTTGGCTCATCACTCAGTGTCAGTCTGCCCAGCACTGGGATTCTCTCCACCTGTTTTCTTGCAAACAAGTCACGGGCGTTCTGTGGTTTTCACAGCAGTGTCCCTGAAGTTTCAGGACTCTTCACACTGCTTTAGTTGTCCCTCTGAGTGTTAACACCACTGCTCCACGCTCGAGTGATTCACTGTTCCCTACACATCGGCAGCAGCCGCCGAAAGAGAGAAAGAAGAAAGGAAGGACTTGCCAAGAACCAAAGTGTGTCAGTGGTGACAGTCCGATCGACAGGCACCATGAAGCTCGCGCTGTTGATGCTTACGGTGGTGTACATGGTGGGCAGTGTGAGCAGCATGTCCACATGTAAGACTGTAGACCTGGAGATGGTGAAGAAGAAGCGGATCGAAGCCATCAGGAGCCAGATCCTCAGCAAGCTGCGTCTTCCCAAGGAGCCGGAGGAGGATCAGGCTGGAGACCAGGAGGCGATCCCTTTGACTCTGCTCTCCCTCTACAACAGCACCAAGGAGATGTTGAAGGAGCAGCAGACGGGGGCCCAGACGGTCATCTCCACAGAGCAGGAGGAGGAGGAGTACTTCGCCAAGGTCCTGCACAAGTTCAACATGACCAGTAAGTATCACAAAACCTACACAATATACAACAACTGTTAAGAATAGAGGCAAGTACTGATAGAACTGAGACTGACAGGTAATAGAAGGACTTTATTTCCACTTCAATGAATTTTATATTTACACCAAGGTGGAAAAATAGAAAGAAACTTTATTCATTGCAATATATATATAAATACATACAAAACCCATTGCACTCCTAAATATTGGATTCTCTAAAACAACATCAAATGTGTGTATTAATGACCACCTTCATGTAGCCTCACACAGTCAACAGTAAAAAGTGCTTCCCTTGTTTCTGTAGTAATGCTGTATTCATGTACTACCTGCATTATAGTAAATATGAGTTTCCAACATTAAAAACTCACCAGAACGAACCCTTCCATGACTTTAAACTCAGGAGTCTGAAGATGGATTTAGAGATAGAGAGAAGAGATGTATATCCAATTTGTCATCTCACTAAATTTAGTCACAGTGGGTCGTTTTAATAAGATCCTTATTGGACATATCCTCAGCAATGAAATATTTCCATATTCACCCATTGTTTAACAGTAACTGTGAGCTATTCTACTCATGTTTTAATGAGAAAAATCTTTATAAATAGATACACATCTAATTTATATCTGTCTTTAAAATATGACAGCAACTTCTCATTGGATTTTACAACTAAATTAAATTTCAATTTCACTTTGGGGAAAACTTGCAAACTGTGGTAGCTGCTGACATCGCTGTGACTTTTTATTATTTCATAGGATATAATACGAACATTTCTTTTTTCTCCCTTCGTCTTTGAAGAACACGGCCGTTGCAGCCACAACCCTAATTAATCATCATTTGCTCAATAACTTTCGTAAACTCCAATCTCATCCATAAATTCCCAGAACATGTGCAATCCTTCTGATCTCCACCCAACATCTCCAGGCAGAAGAAGAAGTTCAGAGAGCACAGAAGTTATAAGTTAGCAGGACTGTGGGTTTCATCTGTTCTTCAGCCTTACGTTAACTTTCATGGCATCCACAGCTTTTTTACTGCGTTTTTATTGCTGTTTGTTTGGCCGGCCTGCTCGGGCTGTTCTCTCAGCCAAATGGTTCGTGGCTATAATTTAGCAACGACTCCAAAGTTATTAAGATAAACCTCGTCTTTTGTTGTTGTTTTGTGTCTTTGCTCCATTGTTCTCTACATGCCTGTACTCCTCACCCTATCAGGCAGGCATCCACACTATCCCTCCTTCACCCCCCACACACTTCAAAAGAAAGACTTTAGTGGATGGACCACGCTGTGGAGCCCGAAACAGAGAACAAAGCATCTGTTAGAACGAAGGGGCATGATTTTGTTCTGCTTAGATGCAAACTAAACAAGTGGAGGGGAAATAGAAAAAAAAACCGAGATTAAAGGAGACATGAGATGTTCTCCCTTATCTTCACCCTCATCTCCTCTTATTTTCTCTCTCTCTGAGGGACTTGTCTCTGCTTTACTTCTTCTGTCACCTGTTCTCCATCATATTTTTCTGTTTCGATTGGAGCATTTTGTCATCTATTATTTATGTCTTCTCTCCATGATAACCCATCCCTCCCTCCCTCCCTCCCTCGCTCTCTCCTCTTTTCATGCCTCTCTCCGTGCTGTTTCCTGAGCCTATTATCAGTGTGTTTGCAGTGTGTTTGTGACAGGGCAGCTAAGCAGGAAGGAAATCGGGCCGATGGCCACTGAGATCTTGAGTGACTCAGGTCCGGTGTAAGCGGTGCCCATGGGGAGCAATGTGTTTCCTACCTCAGTAGAATGCCAGAGTTCAGTGCTCTGCAGCCTTCGTTCTAACTGTTGCTCTTAAAAAACAAAGCCAACCCGCCGCAGCTAATGCCAAGTGTAGATGCAGTTTTTTTGTTAAAATAAAGGGATTCTGGGAAGTGGGAGAAGTTGTAATGATATTTAATTGATGATTTAACTCATGAACGTTTTCTTACACATCCTTCAGCAATTCTGTTTAGTTTGGCTCGTCTCACTGCACAACAAACTATCCTGATATTGCAAAACAAGCCACAGTGACGTGAAGATTTGCACAGAGTATTTTATAGCCTAATAGCTTAAATACCCAGTGTGGTTATAATGTGGTGGATGAGGCTGGATTCCTCCTGTCAGTTAGCAGAAACACCCTTCCTTAAGCCCACACAGATTGACCTATTGTGTTTAATACGGTCCAAATGTTGCTACGCTCAGCCTTTTTCAGGAACCAACCACCTCCTTCTGTTAAAGTTAAACAAGGCCACAACAGTAGAATATTTATCATAGTCGGTGTAAACGATCTATCTGCCAACCCCTCGACGATGGGGTAAAGCTGTGATGGGGTCAGAAGCTTCACGTGTAAAATAGGGTGAGGTGGGGAAACGAGCCACGGATGAGTGGGATGTAGAAAGGTGGATGCGATTATATGAAGGAGGCAGGTATTTAGGCTGTTGCTGGAATCTGGTTCCTCCCACAGGTAATTACAGGGCTGCCTCCCTACCTGTTACAACAGCTGTCCTGTGGATAGGACACAAATCCCCCCCCACACCCATGTTAAGGTGCCAGCTAAGGTGCTACCTTGAGGGAGATCTTTCTGAGCAGATTATGGAGTTTACACTCACAGCAGCTTCAAAAACAAACTACAAACGTTTTTTTCCCCAGTGCATCACAATCTCAATAAAACATTTATATGTTGACATTTTTGTTGACTAGTAGGGCTGTTAAAATAACCACATTAACCACAATAAATAATTGTTGAGGACAACGTCTTCCACAGAGTTATGAAAGAAATTCTCGACATGTTTTTCCAGATGTGCAGTAAAGACTTTGTTCACCCAACTCTAAAAAGCAACATTTTGAGTTAGCTTCATGTATATTTGTCTGGACATTTTACTGTATTGATAAATTTACAATTTAGACGATTGACAAATGAAAACGCGTGTGAAACACACACACACACACATACCTGCTGTTATTTGTTTTCTGAAACAGCAATATAGCAGATTTCTTTTGTGTCATGTTTGAGAATGAAAATAATCTTCATTAAGCATGATCAATGACAACCACACTGTGATTAATCACATTTGAATCATTTGACAGCCACTAAAATCGTTGTACCATAACTCATGATCCATTAAACACGTGATGGTTAATACAACTATATGGACCAGAAAAATATCACCACGATGTTATCAATTATTTTTACCAAATTACCTGAAACACACCCTGGTCCTGTTTTTTTAAAGCTAAATCTTGGTCTCCAGATAATCTTAAATTGATTCAAACAGAAGAATAATTGAGTATTCTGGTGTCATTCGAGGAGTGGACGATGTATCCATTGTATAATTCATTATAAAAATGATATGAGTCATTTTCCAGTAAAGTACTGACAAAACAATGACTTAAACAGAAGACATTTAATTTGTGGATTGACCCAGAAAAAGCCAGACCTAAATACAATCATGAAAATGTGACGGCGTGGAAAAAAGAGTGGGCACCGATTATGGCCTTCAAAATGTTCTCTGTGAATTTGTTACAGCTTTTGAAATTCAAATAACATTCAATAAGATTAGAAAAGAGAAGAAGAAGAAAATAAAATTAATAATTTGTTTATACAGAATTATGACTATTCCTCTGGCATTGTTAATTTATTTTAATATTAATTTTTTTCTCCCTTGAAAATGTTTCACTTTGTTAGACTTCTTCAAGTTGTACTGTTGTCAAAAATTTAACAAGCTAAATTTAATTTAATGGAATATTGTTAAACAGCAAATCAGGCATTTTACCTGAATGTATAATCTTATAGGTTTGTTTTAACTAAGTGAAGTAAAATTGAAGCATATTTAAGTCATATTTGCTAATGCTAAAGTGCTTTTAAGGGGAAGTGATTCAATTTCCTGTTTCATAAACACTCCTATGACCTTTAACACATTTTACTCAATTTACCAAAACTAGCCAAGGTTAGAGGTTTGCTGTGCGGGGTAGTGAACGCAGTGCCTTAAACTCAACACCTTCCACCTTCTCTGCATGGTTGTGACACTGTGTATTTCCATTGGTGATCATAAAAGCAAACATTTGACTCTGCTTTGGGTGGGACCACTAAATGTCATCTCATTTCCCTTTGCACTCAGCACCACCTCTTTTCACTTTCAGTTTGGCCTCAATACTAGGGCTGAAACACTAGCTGTGCAGAAGAACAACCACAGATGGTGATGTAAATAATACGCATACACAGGCCTGTGGTGAAGGATCCTGGTACAGTGTGGATCAACTACGCAACACAAGTATGTGAGGCCAGATAGTAGCTGCTGTCCAGAGGCAGTTCCTGGATCTGACAGAAGAACGTTGTGGTTCTGGCTGGCAGACACACGCACAGTAGATTCAAACTGTTTAGGCTAGGGTCAGACCCCGGTCTCCAAAAGTCCAATACCCCTTCACTCCCACTCTAACGCCTCACCTCAGTGAATTATAGTCACTGGAGTGTATTCTTCACTTTACTCTTTTATTTGCATTGACCCTGTCATACCACCCTCATGTACTCCACATTCCCTCTCTTTACTGCGTTTTCCTTTCCTTCATCTGAGCTTATCTTTGCACGTCTCAATGAAATGCGCTGGCTAAAGATTTATGGCGTTACAGCCTTCGGTAGCCGTGTTCTGTTTTCTGTCAAACTCTGCGTGGAGAATGTTCTCGCTGCCATCCTGAAAGATAAACGATTGATGTTTACGCAGAGCTAGAAACACCGATATAAAGTAATCAAAAAAAGATTTGGATGGAGTAGTATTATGAGAGATTTATAAGCCAAACCAACCTGGCACCTGGTACTGTGCCAAGTACTGTTTCCCAAAGACTGGGTCCCGACCCTCAGGTGGGTCACAAGAGATTTTTTGGGGGGTCGTCTTACATCATGTTTCCCAGGAGTTTATGAATAATGTCTATTGACTTGGGTCGTGAAGGTTTGTGACTTTTAAAATATGGGGCCCCAGAAAAAAGGTTTGGGAAACACTGCTGTAAACTGCCTGAATAAAACCTGTATGTCAACTGTACAAAGATACATTTGGTGTGTACAAAAACACCATCATTATTTTGTATTTTTTTTTTTAAATAAATAATAATTTCTCAACATTTAATTAAACCTGTAGAAACATTATTCTTATTTTTACATCATTGCGTTTTGGTTACTGTAGTAGGATGTATAAGTTACAGTTGATGTTATTCAGATTGTATAAGAATGTCGTTAACCCTTTATGTACTGACAGCCTTTTTATGACTAGGATATGTTGATTATAAATACTGATTAAAAAAGCTGGGTAATTTTGACATTTAATATGAATAAATCAAATGTCTCTTTATAGATACAGGTACAGACATGAAGGACAAGAAAAGCATCGAATTCCTCTTCAACCTCTCTAATATAAGGCAAAGTGTTGGGGATTACCACCTGCTGACCAGAGCCGAGCTGCGGTTGCTTATCAAGACACCGAACATAGCGACAAAGCAGCGGGTTGAGCTCTACACGGGCCTGGGATCCTCACCCGAGTACCTCACTACTCGCTTCATCACTACTAATCTGAAGGACAAGTGGCTATCTTTTGATGTGACTGAGACCCTGCAGAACTGGCTCAAAGGGAATGGTGGGTATCAGTTGACAACAGCAGGTTGATGATGGTGATCTTGGTCCAGTACCAATCCGATATTCTTCTCACTCAACAGAGACCGAGCAGGGTTTCCAGCTCTGGGTCTTCTGTGGTTGCAACAACGACCCAAGTATGGAAAACACGTTCAAGTTTTCTATCTCTGGGGTCTCTTTTGGGAGGGGAGACACACAGACGCTTGAGGCGTTGACGAAACAACCACCATATATCCTGACCATGTCCATTCCTCAAAACGTCAGCAGCCACATCACCTCCCGCAAAAAACGGGCCACAGATGGGAAAGCAGATACATGTACTACGTAAGAAACACCATCATTTTTCCAATTTTATATATATACATGTATACACACACACACACATATATATATACTGTACCGCCTTCTTCAGCATCTCCAATGATCCTAGAGACTCCTCCCTCTCCTCACCCTATCTCCTTATCTTTTCCTGCGCAGCCAGACGGAGACCTGCTGTGTGCGAAGCTTGTACATCAATTTCCGGAAAGACCTGGGCTGGAAGTGGATACACGAACCGACGGGCTACCACGCCAACTACTGCATGGGCTCCTGCACCTACATCTGGAACGCAGAAAACAAATATTCTCAGGTGTGGTGCCGTGCCTTAAGTGTTGAATACAATCACAGTATGCATCGTCGTTTTAGCACATACAGTACAAGAGGTTATACTTACCAATGTCAATAACGGCTTGCCCTTGTCCCGATGATACTGTACTGTACTGTGCTGTTAATTACCCGGTGTTGTTGAAAAAAATACCATAATGACTCAATGAGATAATGGAGCCGGAATGTTGTTAAACTCCTGCACCTCGTTACAGAGACGGAAGAAAAATGTTAGAACAGTAACAAGAAAATGACAAGACGCTGTGGTGTGGAGGGATTTTCATCATGAAAACAAACGATTCCATCATTCAATATCAGTCGACTAGTTATAGATATGCACAGTGGTCTGTTCTTATGCAAGTATTTCCTCATTTCTTTAGCATTTGAGGTGAGAAAGCAACACGTGGCCATCTGATTGATCTTAGTCCCAGTTGAATTGGTAATCAATAATCCAACCATATCCACTTACAGTTCACCAAGCAAAAACTTGCCCTTTACAGCCCCTATAGAGTCGGTGACACGGCAGAACTTCTCTGCATCTGTGGCGTATTTTCTTTTTCCCCATGAAAAATTCCAATGGTTTTCCCGTGAGTATTGGATGTTTGGTTTCTAGATGCCGCATTAGATTTGAAGGCTACAGCGCTTGTATTAGACTCCACTCCAAACACTGGCTTCTTTGAACTTGCGATTATACTTGTTCAAAAATGCAGCCTTTTGTGTGGGTTTGGCAAATCTTTCTCATTTTTACCACTTTTACTAGAAACAAATGCCCGTTTATTATCTTTGTGCTTTTAAACTGCTGCTCAGTGGTGGGAAACTGATTTATAACATGGATAACAGTGATATCTCTGTTGTCCTAAATTGATGAGCAATGTGGCCCTCGTGGCGTAACTGAATATTTTTTTACCCTTTTGGTGGCACTCATGGCTCAAACATGGGCCACGGTCCGATGGTTGAAAACTGATCTAATCAACTGTATTAGGCAAAACTGAACTTAACCAGACCAATCACTGGATTAGAATGACATTAAAAATATGTTCCTCATGGACCTCTGCAGCTTTCAACTGTGCACAAATGTAATTGTGTCTACAAAAAAAAAATCACATCCCAAATGGAGTTAATGTTGAATTTTTTTGTTTTTTTTTCATTCGCAGTCCAACCTCATTGGATTAATTATACACAACACTGGTCTAGCTTATTCCTGGATTTATTCTCCCTTATCTGTTCCAGATCTTTTGGCTTGTATCATATCGGCAATTAAACTGTGATCTAACATTCTGTTTTCCTGTTTTTCATCACGTTAATGGTTTACAGATTTTGGCTCTGTATAAGCATCACAACCCAGGAGCCTCTGCCCAGCCCTGCTGTGTTCCCCAGGCACTGGAACCACTGGCAATCATATACTATGTCGGCAGGCAGCACAAGGTACCTACAGTGTTCTGTCCTGCAGCCAAGTAACCCTTCTTATGAGGTGAAATTTTTTTCTCACTTAAATATTAATAACGCTGTTATTTTATCACGTCATTTCAGGTGGAGCAACTGTCCAATATGAGCGTAACGTCCTGCAAGTGTAGCTAAAGAAAAAAAAGGGAAAGAAAAACAGTCTCCTGTGTGAGAAGACGTTTGAGATCACACAAAAGAACGCTACGACGGCCAATGGAAACTGTGGACGAGGACGAGGAAATAATTGTTGTGGTCATGCGCTCCACCTGTGAGCTACGCCATTATCACATTGGAAGTGCATCTCTCCATGAACTGCTTTACATAGATATAGAAAATGTTTTTATGTGTATATATTCTATTTTCCGTTGCAGTAGCAAAATTGTCAGTCTGGAAAATCATTAATTTATTTGTTGGTTGGACAGATCTGAGAAAGTTGTGGCTTGAAAACAACAACAACAACAAAAGACAGATGGACCAAAACGACCTTGGAGGAAGACCGTGTGTCCTCATTGGTCTGCTGACTGGTGCTTGCTGTCTCATCTCCCTAAAGAGGTCACTGATAACAGTGTAAGTCCCAGGCATAGAAAACAACGTGGTTGGGGTTTTCCTGGACAGAACTGCAGCAGGTGTTTTATGCAGTAAATTCCACTGTTAAAGGATGAGAGACAGGGATCACAGGGACAGTCCAACTTAGGGAAACTCCCTCTGACTGAGAGGCCGCAACGGTGTTTCACAGAAGCCGTCCGTCACTTTTATGTGTTTGCTTTAGCAACCCACGTGATTTTTACATCGCTTTTTTTTTTTTTTTTTTTTGTCCCTGATTTTGCGTTCATGACTGAATGTCTGCTTGTCCTCGGGCTGTCAGAGACACCGGTAACATTACTGGTTGTGTGAGTGATGAGACCATGTTTTCCCCCTGCAGGGATTTACAGCCAGTGTGTTGTCTTTAGATGGTGAGGGTTGGGGTGTGTGGTTGTGGTGGTGGTTTTTTGACTTAATCCTCAGTTGGGTCTCTTACAGCTGCAGTAAATGAAATGGCAGCCTTCAACTGAAAGGACAGGTATGAAATCTGAAGTATGATGCTTTTTGCACAATTCAGTGTCTTTTGTTTATTTTTTTAAAAAACAATTTCTTTGGTTTACTGTCTTTTACAGTGCACTTACTCTTTGGAATTTGTAATTGTAAATATGTTTTTTTTTTATTGAAATAAACATGGATGTTAAATTATGCCACCAGAGGGTAAGGTTTTTTTTAAGTGAAATCCAAAACCAGATGCAGCGTTTCCACTTGTCAGAGCAGGAAGCCTGGTGTGAGTGTGAATCCATTGCACTTGTCAGTGCATGTATGTGTATGGGTTTTCATTACCGTAAAGGGAGAGAACATTTTTATCAAATGAGCAAAACACACACACACACACGCACACAAAAATGGAAGGTTTACTTTGTTTGTTTTAGACATGTTGGCATCTTCCAAACTAAAATATATCCAGGCAACTTTCAACTAACCTGTGGAGTAAATGTCTGGAGCTCCACATTCGTGTACACACCTGCTCACATCCCTAGCATTTTTAGTGGAAACTAGAGAAGCTCATTATAACATTGACATCAATGTCCCTGAAATACACCAATGTCAAATGTAATAAATTGCTGTGTTTTTTTTTCCTTTTTTAAAGAAAACATAACTTGTGTTCTTCTTCAAACCACATGTAACACATGTAATGACAGGAATATGTTTCACACTAAAATAAGGGACGAGGCCCACGTTGGTTGCTGGATAGCAAACAATAACAGTAATAATAATGTAACAGTGTATTTTGTTTTGTATCTCCTATATTACTACTACTCCTTATATTTTAAACAATTGACATTGAGCAACTTAACCAGCAGTAGAAGTCATTGAAAGTCCCAGTCTATCCATCCATCCATCCATCCATCCATCCATCCATCCATCTATCCATCTAGTTGGACAAACCAAGTGGCTGAGAATGCACCCAAATGCTTCTCATCTTTATTGTCTTTCATTATGGTTCAGCATGCACATATACTCCTTACAGCAAATCCGTTAATCCTTGCCTGTGCAATTAGAAAAGCCCAAAGTCAGAAAGAAGAGTGCTCTACCAGTGGAAAAGTGTGGGCGTGCGCCAGGTGTGTGTGGTCTATTTCTGGGCACCCCTGTTTACTCTGGACCACTGTAGCTGAGCAGAAGAGCAGCCAGCTCTGCCTCGTTGAACCGGCGCCAGGATTCCCCCAAACATTGCCCCATTCTTGGCACCTGAAGCGATGCACACCTTACCAACTTTTCTTTTTTACTATCTTCATGGGCCTCGTCCTCCCCCACCCTGCCGGCCCCACCCCTCTCCCTGCAGTACTCAAGGGATTACTGGCAGCCCACGAGGCTGAATTGGGAATGAGGGGAGCAGGTCCAGGCCCGTTGGTAAGTCCCAGACTTAAGGGCAGTGACTCCATGGAAAATTAAACACACATACACATGCACATGAAAACACTGAACCCACTGACACACACAGCCGAGGCTTGCACATCAACGTCAAATGCCTTACATAAGCTTTGTGTGAGCAAGCGGTGTGGGGGGATGATGGTGCTGCGAACAAGGTGACAGTGATCTGTGCTGTCTTGTTGCAATGCTCATTGTCCTACCCAGGGTTCTTTGTGGAAAGCAAAGGAATTCTCCCGCTGCAAGCCGACGCAGAGACCACTTGTTTGGTAGTGGTTTCTCATAAACAAAGCAAAATGAAACATAATCTGCATAATTAACTCCCTGGCTTTTCTCTGAGGGATCCAGTTTGACGTGTTGCCAGGTCTTGACTCGTAATGATGCTTAGGCAGAATGTGCGCTATTTTAAAGGTTCCTTTGTAATGTAATTGGACTGCTGAAAGGCTTTTTCCTCTGCGAAAAAACATGACTATTACCGATTCCCAACAAGCAAAAACATGGGGTTCGTTAGAGACACGGTCATTAAAATTCGATTGTGAATACTGCTGGTGCTTCCACCTGTTTTACTTTCCCCATAATGACCAAAGAAAACCCGTGGATGTCAAGAGGGTCATAAATCTCTCACGGTGTTAATGGAACAGTCCCAGAGGGAAGACAAACTCAAGTAGGCTTGTCCTTCTACCCGATGTTCACTTCTCAGCAGATGCTTCCTCTCAAGGCCTCGGGCTTTTTATGGGATCTAGACAAACTGCTGACACCTCCTGCTGTACGGACTAGAGCACATCCCAGAAACACACAGTCAGGGGAAAAAGTGGAGTGGGGTTGGCTTAAATTCACGATGCCTAAATGTTACTCCAGAGACAAGAGCGAAAACCGATGCCTGCAGCATTTCAGGGCTGAGCAGGTGTTCTTTTACCGCTAACACGCTCCACGTGCTGACTTTATAAGATGCTGTGAGTAACCAGAAAATTGTTGTGTTGTTGCACTGTATCAAAGTGAATGTCATTCGATTTGAGCATTCAGTAATTGGCCCTTTAATTGCTGACACGTGTTTCATTTTAATGTTCGTGTCTTCGGAAAAAACACGCCTCCAACTGTTTCCTCTCTGTCAACATTGAAGCCAATGCTGCTGACTGATTCACCACAACACGGGCCGTGAATTGTTAGTTTGGGTTCTGTTTTATTACAACATCTGTGACATGTGCAATTATATGTCCACTGATCTATTGCCACAAGTGGTCGTTAAAAGTGGACCAGTGCACTGGCCTGGCGTGATTCCTCTGGACTCACGCCCCGGTGTCCTGCTGCTGCTCAGCTCCGTCACAAAGACGCACAGCTGCTCAAAGCCATTGTTGATCCAGGTGCAGGATTTGTGCACGTGTACGAGTGTGTCACACACACGTACGCAAATAAGCATATCCAACAACATCACTAGAGGTCTTTTTATACCATTTTATTTTATTTAGTTTATTCACTACAAGTTGTCCTTTACAGTGTTGCCCTTTACACTCGTGTGTGTGTGTGTGTGTGCTGATAGGCTATTAAACGTGCGGGGAGAACATACAACCTCCGTCGAAAAAAGACAGTCAGTTATTACCTGGGCTCGAACTGCCGACCTTCCTGCTGTAAGGCAAACTGACCTACAAAGCATACACAGTTGGGGCAGTGGAACATAAAGAACCATAAACAAGCCCATAATGACTATCAAGCATCAGACATGTACCTGCAGAGTCGTGTTAGGATGTTTGTCTTAATAAGGAGCCACTGTGTCTCACCTGGGATTTAAACCAGTCGCCAGAGGAAATCAGCTTCTCTTCACAACAGAGCAGGAGATTTGTGAATGGAAGTCATCAGCACCACCTGTTGCCACAATCAGCAGCATCATTGATTTCAGGTGTAAGGATCAGTGTTACTATTGCTACATCTGAAGTGGCTGCTGATGGTCCGTCAATCAGAGCAGCTCATTTTTGGATAATTAAATGTAAATGATACAGTGTATATATATATATATATATATATATATTTGTCTTAGAGCAATCACCACTGACATCTGCAGAAGGTTAAAATGAGAAAACATGGACATCTGCGATCGCATAAATTCTCCAGGAGGTAAATTAAGTTATTCATTAAAGTTTTTGGTAGTCGGCTAAATCAAACTAACTAATTACTATAGGATCTTCTGGGATATCTGTTAGCTGTTAACATGTGCCTAGCAACAAGGAATATGTCCAGAAACGTATCAACAAATGATGTAAATTTAACTGTTTCACAAATGAAGAACAGACCCGTTTGTTTCCTGGGGTGACGTGTTAACAGATGGTTTGAAACTCTCAACTGTTGCTACAGTCACAGAGATGGTTGATTTTCTTTTACTATTGTTACACATACAGCTGGCTGTTTCTGGTCTGTGAATCGTTTTCACTTTGTTAAAAATATAAATGATGCTCATTTCAGTAAATTAACTGTAAAAACTGTGTTCACCTCTGTTAGAATAGGCTGCAATTGGTCCATTTCTGGCGTTTGGTAGCTGTTAGCATGAGGCAGCAAACGATATATATCCAACAACCAACGAAATGTAAAGTTGCCAACGAGCTGCTAATTGTTCATTGTTTCACATGTTGTAAATAGTCCCCTGTGACTGCACTGTTTGAACTTTGAACTGCACTGACAGGCACAGTTGACTCTGCTACTTCTAAGTCACCACCAGGGGAACAGTTAGCCAGTGACTAACTGCTGCCAATGCTTATTTGTGACTAATTCTGAGGTTGCAGTTATCTATTGTGGTGTTATTTGAGGAACGATGACAACACTGTTCTATCTTGGAATTCACCAGAAATGCTAATGAATTCTGCTCACGCTACTATTGTGCAGCATGTGGACTGCCAGCTGGGAGTGATGCGTTACATGTGACTCACCCATGAATGGGAATAGTAGTCCTTGAACTGAGGCATTTCTGAGTGTCTTGTTATGTTACAGTTTGTTTGCCAACCCAGAGACAACCTGAGAGGTGAGGACACGGGAGAAAGTTTCCCTCCCCCGTGGGCACTGCAGGATCCCTCCTTTGTTTTTCCAGCAACAGAATCCAGTCCAAAAAGTGCAAGCATATGAGCGTGCAGGTTATGACACACAGAGACCATGACACACGTTGTTAGTTGGCCTGTTGTGTAAACATAGTTGATGTTGAGAAATTCAGTCTAAATGTAAGTTTTGAAAATACAGCTTTATTTACCCTAACAGGTTAATTTGATTTTCTCTGATGTCATGTATACCAGGGAAAAACACAATTTACAAAACACCGTGTCGTTCTCACATTGTGTAGAAACATGAGCTGAGCTGAGCTGAGCTTTCCCCAGAAAAAATGTGTTTTTAGTGCCATCCCTGTCACTTCACACCTGCAGTTAAAGTCAAGATGGTTATCACGTCTGACTCAGCTTCTTTTCTCCTCCCTCATCTTTTATTTAACTCAGCTCTTTCTATTCCTTTGTCCTTTCTACACAATCTAAACAACAAGACCAACCATGGGGGAAGAAGACAGATCTGAGGGGATGAAGGGGGGGGTTGGAATGGAAGACCACACAGCTCTTTGTGCAAGGAATTCATGGAGATAACTTGAATAAATGAAGAAAGGCTGAGAGATGAGTTAAAAGTATTACTTCATGGGATCTTTGTTGAGCTCAAGCTGGAAAAGCATTAGTTGTATAAAAACCATATGTGGAGCCAGGATATTTGCAATTTTAGAGTCAACAACAGCTGCAGTCCTAAGGCCATTGAAGGATAAAGATGGACTAGATCACTTTCACGACAACCATGTAAGAATTTAACTTCAGTCAAACTAATAAAAAATGTTTCATTTGAACACGGATATCTAAGGCATTTACGTCTGGACCAGATTTATTGAAAGGAAAAATGAGAAACAGGATTTAGCTTTGCTATTACAATGACTCAACACAACGATGACACAAACAGATCATTCTTACAGTTTTTAATTTGCAGAAGAAGTCAATGCATTACACAAATGTGTCAAACTCCCACGGGAGCTTAAAAAGCATTTCATAAGGTCCATGCAGCAGAGTTTCTTAACCTGATCAATTTTAATTTTAATACACACAGCAATGAACAATATTTGTAACTTGACTAAATTATAATCAATTGCAGAAACATTTATTAATATGTAGTAGTTACATCTATCATCTTCAAGGAGAACTGTACTGCTGATGTGGCCCTCTGGTGAAAATGAGTTTGACACCCCTGATCCAAACCATGCTCAAATACAACAACTCTTCTTGTAATTTGTATATTCACTTCTGAATTATCTCCTTCATCTGCGTAAGTAATGTTTGTCGCCTTTATATCATTATGCCTGTGGTTTTCTGGTCTGTTTGTTTGCGCTTCGTACCATGTCATCAGGGTCCCGCGCCAAATAAATACAAGAATGATTAAATGAATCAAGAGAAGGAAAAAAACAAGGTGACAAATGAAACAGATGAGAAACGACTTCCTTGTCACCAGATGTGCTGCCGCTTGCATAACCAGTAGCTGAATGTGTGCGGGATCAAAGACGGAGGGGAAACTCAAACCCTCTTCAAAGTGAAAACTACAAAGAGGAAAGTATGATGAAGCCGGCTCGAGTGTCTGAGTGTGGTCATAAAGCGCTCCGTGCCTTGACTCATTCGCTGGACTTCAGTTGGTAAGAATCGTTTTCTAAAAAAGGAAAGGTACCAATTACATCTCTCAACTGGCTCCATGTCACTGCCCCTGCATTTCATTCCTCTCTCTCTCTCTCTCTATCTCTGTCTCTCTCTCTCTCTCTGTGTATGTCAATACAATGTGAACTTATAAACAGCGACTATCTCCCTTGGTAATAAACACAGGAAAAGCTCCTTCTCTGGGGTCTGTAAAAACAACAACATCCACAGAATCTGTACCCCGAGGACAGGCAGCCCCTAAATAGCAGTTTAATCTCACAGGAACGACCCCAGTGGGTGTCCATGACAGAAGAACAGTGGCTGAGGTTTGAGAGGCTCATTACATCGCCCCAAGCTGGCGAACTGAGAAAATGACTATAATTGCTAGGTTCATTTAACTCTGTAGTTCTAAGTTGGTTTTGTAGAAGTAGTAGAAGTGTGGAGTAAAGAACAAAGGCGCACGCCTATTGGGCGGACAATTTCAAATATGGTTTTCATCAGATGCGACGAGTGACTCAATATGAGCAGCTCTTATTCCTAGTGGTGAAGTGAGACTATGGCTCTGTTATGTAGTCTGGTCCCTGAGACCAAAATAACTGTCCCAGGTCTCTGCCAAGACGGCTGCACAGTGGCCAGACGTTCTTTCACGGACTCTGGTTGCTCGGAGAAAGAAACATTTTAATGTAATTTTAAAAAATTCTCTGCTGCATATTGTCTAACAGTGGTTTTCATATTATCACGGCCTGTGACCCACACCCTACCTTTTAATCACAAGCAGATCTCTATGACAAATATAGTACAGGGACTCACACAGTGAAAGAGTGGTTAGTACTGTTGCCTTACAACAAAGAGATCAAAGGTTTGATCCCTGTTAGTTACATCCACAGTGTCCTGCATTCACTGGATCACTGCAAATCAAGTGGTATTTCAACGAAATAAGTTTGAATATGAAATGTAGCCTATACATGGAGTTGGTAGGTTGGATCCAAATGTTATTTATATTTATGGCTAACTGCCTGAATGACATTCTCGTCTTTTTCGTTGAAACATCGACGTGTATGAACCAACAGAACCTGAGACGGGTGAAGCTGAAGTCCAGTGGAGACAGACTGGGGAGGGACGGTGGGTGTAGAGGGCTTCACCTGAACTCAAATTTCAGTTCACACTTACTGGGAGTAACATTATTGCCTAACACACTGCCTCTGTTCTCTCGCTCTTTCTAAAGAGTCATGACCAAAGTCACAAATCAGCCCCAAACTGACACGGTGGACAGAAAGAAATATTGTTTTTCTGTTCTGTGTTCACACACATACACTCACATCCTCAAGTGTGCACTTTGTCCATATCACATGGTAACTTGACTCCTCTTATTGAATAAATTGGGGGGGGGGGGGGGGGTTTGTTTTTTGGGGGGGGCCCGCGGGGNNNTCACACACACACACACACACACACACTCCTTACTCCTCACATAATATAGAGAATTAGGATTCGGAGTTGGTGGGGGGGGGGGGGGGGGGGGTGTTTGGTTTTCAGAGGTAGCTCGGTGGAAGGTCTGCTTTAGATTAGGGCAGCCGTGATCTGTGGCCTTCTGTGTCAATGGAGCTTTTCAGCTGAGTCCGTGCCATACAAAGGTTACAACTGCAGAGAAAGACGGGCTTCACCGTGGACTCCTCTCTTAGAGGGACGTTAGGTCAGTGCGCCCCCACCCCTCCTTCCTCTCCTACTGGCTCAGAATTCCCCAATGAACAACACATTCCTCCCCAGTCCCTGTGTTTATGACATGCCATCCTCTGAAGCAGCACTGTGTGTGCGTCTATGTGCATGTGCGTGCGTTAGCCTTTAGCGATGTAGTCTTAAACGTTTCATCATGACAATATGGCAGTAGCAGCGTGTTTGTTTGTGACTGTTGGGCAGCTAGAACACACCTGAGCAGGTATGACATCTGGGCAACAGCTGTTTTCCAGGCCGTATTGCAGAATCTAGGCCAGTTGTATTACGCAAAAAGAGGGAGAGTTCGTGGGAATGATGGGTGGAGGAGAAAGCTATGACTCATCCGCCAACCAGTGATGCACTCACGTAAAAGAGAAGAGATGGATAGGCTAGACAGACAAAAACTAACGAGTTGCTTTTCTAATTAAAGTAGCCCTGGGGAGTTTTTTAGGGAGTCGTTGGGCTGGGGGTGGGCGAGTCGGTGGTAGGGATGAGCTGAGTCATACTTTTACACCCATTTCCTGTGATCAGAGCACTTGGAGGCAGGCAGCAGGGTGAAATGATTTGTTTGGTTTGTGTGACGCTCCCCTGTTCAGTGCACTCTCACTCGAGCTTTACAATAAAACCAAGAGAACGGATGTAAAAAAGGCCATTCATAAATGTCTGACAGATGTTCGTCACATCAGGGATGACGAATTATGTCAAAGGCTCGTTTCAAACGCCCTTCAGTTGGAAGTGAACCAGCAATTTTCACCACTATGGCAATATTATACCTGTATACATGGTACTTTGACATTTAATTACACTTCACTGTCTGTAATTCTGTCTGTAAAAACTTTTTTTTTTTAATCTCAGTTGTTAAATTCATTACAAGCCTTGATCGCTAAAACGGTAAAAAAAAGGTCAGCCAAACTATGGGAAAGGAAGAAACTTAAAAAAGCTTTGGTCTGGTAACCTTACGGTTCTGTAATAAACAGTTGGTCATGTTTATACAGACCACATGAAAAGACAGAGTGGCATACCTAGTGATTGTGCCTTTGCACTCCTTTAGAAAATGTTTATTGAGTTTGTAAATCAAGTGTGAGCTAACCCTGTTTTATCCTAAACTACTATTTATACAGAATGACTTACTATAAAAGGACTTCTGCTCTAGTTTCTGCAGCTTTGTTCTGTAACTGCAGTCTGTAACTAGACCTGTGTACGACCTACAGTGCTGCTTCATGGAGGTAGATAACAGAGAGGACATTTGTCTGTGTGACCCTGGTGGTCGGCTGCTGTAGGACTGTCATTTGTTATCCAATTAATATTATAAACTATATGTACTGTTTAATTGACAAAATAATTTGTATAAAAAAACACAATTCCCATTAAAGGTATTTATTTTATAAAAGTTTGACGCAACTTGAGCAGATATTTGATCATGTAAGATGAACTGTAACCCTCTACCAAAACCTCAGGACCAGAGGCAACTTCTGCTTCTTATGTTTTATTTCCTCTTTATATATATATGTTGACGGACTGAGGTAAAAACTCTCTGTTTGGCAAGTTGTATTTTTGCCCACTCCTGCAGTACATGCCTCTAAATGCTCACGAGTTTGTGAATGCTGTCGAGTGACTATGGCCGTTGTGATACAACTGAAATATTTAATGGACGATTGTGACTAAGCAGTCTAAGCAGGAAGCACATTTATTGTTACTAGAGCTATGACTGTGTAGTTTCTGATGTCAGAAGCACATTTATTGTTACTAGAGCTATCACTGTGTAGTTTCTGATTTCCAAAAATTTGGCATGACAGATTTTTGAAGTACATTTTAAGCCATTTTGGTAGATAACGACAAGCTTTATATGTTATAATATTTGGTAGATAACGACAAGCTTTATATGACGTTAGTTGGCTGACATTTAAACTCATCGTTTCCATATGACTTTCATATTTTTACTCCCTGTGTGATGTATGATCAATAATTGAAAGATTTGTCTCATTTATAACACAACTAAGTTGATACGTCAACAGACAAGTTCACAGATCCAGCTCAGAGATACTGCACTCACTTCTCAACCAATCAACGCTCAACCTTCCACAAGATAACGAATGACGTGGCACATCCCGCCCCATGACGTGAATAGCGTGTATATATAGAGTGTAGTCTGCTAATGAAGGTCGTTGAAGCTTGGCTTAAATCATCTACAGCTTTGTCTTCCTCCGTTTTAGGCACCAAAGAGAGAAATCATCCCTGACGACCGCTTTCCCGTAAACACTGATATACAATGAGAACAAACCCAGACCAGACCAGTAATTCAAACCAGTATAGCTTAACAATTACAAGGTATGGCTAACAGACAGAGGCTGGAGCTCAGTCGACAGGAACGACTCAAAAGCTCCTCACGGTGGAGTCAGACTCCCCAGAGGCGTCTGACCAATCTTTGATAAGTCTGTATGATCATCAATGTTGACCACAGGAAGGAATGTCTGAAGATTAGAAAATAAATATGCGTTCCATGGAGGTCCGGTAAGAGTTTCTGTGTCTGTGGTGGTTCACACCTCCTGACGAACACATGTGTGGTCCGCTTTTTTAAAATGGACAGTACCCACAAATAGGTGAACACGGGCCATGTGCTCTACAGTGAGTACCTTCATCTGATGCTTCTTCTCCGTCTTGGCCACCCAAGTGTACAGGAAATGAACAATTACTTAACAGTGAGGAATTTTACTCCCGGGAGATAAAATATGGTCCACGGATGAGTCTGGAAGGCACCCAGAGTGTCAGTGGTTAACGCTAACTGACAGGAAAATCCAACAGCCAGAGTAACAGGAAGAGGAAACTCTCCCCCACAACATCCTGAATGGATTGGCTATGTGTGACCAAATATTTTCAGACACTATGCAAAGTTTCTGTGTCTGTATTTGTCCTTCTCCTCGACAGACGTGGCAATGTTTTGTGTGTAATTGTGCGCATGGATGTGAGTCTGCCATCGTGCAGTTGCTGAGAAAGCGATGTTGACAGATATAAAGCATGTGGCGTGTTTTTCTGTCTGCTCCTCTGCTTGTTTGTTATTATTGTCTGGCCGCGTCAGATCCCGGCGATTCAAGCCACCTTGAGACAATTCAGCGCTGTTATAAGAGGCTGGGGTATATTTTCTCAACAACCTTGTCCTATTTAAGTCCTCCTTTCCTTTTAAGTCCGGTGTAGTCACCTAATGGTCAGAGTGTGTGCAGTACACAGACATCCTGAGTCAGTTATGATGTGGGCTCCTTTCTGTGGGAAAGCCTGACCATGTGTACTGAGCTTCAGCTTCATTGCTCATAAACAGTAGGAGCATTGCCTGTGATGTTAAATAAACTGGCTGCCACAACATGTCGGTGCTGCCATTAACGAACGTGGAAACAACAACCGCAGTGCCAGATGAGAGGGCTGCAATGGGTCACACCACTGCTCTGCTTCTGCAACACTGTCGCTTTGATAGATAACCCATTTGGTTTAATGGTCCGGGGCTTTTTCCTCTGTGAGCGTGACACACAGAACGGTGTCACCTGCGTGTGAAAGAAGCTGTTGTCCTGCTCCGCCTGAACTGAACATGGAGAAGGTGATGTTGACAAAAGAGGACCTGTAATGACACACATCGACTGTGCAGTCTTTATTTTTTGTGTTTATTTTCTGCCAAGGACCTCCTTCAGAACAAAGGGCCTCCTGCAAGATAAACACACAAGGGATGCCATTGTGTATTTCCCTTGGAACAAATTGAATTGTTGTTGAACTACAACCTATTTAAGTAACAATGAATTTACGCTAACACTCAGATGTCAGAATGTGATCTTTGTAAATACCACACATCTACACCAATCTGACTGAAACTTGAACTTATCATGCGCATACATTTGCATTTTCATTTTTGCCTTCACTTTACATAGACACTGGACACAACTAGCCACTCATTTGCATTTTCATTTTTGCCTTCACTGGACACAACTAGCCACATAGCCCACGTAGAGCAATGCATTATGGTCCTTCGGAGGCCCACCTGTGGCATGTAATGTTGGCCACAATCGTAAACTAAAAAAGCTGCTAAAAGCTTGAAGATCTTTGATCATAGTTTGTCTGGATATGTTTGGTCACCATATGGCCCACACTCTGGATACCTGAAGTGGACCACTAAAGGCACATATTTTATTGCAAATGTGTAGACGGCTGGTTGGGCCACATATTTTAGTCTAAAACTGATCCGGACCTAAATGTTGAACTAAGCTGGTGTAGCTGTTGCTACATTTTCACTGCTTCCTTTTTACTAATCTATAGGCCCCACAGCATAAAGTCACCTGTTATATCTGATTGTAAACACTAACCGTTCCAGTTGCTATTCTATTATCTAACAGTAAGTTCTGACTAAACACATTTTATGCGGGAAAAACCCATCATATATTTTCTAAAATTTCCATGTTGTTGAGCTTCCTCTTGGACTTCCTCTTGGAATTTTTTGCCTTTGTCTATTGAGTTCCATGAAATTAAGTCAAGGTGATCACTCTTGTGTGATAGTATTATTTTCATTCATGCGAACTCGCTCTTTCCATGTTCCTATTGTTTTCACTACGTCCATTGCTTCTTGTCTGTACGTCAGTATAGGTTAAGCTCGGGCAGAGTGACCGTTGATGGTCCTGCTGTCAGAAGTGCCAATGCCAACACACAAGCTATAAAAAGTGCTGTGATGCACCTCAAAGCTGAAAATTGTGGTCGATTTAAAACTTTTATTAGGCCTAGTCTTGGTGTTTCAGTGGGAGGGTTGATGTCATGGGTGAGGTAGAGCAGTGTTTGGGGTGGTCAGTGCCTATAAATATCATAGTGTGGGTGTTCCTACTCTGTCTCTGTCCTCACACAGTCTGTGTGTTTTTAAAAGCCTCTTGATTCAGAGTGTATTTCACAACTTCCACCATCTCTGGCTTCACTTTTTCAATCTGCATTCCTCCCTGCGAGTACTGTATGCGTCTTTCTTTCTCTTCAGGGCGCACACACACACATACACACACACACAAGCATGAGTCTATTTGCTTCAATTTCTCATTTCCTGTTTGGGGTGTGTATCCAATCCCTTGTTCTCATGCCCGGCGCACATCAAACATTTTCTACTGAGAATCTGAGAAAAAGTCAAAAAAAAAAAGAAAAAAAAAGAAAAAAAGGAGAATGCGTTAAAGTCTTTTAAGTGAGAGGGCACGATGGCAGACAGAGATGTGACTGGGCGAGGGCTGGCTCTGTGTTTGTGCAGACAATAAGGTTGAACTAACGTGCGAGGACAGTGGAAGGAAAATCCAGACTGATGTCACAGACAGTGAAAAGCAGAGGGAAAATCACAAAGTGGTGGATCATAGTAATATCCACTGATTTGACCAAATAAGGGAAAGCCAGTTCACATTTCAGACCGGTTAACCTCTGGTCGACCTACAGATATATTGTTGGAGGTTTCAGTGGGACATATTGGGCTGAATTGGTTATGGTACAAACAGTTGTATCTACGACAGTGGTTCTCAAACTCTTTACCCACTTTAGACAAATGGGGATTTTCAAGTCCCACATCAATAACATCGAATAACACAAGGTCCCAAAAGAGAAAATAAAAATGCTGTTGTGACATCATCATTTTAAGCTTGTATTTCTTCCCATTTGTCACGGCCCACCACTGGGCCCCGCACCGGTCTACAGAGTGTCATACTTAAGTGCCTGTTTCCTTAACATACACATTTTTTTAATAATCCAAATGCGCTGTTAGATAGTGACTTCAGTTTGTTAACCAATGAAGGCCGGTTATCAAGGACTATACACCAAGGTTTTATCATTTCATGTCTTTGTTTTGATTTTCTCACTTTTCAAATGGCAATGGCAATGAAAGGATCCACACTCTGTTTCTTGTTTGTAGTCTCTGCGCTAGCTGCTGCTGTGGCGACGACTCTTTTCATGTTTAATACTTCAAAAGGGCGACGGCAATCTTTTGAATGTTCAGTCTGCGAGCGGCTGAGCGCAGAATTGGCTTCACCTGCATTATCAGAAACACATTGTTTAGCATCAGTTAGCATCAAGCACGCTGACTTGAAAAACAAAGCTCACCATAAACCACAACCTGATACTTCAACACTAGATTGTACTAAATCATTCAAAGTATGGACAATTGTTATTTATTATATTTGTTCTGCTTAGTCAGCAATTTTAAGAGTTGATTTAACAAGGCGGTGGTGCCAGTGGACCTGGAGGGCTCTGGTGGGCCTACAGTAGGCTGTTAAAATCCTGCCTCGCGTCTACCCTTTAAGAATTAATTAATCCAGGCTGTGTGTGCGCTCACACTTATGTATGGAGTTGTTTTTTCAGCAGCTACTGCAATTGTCCCAATCAAACTAGTGCATGAGTCAAAACCGCCAGTTGGATTTTAAATTGTTTAGGGAACCACACACGTATGCAGTCCAACAGGATATAAAACCAGACCCATGCTATTTGTTATCATAGACAGTGCTGAAATAAAGTTTCTTAGAAAAGAGTGGTTGGGGGGGGGGGTTATTTGAGATTTGCACAAGGGAAACGTCATGGTTTCAACTTCCAGTACATTTTTTGTGAATGGAAGAAAAATATAAATGCTCTGAAAATGTGTTAGAGTTGTACCTTTGACTCAACTTAAGTCCAGTAAAACATTTCTTCTTCAGTTCACAGACAGCCTAGATCAGAGGTCGACCCAACATTCTTCAAGGCAGAAGATTGTGCAGAATTGGACCTCTGACCTTTTGGTTTTAAGGAGAAAGTAAACATTCACTAGAAACAAAAAGATAAGATTTTTAACCCACATTTAGGGTGCATAAAAGTTGAACAATTACTTTGCATTCAGAATTTAAAACCTTTAGCCAAACGTAAAGCAAAGAAACGTCAGTTTTGTTGGGGGTTTGTGGCTCATATGCAGGATGCCAGATATGGGATGGCCCCCATTACTCTTCTTTTGATAGGCCAAGGGACAGTTAGTGTCTACGTTATAAGCAGAATCCAAATTTTTCAGAGAAGTTGATTTATTTAAAATTAAAACTAAATTTAAAAAAGTAATTAACTAAATTTCAAGTATAACTGTTCCAGCCATTTCTTATTAGTAGTAGGAGGTGCTACCAGTCATTGGGTCCTTGTGTCATTTTATGGTTGTAAACTTTGACTTCATCATCACTTTTAATACTTCCTATTTATTACTCTTCTTCTTTGGCTGTTATATGCAGCTAACATTCTTACAGCTTCGTTACTGCCAAGACTCCAGATCAATCCAATCAACCCGTCTCAACACGAAAACTTCTCGATGAAAGTCAATGTTCCCATGACATTCAGTGGTGGTCCATTTAAAAAAGATTTTAATTTTTAATTATTCTGGGTTTTTTTTTTCACCATACTAAAATACTTATGATATGATAAACTCAAATGAAAAGAAACCTGTGAGCAGAAAGCCAAGTGGAAAAAACAGTTCACTAGGATTTTTATAAAATATTATCTGCTCACCAGGTTTTTAAGGCAGCTGTTTGCACGGAGCTCAACAACCTTTACTTTAAACAGACATTCGGGAAAATATAAACACAATTGCTTTCTATACACTGCCCTCTTCATTCCCCACCTAAAACCACCTGGTTCCCAGGCCAAGAAACACAGGAGAAAGCAGGAGAGGTTTGCATGTGGGAAGGTGAGGCCAGCAGCAGACCTCTGAGGCAGGTATGCATCATGTTTCTTTTTCCACTCCACACTAAAGTTGCCAAATCCTCACTCCTCGCTGCAGCATAAATAACTTTGGCGTACATGTGATGCATCGTTGCGGGATGGTTGATTTACACGTGGTGATCAGGAGTAGGTTTTCCTTGGAGGTGGAAAGGAGAGATTGTGACACGGCTGTGTAATGTGAGCAATCCCTGTGAAATGAAAGTTCCTAAGAGACAAAATAGTCTTCTTACTTTTAAACAAACTTGGGCAAGATAGAGAGGGGAGAAAAGGAGGAAGGGTGGAGCCCCAGAGGATGAGTTTTTTTTCTGAATTTATCTTTAATTCTGCTTGAAGTCCTTTGCCCTGCCTTCAAGAAAAACACATGGACCCAATTAGTTCGACCCCCCACAAACCCTTGATGTCGGGCTCTCATTAGTGAATTATTTGGACAGAGTTGAGCACAGGAGGGGAAACCAGTGTAACATGTTGACCAGAGGGATGGATTAAAAATATGGGATTTAGAAACTGGGAGTCAAAACACAATGTCATGCTCTTACATGCAACAGGATAATAAATGGTAAGGGGGTCTGGATCAGGGGTATGTAACGTATACTCTACTCGCTTCAAGGCCTCATCATTCATTGGCTCGCAGCCCTGGAATGTCACTCACATTCTCCTTGACCTTCATCTGTCTCCTTCTCCGGTTGCTCATATATCTTCAACACTCCTCCATTTGTGTTTGTTTTAACTTTCTCAGGACCCCTCTGTAGCCTATGCTCGTGCTTCGTACACCCAGGAGAACGGAGATTTCCCTCCTACGTCTTTAGGGTGAGCCAGATTTTCGCTACCTCTCTCCCTCCCACACAGTCTCTCCCACTCACTGTCTTCGTTTACTCTAATGTGAGGGCTCAGGCTGCGTCAGCTTGTCCTCAGTCCCTCTCATACCTCCTCCAGTGCTGTACTAGTAAAACCATCACAGACTGAGGTGTTTTATGGCTCAGAGAGGAGTCATAGCTAATGCTGTAAAGAGAAAGTAAACTCACACTCTGGGGTTGGTTAGTAAGTGTTCGGCAGGGGTCGCACTGAGTCACCCGACTGCTTGGCCTCTTACTCCTCACTGCGGGGTGTCTCCTCTGAGTCTGGCCCACAGACTGGGTCAGTGTATATCCTTCATGTCACACAGTTTTCTGAAATGTCTCCCATACTCTTGAACTCCTAACCCTACAATCCAGAACCTGAACACACCAAACCACAATCCCTTTTCTCAGAGTGTTATTTTTTTTTCCATCTCTGGTACATGAAATAAATGTGTCTCTCTGCTGACTTCACTGATGCACAGCTTTCTCCTTAAAACAACGGCATACAGCGTGGAGTCTGTGGTAAAGGTGTTTCAGCTTGAACGTGTTTTTGTTCGAGGTCGCGTGATGCTTACTGCACACCAGTTATGAGGAGCTGGAGTGTGTCAGCTGCCATGTGTGAGTGAGTACATTTGTTGAGACGTGCACCTGTGCTATATTTGTCTCCACATTGCTGCGTATGAGATTTTTTCACAGGGCAACATGGCTACGTTCAGTCAGCAGGATGTTTCCCTGAAGGCACCTGGGAAAAGACCAAGCATTTTTCATTGGTGTAAAGCCAGTCTAATCTTAATTAATGGAAAATTGTGGATGTTTGTGTCACTAGGTGGAGACCTACAGACATGTTATGTCTGTTCTGACAATTAAAGTATTGTGTAATTCCAGATAACAGACAACAGTAATTATTAGGTTTTTTAAACAATGACTCATAAAGATGGTTCACCTCACACCGATGTAAATCCCCTTTAGTGATGACTAAAGTCCCAAAGTGTAGTGCCGTTGTGTTGTAGTAGTTTAGTTTACCTGAGAGTCTCTACTGACCTCTGCTGGTAAACAAACTGAAAGACATCTAATACGTGTCTTCTAATATACAGTATGTAGGACACATCACAAAGTGTTATGGTACAGTAAGTATAATTGCACTTTTAAAAAAAAAAGACTCTTCTTTTTTATAAGAGAGAAATAAAGGATAAAAGGACAAGGGATTTAAGGTCCCAGAAATGTTTATATAGATTATATTTTTTACAAAGACAACGGTTCTTGAAGTTTTACCAACTAAATAAAGACAACAAATGATTTTGCATCAAACTTACACCACCTATTAAAATAAGTACTGTTAAAAATCGTTATGATAATGAATAAAAATATCACAAAAAATCAGTTACTTTTGGACAAAACTCCAAAACCTTTATCAAACTTTTCATTAACCATTCAATTGCATTACAACATATTAACAAAAAGTTAATATGCTTTATTAAAATATATTGAAGGCATTATATATGTAATATGTTTGTATGTTTTTTTTTCTTGAAAACAATAAAACTACTCTATCTTGGTTGTAGATTCTTAAACCTTTGAGGCTTTCAAGCCTTTATAAAACTGATCCACAAGAGGAGCTCCATGTTCTAGTCACCAACCACCAGAACATTTTACATTATATAATGGGAATAGGAAACAGTGCATATTTAACCTAGTTTGTCTCTTTATCCATAAACAGCACATTTTTGGAAATGGGGGAATTTCTGGAACACAGTACGAGGACAACATGCAATACCCCAAAGGCTCATCAATGGGCCAGGGGCCACAGTTTGCAAACCACTGGATTAAGACTTGCGACCTTTGCGACAGTGCAGTCAATGGCGCAGGAATCAGAATACGGCAGTGTGAAGAAGATGGCGCAGGGTGGCGATGATGCAGAGCTACTCAAGGAGAAGGCAAATAAGTTCTTTAAAGGTAGTTTTTCCATCTTGTCACGTCTCTGGTCTCTGTCATAGCACTATAACCGACACAGCTTTGGCCAAATCGTACAGAAAGACAGGTTTTTATAGCGAAACGTTCTAGCCGGAGCCGGTCGCTCATGTGAGGCTAAGCTAAGACCGTTCAGAAAGCATGCTAGCTGTGAAGTCCATTCATTGGATTAGCTCTAACTAAGTATAAATAAGCCGCACTTTGGAGTTTCGAGTTACACCTTTATATCTAATATATACGCGTTCCCTGCCTCGCTATAACCCCTGTGCATGTATATACGTATATACGGCTATTTAATGACAACTGTCAGTCAACAACGTGCTCAAGCAGCACTTTGTCCCAGCATTTCGTGTCGTGCACACACTTAACGACGAATGTCCCGAACCAACAGTAATTTCCTTTAAAGAGGAAGAGGGACAGTCTAAGAGGTATGGTTTACTCCATATGTATTTTGACAAATACAAAACATTTCAGCACCACAGCTAGTGCAAACTGTTTAAGGCGTCTTACTATTACGTAGGTGTTCACTTTATGATTGACGGAGTTTGCGTTTCCGTAATGGAAACGGGGAAATTACCCCGAATGAAAATAACTGTATGAAGAGGCGTCTTCTCTATGAATGCATTACTGTGTTGTTTAGAACGAATTGATAATAAAGCATTTATTATGCACATGTATGTAAACAACAGTTGGGGAAACGTCTGTTGTGTGAATTGTATTCTCTGTCTCATGTCCAACTCGTTGGTCCCCCCCCTAGCATTTAATTACATTTTATGTACAAAATTGTCCTAATTTTTAAAGACCATGTGTAGTAGCTAAGATCCCAAATTTTATAGGTTAATTTAGAGTTCAACTCGAATGACATTTTATGATTTTTTTTTCTTGCAAGAATTAAGAAACAGTTAAATTTGATGCAAAAGATTCCACATGCTGTAATGCCAAAACAGAAGTGTTAGAACACAAGTAGTTGTTTAAACTGAAGGACTTTGGAACAGCTAGAGAGACACATACTGTTCATGTTAGAATAGGGTTTACGCTCGGCATGGACAGGATTTTCCTTTTCTTTTAGAAGCCTACAATATGCTAAAAAGTTACTTATTGCTGTTCCTTTTGTGTGTGGCATGCCATTCATGAAGTTATCAGTGGACATGGTTGTAGTTTTTTTTTTTTTTTTTTCACAGCACCGTTCAGTGTGACCATTTCTTGTGCTGCTTTTAGCCGGATGTCATGTATAAGAATTATTAGATGTTGTAACTTTAGCCTAAATGAGATTCCCACCTCGGATCATTGTTACGCTATGATGGAGCAAAATTGTGCTTTGTGTCCAGGGTGAATTACTAATCTTTATTTAGATTTCCACAAATGTGTATGTGCAACATTAGTGAATAATTTTTTTATATTGTAAATAACAAAAAGATAAATGTAATTATGTCACCATAATTCATATAACTATGTATTTTGCATTTTCTTTTCTTTTTTTCACAGAAAAAGACTATGACAATGCCATTAAGTACTACACAGAGGCCCTGGAGGTTAATCCATCCAATGCCATCTACTACAGCAACCGAAGTTTGGCATATCTACGCACAGAGTGCTATGGCTATGCCCTGGCCGATGCTACAAAGGCCCTGGAGATCGACAAAAACTACATCAAAGGGTATTACCGCAGAGCCACGTCCAACATGGCACTGGGAAAGTTCAAGGCTGCACTTAAGGACTATGAGACGGTAAGGTGGTGAAAAAAAATGTTGGTAACTTCAACCTGTAGTTCAGTGGCATTGAGTTCATTTGTGTTTTTACTCTAAATGTTGTTTTGTAAAAAGATACATCTACAATTTAACCATTTCACCAAGAGTCTACAAGTTGCCCTAACTAACATGAATATGGATTATAATTTAATCCAGCCATGGTGCCAGCGCCACTGCAGCTAATTTGGTGTCAGTTGTCATTATGAGCTATTCTGATAACAAGCAGCACAAACAAACTGTGGCTGTGACAGCAAAGACCTTTTCAGCTCCACCTTCACGATTTATTACACAAACTTGTCAGACTGCCATTCAAACAGAATGAAAAATTAATCCAATGAAGTTCATGTGTTATTTTTTGCCAGTAGACTCCAGTCTGTGTAGCTATAAATATAGATGTTTTATTATTTAGAGAAATGTACGTTATTATACACACCATGCATGACAAATTACAGTATAAATGTGTCATAATAAAGAGGATTACGAAAGATGGTTATAGGCTTTACCTTGAAAGATCACACCCTGTGTTTAAATGATGCATTTTCCTTTTTTGAAACTAGGTAGTAAGAGTTCGACCCAATGACAAGGATGCAAGAATGAAGTACCAGGAATGTAACAAGATTGTAAAACAGAAAGCTTTTGAAAGAGCCATCGCCAGCGACGAGATAAAAAAGTCTGTTGTTGACTCTCTAGACATCGAAAGCATGAGTATGTTTCATTCCCATTTAATTAAAACACTAGTGATACTTAAGCTTTATTAAAACAACATCAAAGTAGGATTTAAAAAATCTCAATTGTCACATTGTTGCTTCTGCTGTTTAATTTTTATATTTTTTAATCTGAGCTTTTATTTTGTGTTACAGCGATTGAGGACGATTATGTAGGACCCAAACTTGAGGATGGAAAAGTCACTGTAAAGTTCATGAAGGAGATGATGGATTGGTTTAAAGATCAGAAGAAACTGCACAGAAAGTGTGCTTATCAGGTAAAATATGCTATATTATAAGACATGTAATGTTAAGCCTCATAATAGTTATATTTACAGCTATTTCTGACATTGTGTTTCAGATTTTGGTGCAAGTTAAAGACGTTCTATCAAAGCTACCCAGCCTTGTTGAAATCACATTAAAAGAGGTGACTTTCTTCAGGTTTTATTTTTCAGCTATTACTGTTTAAAGGCAGTGAGTGCAAATAAGTTTTCATTTTGATTTAATGTTAATTTATTACTTAAAGTTTTTTCTATGTCCCTTTGCAACAGACGGAACAAATAACTATTTGTGGTGACACCCACGGGCAGTACTATGATCTCCTGAACATCTTCAAGTTGAATGGGTTACCATCAGAGACCAACCCTTATGTATCCTTCACAAAAAAAATCTCATTGTTGTATATTTGAGGTAAAAACTGTCTGAAACCCTTGGGTCCTTTTCCTTAACCACACACCTCAGCTCTTCAATGGAGACTTTGTGGATCGCGGCTCTTTCTCCGTTGAGGTCATTTTCACCCTCTTTGGCTTCAAGTTGCTCTACCCCGACAACTTCCACCTGCTTAGAGGTACGAACACCTACTGTTGGTGCATATGTGTAGTCTGCACATCTATACCATACCAAAGTCTGCAAGTATAAAGAACTTTCATAATAACCAAACCAACTATACATACCAACAGGTAACCATGAAACAGACAACATGAACCAGATGTATGGCTTTGAAGGTGAAGTGAAGGCCAAGTACACGGCTCAAATGTTCCAGCTGTTCAGTGAGGTTTTCCAGTGGCTTCCTCTGGCTCAGTGCATCAACACCAAAGTACTGGTACGTACTGGTTATTCAAGCTTACTAATAACAGCAAATTGACCTTGACCGCCGTACTTCACAGCAATAAAGCTGTGACTCCAATGACCATGTGTCAAACTGAGAATCCATCCGGCAGTCTGCTTTTGAAAAACAATCCTATAGTTTTGCAAGATTTGACAGATTGTTCTTGTTGGACGCCAACTGTTGTGAATGAACAACACAAAAATAACCTGTTCCTCGTTTTTGTTCCCTCACTTGACCAGTGTTTAATCACTGTTGTGGTTGAGTTGATGTCAGCTGCAGCCTCCCCTTTTTGCAGGCAATACAGGAACTTTATAAGAGCAGCAATTGTTGCTGATGTTTTGTGTAACACTGAGTCTAATTAAAATTTTCCATCTCAGGTTATGCATGGTGGACTGTTTAGTGAAGATGGTGTCACATTGGAGGACCTCAGAAAGATTGATAGAAACCGACAACCTCCTGACTCAGGTAAGACCAGTTTCCAAACACAACTAAGAAGAAGGGGATTACAGGAACATAACTTTTTTTTTTTTTTTCCCCTCAGGTCCCATGTGTGACCTTCTCTGGTCAGATCCACAGCCGCAGGTCAGTTTCCCTCCACATTGTATATCTGAATAAGCACTGGCACCTGTATTTAATTCACACTCATTTGGACTGTTTTCCCCCTTCCTTATACAGAATGGTCGGTCTATCAGTAAGAGAGGTGTGAGCTGTCAGTTTGGGCCTGATGTGACGGAGCGCTTCTTAGAACAGAACAAGCTTGACTTCATTGTGCGGAGTCATGAGGTCAAAGCAGAGGGTTATGAGGTCACTCACTCAGGGAAGTGCATCACCGTATTCTCAGCGCCCAATTACTGGTAAGTACTCACAATGACTGACCTATAGGTTTTTTGTTTTTTTCACCCTGTAACTGGGATGTCTTTTCTGCCTCTTACAGTGATCAGATGGGAAATAAAGGAGCGTATATTCACCTCAGGGGATCGGACCTCAAGCCAAACTTTCACCAGTTCACTGCTGTGGTCAGTAGTCTTTACTCCTATGTGTCATTATTCTAATGAAAAAGCTTTTGTTAGGACACTGTCTTTCTGTGTATAAAAAATAGTCCACTGCCTAAGAAACAGAAAATGTACAATGGTGCCCACTAGCGTTTGTTAGCTGGTGCTGCAATCCTAAGCATTAGAGCGCGTTGCTCTCAACCAATTCCAGATAATGCATCATTCAGTCAGACATATAATTTTACTAAAATCAAGAGCAGTTGTCAAAGTTTGTAAATTCGTTTTGGAAAGAAAAAGGCACACTTTCTTTCATTCTAGAGTTCTGAAATGATATTTATTATCCCAATAGAATAAAAACATTTGACATTATGTTTTTTTGCGTTTCCGTAATGGTTTCTTTCCTTGCCCCATTTTTTTTTCTACAGCCTCATCCGAATGTCAAACCCATGGCATATGCCAACACGCTAATGCAGCTGGGGATGATGTAGAGGCCTCGCTCCAATGTCCATGACACTGACCACATCCCATCTGACCTGGACCATCCCAACCACATCACTTCCTCCAGTGCTCGGAAATGCTTCATGCTTGGCCCATGAGATATCTCTCCCTGACAAACCTCCACTAGTTCTGCACAAAATCCATGTTAGGTAGTAACAAGATGAGAAGAGGTCATTTGTACCAACCGTAGCCCAGTATAGAACTGTTCAAATCCTCTCATCTTATCAGTTATAACTGGAACACCATAATGTCTATTTGTCTGCTCGTGTGGGCAAAAAAATAAACTTCAGTTTGGGACAAGTTACATGGGAGCTGCCTGGCTTTCAGTTAAATGATGTAACTCGGCAGAGGGTGTAATGTAATGGTAATTACCAAAGATCTGTGATGGAAGAAATTATTGTTCATTTATTACACAAGCTGTATTTTGACCCTGAAGTATAGAATTGTACTGAATACATGGATTTTCGGCTAACTAGATACAGAGCAGCAAGCTAAACAGTGTTTCCCAACACACCCTACAGTATGTTAGTAATTTTTTTCCTGAAATCCCTCTCTAAGTATAAATCATTATTACACGTATGATACCACTGCAGAAAAAGACACATGGTGTCTCTGGATACACGTAAAGGTGCTGTTTGCCATTAGTGGTGTATTTAGCTGGTCAGTCATGTAGCTGGTAACACTTATATTTGCACTGCTGCAAAACTTCCGACTGAGGAAGATATTGCTGCTCTTTATCTTATCATCCCTGACTGTCATTGTGCCACTCACTTGGCAGCTCTTGCACAGTCTTCTATCCAAACTTGCTTTGGTTTAAGGTAAAGTACAGAGGGCAACTCATTACCGGTGACTTTGGGCCCCACCTGCCTGGCCCTCTGCTACACAGATGTCTCCAGATCACATATGCTCAAAATGCATATCCTGTCTTGAAACGCACAGCTGCATTGTCCTATGGCCCTCGACTTTTTAGATAAAAGAATACACTCATGTGTATGTATATATACTGTATCATTTAAAGATTCTGTGTAATGTTTGGAGAAAAAACGTTGAATTAAAAAAAATCCAGTCCTGTGATTTTAGAACTAAGCTGATTTAGTTTGTCTTTGTATCTGTTTTCTTTCTGGATGGGTGTTCAATGGGTGTGTATTTAAATACATCACGCATTTACAAGCCCTGTGTAACAGCAGCCTTTTGAATACAGTGGTCAAAGTACATTTTCACAGCCCTGCCATTCCACTCCTGAAGTGTCTCCTTTCTTTGTTTATGTATTTAATGCAATGCCATGACTCCTTGGCTGCAGAATTCTGTTCTATGGGTTTTTCAATGCTTAAAAGCAAATAAATAAGTCATTATTTTACTGAACTCTGCCCAGAGATTTCCAAATGTATAAAATTGTTTTAAACTAGTAATTGTATTACAAACTTGGAATCAAGAGTTTAAAAGAAAAAAAGACAAAGTTTTGCCAAAAGCAAAACAGATACCACTGCCAAACAGCAGTCTACAAGGAATAGGTTTAACCACACCAGAAATTGTGTAGTTTATAAATACATTGATCAAATTTGACTTGCTTAAATCATAGCTAGCTAGAAATACAGAGGGTAATGTTAGCCATACAACAGTCAAAAAATCAATAAATGATAGCTCAAAGCAAGAAAAAAGACGATATTCCCATCTGCAAAGGAATTAATGCTGTTCCATCGGTGAGTTGATACAGTGTTTCGTGTTGATTCTATGACAAAACCATAAACATATAATTCTGTCTCAAATATAAACATTTAATTATAAATTAAATGGCTACTTTTTAACGTCTACACGTCTACACCCGCGTTTTTCAATTATAAAGACTGGTATTAGTTTTGTGGGATTAACACAGTCCTGCCTAGCAACGTCTTACTAATTGCTCACGTGAGCCTTTTTCTTAATCTTTCTCGCGGCTTCCGTAGTCCAGGAAGTGAAATGTAAACAAGTGTACTCTCAGTTCGTACTAAATACAATCCGTCGTTTTATATTTTACTATTATGTGTTACTTTCTGGATCATTCGATAAGTTTGGCGAATGTATTAATATATGGTAACCCCTGGCAGCTAAACAGCTAACATAATATAAATATGTAACATGACTGGTGTATATTTCAGCGGCTTCCTGTACAACAGCTGAATGTAGGTCACGTGCTGCCCAAACACTTTTGCAATTGCTGACACCACAGTCTCACTTCCTTCCTCGGACGGACAGGACAGGACAGGACAGGTCTCGTCTTTTCCTGTGTCTCCTCCTGTGTTAGATCACGTGAAGTCATCATCACCGACTGAAGCAGCAGAGTAGGAGCCGGTGAGCTGCTACTTGTTTCCACACCAGCAGTGATGGAGGCTGGAGGCAGGAGAGACGCTGCTGCTGTCTGCAGCCTCCTGTTTCTCTGTTTGGGTTGTTTCCATGTGATAGCTCTCAAGCCACAACTTTTCAGACTCGGTGCTTCCCCCTTACCCAGTGAGACCCCTATCAGCTATGAAACGCTATACTTTGACCAAAAGGTGAGTTCATTTCTTTTTCTACTCGCGCTTTGTCCGTTAAAATAACATTCGCACTTTTGTCTTGAAGGGAAATGTAAACATTTGCGTATAAATGAGCTTTAGTAATTTTAATTAGTACAATTATAAATTATTTAAAAGGACTAATTAACTCAATCCACAAAGGGGTCTTTCTCAATCTATGGTGCTCGTAACACTGGTAGTACCAGGGGGAATGTGTTTCCTATAATGATTTGGTTAGTAGTTATAATTTACAGCAGTTATATATCGTGTCTTCCCTGTTTGTCTTGTATGGTGACGGAATGGAATCAATCAAGTAGTTTGTGCAAATTCATAGTCTTTGGTGGGTAANNNNAGTTAAAGAGAGTCGACCTCTGATGCTTTAAATTATTATTGGTCAAACTTGTGACTTTTGAGGAGCTAGATTTTTTTTCAAATGTGACCTAAGATTAAAAAAGCTAGGGATAGTGGGATAGAGATACTAGAGTCAGAAGAAAGTACTGGCCTACTGGACTATACACAAAGCAGGGTTGTTGTACTAGAAACCTTTGATTGTGACAAAATGTTTAAGAAGGAGTGGCAAATTTAGGTTAAAAACTTTAGACCCTCTGCAACAAACCAAAATGTGCAGTGTCATTCACTCACTCCATGATGATTCTGTGGTCATTTCTAACTCTGTGCTCTGAATGACCCTGGGTGTTAAAGATGTAATGTAAATTAAACACAAGTCACTAAGTGGATACTAATTTTTTTTTTCTTTCTTAAACTGCAAGGATGTTGGAAAATGCCTAGTTGCCAAGGGTTTATGTTTTGTCTTTATGTTGTTCAGTAATTCCAGCTGAAAAAGCTGAAAACTGATCTGACAAATATAGTAGGAACACATCTGAACAGTTCAAACAAGAGAAGAATTGATTTAAGGCCCAGTTTAATTCCTTTGTCGTAGTGCACGCCAGACCATGCATCCAGACCTTGTTTTTACTGCTAATGCTTTTACAAGGCCAGCAAGTGGAAAAAAGCAAGTAAAACCTTCAGTCACTGTTAAGGAATTTTAGGTAATCAAACTTTTCCCAGATGTTATCAGATTAAAAAAACATTAAATCTTAAACACTAAGTGTTTTGCATTATTAAAACAAATGTTTAAGTCAAAGCAGATGACGTAAGATGTTGTTGAAGGTGCTTAAATCAAAGTTAAAATAAGGCTAATAATGACTGATTCATATTTTCCTCATCTCTACTCACGTCGGCCCCACTGTGAACCTTTTACTACTATCTGCACCAATTTCTCTTTCTAATCTGTAAAGGTTTGTCTACGTTGTGTTATGTCTCTGGACAATAGACGTTTCACTCTGGTTTCCTGTAGTGAAGGGAAATCTCCACAATCAGTCCTGTTTTTGCCAGCATGGCCGGAACTGTCATTCCTGGCTGCTGGCCTAAAAAGCTCTCCAGGGCTCAGTGAAGCTGAGCTACTTCTCCGAAACAGATACCTCTCGAACAGATCTTCTTTCAGCCTTAACATTTGCCATTTGCAGTTACTTCCTGGTGTGTCAGCTTGCATGTTGCATGAGTGATCATACAGTGGAGGATGAAGCAGTGTCATGCTCAGTGACTTGAGTGGTTGACGCATATAATCTTAGTTTTCCTCTGTGTCGTCGTTTGGAGTAGTATCTGGAAAATCTATTTAGATTTTTACTGCAGGATATTTTTTATATTTTTTTTACCTTAAAATCTCACACTGTATGCCCAAAGCTTTCACCTAAAAAACCCTGAGACAGAGTTTGAGCTTGTAACGATAAATTGTTATTGAGTCTCTGTCAAAATTTTGACAAATATCATTGTGCTCTGAGACGCTGCCAAATTAATTTTCTAGATCAATTGCCGCCTATTGTGGCTTCTTTACATCATGTTCACTCTGTTTGGATGTGGGGACAATGGATCACACCTGGTCCAGCCCACGACATCCTGCCTAATCAGCCGAGCTGACAAAGTGATAAAGATCGTTTCCTCCCTTCTCACACCCACTGTCGCATTTAGTGTTGTTTGTTAACCTTTATCCAAAATGGTCCATATAAATCTTAAAAAAAAATCCTAATCAGGAACATTTTGGTTCCTACAGTGAGTTTACTGTAATCTCTGTCCCTCGGACACATCTTTCTCAAATCTCCGTGAGGCTGGTGTGTCTCTGAGGAGATGGACAAGTGATCCAGCAGTTGTCCTCAGGAAATCCTCTCCACTTTGTTCTACTTGCAGACAATGAATGGAAGTGTTTTAGCATCCTCACAATTAACCATGGCTCTTGAGTACAGCTCGTTTCCCCTCGTGTTTATTTACAAGGTTGCTACACTTTCTAAAAATGCAACAAAATTTTATTTGCTTGGGCACCAGACCATTTTCGCTCAGGTTAAAAATATCTTTAGATTAATATTACCAACCAACCTAATTCTATTCACTTAACACTTACTAAATGCATTTACAGTGCATTCTAACGAGAAGAGAACTCTGTAAATGTATCTTTATTATTCCTTTTAATAATTTAGGCATTCACGATACTGATTTCTAATTGTAAATATGCAATTACAAATTCTGCTTGTTGTCTAGGATGATTTTAATGTCTCTGCTTCTCTTACAAGTTATCTTATGTTCAAAATAAATCTAACAATGACAAAATAGTTTTTACTCTAATGTCTCAATGTTTTATAAAGAAAAAGTGAAATGGTTTGTGTCCTGAAAACATGTTTAAAACGTGTTCCTTCTGCAATGCCATAGTGTACCACAGGAGGTCATTGTAGCGCTGGTTACGAAGGACCCATGTAAATGTTGAAGTGAGTTTTTGACTAGAGATTCTTCCAAAATGGATCATATCTGCGGGATCAACTTTTGAAAACAATTTTATTTCAAATTTCATATCACACTGAAAATAACAGCTACTTTTTTCATTTTACAAACTCGACTCTCTACTCTCTAAGTACCATATGTGTTGAACCAAGGCTGGTCAGAATGTCAATATTGCATTGCTTTAGCTGTGCTTTTTTAAAATATTGCAACAAATTAAAAAAATAATTTGGTACCTGTACGGGCACATGTGTGTAAACGTATGTATTTACTTTTCCTCCTGATTCTATTTGTCCTAGATTGACCATTTTGGATTTGTGGAGGACGGCACGTTCAAACAAAGATACCTCGTGGCTGACAAGTACTGGAAACAGCCCGGTGGACCCATTCTGTTCTACACTGGCAATGAAGGCGACATCGCCTGGTTCTGCAACAACACAGTAAATATACCATCTGTTCCTCTATTTTTACACTGTGCGTGGTTCTCAGCTCTAGCTCAACACCTGCCTTTGTCTTTTCCTCAGGGCTTCATGTGGGAAATTGCGGAGGAGTTGGGCGCCATGCTGGTTTTTGCAGAACACCGTTACTATGGAGAATCGCTTCCATTTGGACAAGACTCTCACAATGTAGGTGACGATGCAATGACTCTGAGTTGATTGGGGAAAAAAACCTGAATACCCATATACAATTGATTTGTTTTTACTTACATTATTTTCTAACTTCAGTAAATGATTGCAGATTTAATGCCCTCCTTTACCAGCAGATGGTGCTATTAGGTCATTTTGAAACCTATAGTGTATTACTGAATTGAGCTGGCACAAGGGTTTTAAATATCCCTGAAACTTTGTACAGACATTTAACTTTCAGGATAAAAAAATCATCACTAAATGCAAGAAAAAAGCGAACACATAACTTTCAGGATAAAAAAATCATCACTATATGCAAGAAAAAAGCGAACACATCTGATTCAGTCCTTTATCACAGTGAGAAAGAGCTGTGCTTTATATCCAGCACCAACACCTGCTGGTCTGTTTGGCTGTAAACCTTCAGCAATGTTGCAATTAAACTTTTGTATTATTATTAATGTATGGACAATGTTTATTTCCAATTTATTCAATACATTTTTTTTCTATTTTTGCTTGCAGGACAACAAAAACCTGAACTTTCTGACTTCAGAACAGGCCTTGGCAGATTATGCAGTGCTGATTGACAATCTGAAGAGAACTTTACCTGGAGCCCAGCACAGCCCTGTCATTGCTATTGGAGGTTCTTATGGAGGGATGCTGTCTGCCTGGTTAAGGATGAAATACCCACACTCTGTTGTTGGGTAATATTCTACTGAAATGAATGAAACCGACTACATATCATATTACCTAGTTGTGCAGAAGCTATAAAGGCAAGGAAACATTAGGTTCCCAAAGTTATTCTGAAAGTTATTCTATTCTGTTAACATGGCCAGAAATGGCTAAAAGCTGTGATTAACTGTGTAGTTAGCCAACTAGCTAGCTCAGTGCTAACAAGAAACATAAATAAAAAACAGCCAGAACTCTTAATAGTAGTTCACAAGTTTATAAATAAATAAATGTCAACCGTTAAATGTGTTCGTTAATTAAGTAAATGGAATGAAACACATTACAGACAAAGGACATTTTTAGAACACATCTTATCCCTACTGTATACAGAGCTCATCAAATTGACTTTCTTTCTTTACATAATGAATATATTTGCTATTTTAATTCTGAAAATGTAAAAAAAATTACAAATCTATCTTGGTTTTGTGTTTCAGAGCCCTAGCGTCCTCTGCACCAATATGGCAGTTCTCTGGTATGGTGCCATGTGGAGACTTCTACAAAGTAGTCACCCAGGATTTCGCCAGAAGCGGCTACAACTGTGATGGCAACATAAGAAAATCATGGAAGGCCATTAATAACATCTCCTCTACAGGTGCATAACAAACACTTGGAGTTTTATAACAAAACATACTCTAATTCAAAGAGAACCTTCAGAGTTATTAATAAGCCGTGTTAAACCATGGAGCTGTGATGTTCTCCTGGGTGGTGAGAATCTCTGTCCATATGGATGAGTCATCCATCAACACATTAGACACCTGACAGTTCAACAGGCATAACGTTAGCAGATTGTGACTGTGAACGAGTGCATGGATAAAAGTCTGATCGGGATAATTTATGATTTGTCTTTAATTAGATTAGAAATTCATCACCTGTCAGCTTGACCTCATGAAAACAAAGTAATAAAGAATCACCTGTCAGCTTGACCTCATGAAAAAAAAGTCTGAGTAATAACAAAAAACATTTTTCTATTCTCTCCAATCAAGTCTCTGGTCTCCAGTGGATGTCAGAAGAGTTCAGTTTATGTGCTCCACTCAAAAACAAGAACGATGTGGGCATCTTCAAGAACTGGCTTCAGGAGACCTGGACCAATCTGGCCATGGTGGATTATCCATATGAAGCCAACTTCCTGCAGCCACTGCCCCGCTGGCCCATTCAGGTAAACAGCCACGACATGTCTGTACTGTCACATGTTCCAAGAGCCTTTTTGATCACAACCTAGGAAATTAAAAAAAAAGTATATTTATATGATTCTTTATTTTAGCTGCTGTGATTTTTGCTAGCGTTTTTGCTAACTTTAAGCAATATTTGGCCTAATCAGGCATCTTATTGCCAATAAAGGAATATTTTGCGATTTAACTGAACTATAAATTTAATTTGCATCCTAAAGTGACCTTTAGAGTCTTCACCTCAAATGTCTGTGCCTGTTGAATCTGGATTATTTTCCAACTGAAATGACATTCATTATAATCATGAACAATTATTTGCTTCAGTCGTTCATGTATTAATTGGTGCTTTGAACTTTTTTTTGTCTGACTCCATTTCGGCCCCTAACTCGGGCCTGACAGCCTGTCCTTAATTGAAATGAATGTGTGGTTCACTCAAGTGTGTTTCAAGTGTTTGTTGTGGTCTTCAGAGCCTTTGTTTACAACAGCTGTCAATTAGCTTCATTAATATTCATAAGGATCCTGTTTCTTTTGGATTTTTTAAAACTATTCTTTAGACAAGCAGCTACAAGTAAGCCACCACTCTTTTCCTGGCTCACCAGCAGTCTTTTCATCCGCGTTGTCTGATCTCTGAGGTGTTCCTCTCAGGACGCCGCGCAAACAAACAAGACATTTTGCTGCAACTCGGTAAAAACAACGGGGCTTTACCTCTCGGTTCTGAATCAGACTCAGATTCACAACAGAACAAAAACTCTGAAATGCTGTAAAGATGATGACTTTTATTTTAGCTTCCTGTTAAACATCTCACTTTTATTTTAACAGTAGCCTTTGCTTTAAGCTAAAAATGTAAATATCTGTTTTTGGCGTTTATTTTTTGTGATTTTCTTGGCTTTTTTTTTTTTGGTCCCAATTTGGTAATTGTTATCCTTCTTGTTTCTTTGTTTGCTGATCCTTTAGTTCGTAATTATTTGCTTGTTTCTTTGTTTGCTGATCCTTTAGCTCATTATTTTTTGAACTGCTGGCTTAAATTAAGTGTTTTTGGGCAACTATTTTTTTTTTCAGGTTTTTTTAGCTTTTATATCAGGGTGGACCTGGGGTATTTATATTTTCCTGCTCTGTTTTATTTTTGCTAACTTTAGGTTCCTTTTGTGTGACCCTATGTTTTCCTTTTTGGAACCCTTGATCACATATCTATTTTTGTACTAGTTGTTTTTCTGTCCTACTGTAGAATATTTTAGTTGCTGTAAATAAATATAAAGAATATGATTTAATCCCAGCTTTTAAAACTATTAAAGCGTCGGTAAAACTGAGGGACTGAGTTTTCTGTGTAGATGAGTGTGTACAACAGCACCGAGTGACTTGTGTGCAGAAACACACGGTTTACTTCCAGTCATCCTGGTACATCACGTGCATAAACCATGCGCCTCCACAGACCCAGGCCACTGTTTGTGCCCCCCTCCCTCCCTGTGCCTCACACTGCACTCACAAAATAAAACTTTCACAAGACTGCCACAATTTCTTTGTTATTATTTGTTTATCTTTGCTCTCAAACAGCTCCAAGAGCATCTTACTGAATAATGCAAACACTAAATGGCCATTTTGGGTTTCTCTCACACTTTGTGTCTAATGTATGCGACCCCTATGGGTGGTTTAAGCAGTTTAGTCAGTGGGTGCAAAAGAGGAGTTTTTTTTAATGACAAAGCTAATGTGATTATGTGAGTGAGTGTGAGAACGGGAGTATTGAGGGCTTAGGGGGGGAAATCTGTTGGCAGAGATGAATGTTCAAGCCTAATCCTATCTGAAAAGTAAGGAGAAGATGCTTTGGAGCAATTGCAGTGTTTTTTTTCCCCTTTCTTTTTATTCGGTATAAATCTTTGGTTGGACATGTCTGTGGCCCTCCTCATCCATCGACCACCAACTCCTCCCCAGCCCTTAGACAAAAGCCTTAGTAACAGACTCCACACTAGTGCTGCTCCCCTCTAACGTCCAAACAAGAAGGCCCAGTTTCCCCACTTCACAAAGAGTGCACATCGGCCGCGGCCAAAACTCTGCTGCTGCAGCCATAACAACACGCAGAGTAAGACAAAAACAAAAGCTGAAACTCAAATATTTAACGTCCATGCCATTAGCTCGGAGATGTTAGCCGCAGCCAGAGACCACAACTTTAAAGTGAGTTAAACCTATATTAAAAAAAAACAGGATATTCATCATTTGCTTGGACTGAAAGGACATTTCTTCCCCGTGCGCCAAGATTGGAGCCATAAATTCGAGTTCCTTCCAGTGAATTTCATATGCAAATCAGGCGCCAGCGCTCTTTATGTGGAAAAACACTTTACAGGCCCCAAGAAAGACATCTTCAGTCTTGTAGGCAACTTGGATAAACACTAGCTTCAGAGAGTGGCCAGGCGGGTTCACTTTTTGAACTTTTGTGTTGTGCTGCAGAATTTCCTTTTGTCCAACATCAAACTATTGCATTTAAAAACCAATGGCACAAAAGTGAAACCTTTCTTCATCCAGAACATTTGAACACACAAGCTACCTTTAATGTAGAGAGGTTTTAGGTGAAAAAACACATTCCTAACAACTACTGCTTCAATGGTTATACAGTATTGTCTGGAAGCTAGAGAAATAAAAAAAATGAAATAATAAAATATCCTCCATTTAACCCTAAACACTTGGTGTTTTCATCCTACGAATTCTTTCATTCTTTTCAGTTTCGGGATAAAGAAAACATCTTTTGGAGCAAAATCCAATTCTTTTGCAAACTTAAATAATTTTAATAAGTTCCCATTTATGTTTGCTAAAGAAAAAAAAAGGTTTGATTTCAGAATTGTTTACCTCTGTGTTTGGACAAACAGGGTTGTTGTTGTTGTTGTTGTTAAAATCCGTCTTAGAACGTTTTGACTAACATTCTCACTTTTTTGTGTGTGTGTTTTAACTTCAAGGTGGTCTGCAAGTTCCTGTCCTTCGACTCTGCCGTATCTGACTACCAGCTGCTGCAGGCGGTCTCCCAAGCAGCGAAGGTCTACTACAACTACACCGGCATCACTTCCTGTCTGAACACGTCTCAGACGGCGACTGGCAGCCTGGGTTTCCTGGGCTGGTTTTATCAGGTGCAGTAGTGCAGCGCAGCGGGAACCCCTGGGTGTGAACTGTGAACACTGATCAGCATCGCCTCTGTGAATGAACACACGTCTACTCCCCGTCCCCCAGGCCTGCACAGAGATGGCGATGCCCATGTGCACAGACGGCGTCCAGGACATGTTTGAGGCCGAGGACTGGAACTTCCAGGCTTTCTCCGATGAGTGCAACGCAATGTTTGGAGTCAGGCCGCGGGCCGACTGGGCTGGGGTCGTCTACGGCGGGAAAGATCTCGCCTCTCACAGCAACATCATTTTCAGGTATATTTCTTATCTTTGTTTAACGAACCAAACGTCAACCAGCAGCTTTGTTAGTACTAGAACTAGAACTAGAACTAAGTATTACAACTGCTACTTACTATCTGTAGTGTAGCTGTACTACACTGTACTATACTTACTGTCTATACTACAGATGTACTGTACTTACTCTCCGTACTACAATTGTACTACAGCTGTATTGTACGCACTAGCTGTACTATAGCTGTACTCCAAATGTACTATACTTACTCTATATACTACAGCTGTACTACAACTGTACTGTTCTTACTCTCTGTACTACAGTTGTACTAGTTTGGTCTCTCATTGTACTGTAGTGGTTGATTTCTCAGCAGAGAGTATTTGTGATTTGAATCATTTTTTTAAGTTTTATTTTGATATATCTGTGTTGGCGTGTTTTTTTTTTTTAAGATTTTAGATATTTCTTTCCCCCTAATTCTCTTCCGCTCATTAGCAGCCTCTCATCGTCCGTGTCTCTGTTGTGTTCCAGTAACGGAGGACTTGACCCGTGGTCAGCCGGTGGAGTCTCTTACAACATCACAGATTCTCTGGTGTCCATTCTAATTCCCGAGGGGGCTCATCACCTCGACCTCCGCTACAGCCATGACTTGGACCCCCCCTCGGTCCGTGCTGCCCGTTTGTTAGAGGTGAAGTATTTTCGGGAGTGGATCAAGCAGGCTAAAACAAACACCACGACTTGAACACCATCAGTGTTTAATACAGTATTCTCCCTTTTATTACAAAAGCCAAAGTTTGTATTTTTAACTTAAATGCTTTTTTTTTTAAATAATTCATTAATGTGTATTTAAAATTTGGTAGATTATGTTAGCATTAGCACTGTCAGGAACAGACATCATTAGAGTAAAAGTGTCACTGCACTCTTCCATTTGAAAAACTATGCACTTAAATGGGCTGGAAGATCTGAAGGTTCAGTTTGAGCCAGAAAAATCCAAAGTCTGTAAAATTAAAAAAGAAGCAACTGAAGGTTAAGGAAAAGCAATAAAAAAAAAAACCAAATTTTTTAGAAGGTTAAGGAAAAGCAATAAAAAAAATTTTTTTAACTCAGGAAATGTTTACGTTTTTTTACATGCTCAGTGAGCCCTTTATTGGCATTGAAACTGATATGTGTGTGTACATGTAACACACTGAGTCTATAAGTACTTCAATCAAATCCTCCCCAACTTTCCCTTTTGAGGCGTTTATTCCCTCAGTCAGTGCTTTAATCAACGTTCCCTTTAAATCACAGCGATTCCTGTCATTTCTGCTCTTTGTTGTTACAAATGGAGAGCATTTTGTTTCCCCGCTTCTTATATTGATTTGAATTTGTTGTTATCATTTGTCGTTTTTTCTTTTTGTTTTTTTTTCTAATGTCGATGTCGATGGAAGTCTCAGGAGAAAAGCTGTCAACAAATACGGCACACAATAAATCATTTTCTAAGATGTGCTCATCGTTTCGTAATTGATTCGTGTTCACAGCCAAGCCGTCTGTTGTTTGTTAAATATTTAGTCGCATCAACGTTTACTGAATGTTATTTAAAACCCACAGAATTTATCACATTTCCCCCTGGTTTATTCACATATACCACATTTGAAGAAGGCTCCGTCTGTACATTTGACTTTCCGTCATCGCTCATGAACAATTGGCTGTGCTTGAGATTTAATAAAACCCCAATCGGAGGAAGCCAATAATGTGAGTGGTGGGAGGTTATTGCAGCTACGCTGGCTGACCTCACCCCTGTGGTACAACCTGTGGGATGCCCCCTGGCAAATGCTCGGTCACCAGTAGCCATAAAAGTACTAAATTGTGGCACAGAGGTAGTCCATAGACCAGAGTTTGTTCCCCCCCGCTATTATTATTATTAATACAGCCCCCGGGGTGGCAGAGGAGTGGTGAGGGGTTGATGGAAGGTTAAGAGCGTGTGAGTCAGTGAGTCGATGCGGGACTCAGCGGGGACTTGAACGCCTTTTGTGTTTAGCATGAGTCACAGTTCTTAATATGTCAATGAACTCTTCCACTGTGTTAGCTGCGTCAAAAACTAAAACTAATCACATCAAAACCAATGGTTATCGTCGTCAGTACTCAGATATACTAGCATACTGAAGTACTGCAAAGAAAAGTTGCAATACTTCAATTTCGTATCTTTGAAATATATATATATATGTATACATATACATATATGTGTATATACTGTATATATGCATGTGTACACATACACATATATTTATACACATATTTTTTAGAAGTAAGAAATTAAAATATATGTATTTGTGTATATATGTATATATATATTTATATATATTTTTTCTTATAAAAATGTAATTGTTACTCATTTTTCTCATATTTGAAGCCAACCTTTCATTTCTGCACTGCGATTTGTAGATATCTGACTGATCTTTGTAGTCAACTTTGACCTATTTTACCTTTAAATTTTAGCAGTCCTTGAAAGGGAATTTAGGCCATTGAGGAGCCCTTTGCTTTTTGGTTAATGTTTACCTATTAATGCCTTTTACCACATTCTCTTGGCCAACAGGCTAAGCTAAACCCAAGTTTCAGGGTTTAGTTGGTAACCTTTAGCTATTTATGGGCTAACCTTTAGCAATTTGCTATTACTAACTTTAAACTGTTTAATTGGTTAAAAATAAAGTATGGAGAAGAATGTCAGGTTAAAAGCTTGTGGTACCTGATATAATTGGGCAGCGAGTACCAAACCTGTGTTGTTCCCATGCAACAGAAGTGGCTGATATTCACTTGACTTTGTGGAACAGATGGAGAATCCGTCCTGTGATGGTGTGTGGCTAGGATTTCTACCATGAGACTGAAGTACTTTACTCTGTGACTTTTTTTTTTTTTGCAAGCTTGACCGGATTTCAGACTCAGCTAAACATGGGGGAGGATGGGATCTCTGCCGCTAAATGCCCTCCTTAAACTTTTCTCAGGACTTTGAGAGGTCATTAATTTCGTCAGCCCTTTCTATGTCTCTGACACCGGCCATCAATCAAAGTTGTTATTAGTATTCGCTCGACCCCAAACTCCGACTACATCCCTGCTCGTACAGGGACCACACACTAGTAGGAAGAGATTAGGCCTCTGTGTGTCACGTCACTTATCCAGGGACCCTCGGTGACGGCCGCTGCTGAATAAGTGAATTCTCAGGGATGGAGGGCGTGGCGGTAATGTTTAACAATATCACAACAATATGGATCTGTGTAGTTAACACCCTGCTGGTGGAGGGGGAAAGGGCGCCGCAGATTACTAATGATTTTCTTGAATTGCGTAAACTCGCTTCTCCTTTGAGATTTGGACATAAAACTTAAGAAATTCAACGTGAAGATTGACCTCCATGGTTAGAGTAAAAACAAAAAGGGTCATTTATCACAGGATGTAACTACGCAATTAACAAACAACCTCACGTTGTAAAGTCAGGAGAAAGTCAAAACCTCATCAGTTAATATTTTTCTCTCTCAGCTCCCTCTCTTCCTCTGCCTCCTCCTCCTCTTCCTCCTCCTCCTTCCCCTCTCAGCTTTTATACAACAATAGAAACTTGTTTCCGGGATCTGTGCGTCAGGGCTCTGTGATGTGAATGACCCACCAGCACAAAAGCCAAAGCCTTTGACTGAGGAGGAAAATGGCTGCTGCAACTGTGGTGATGTCACTTTGCCAAAAACTGCTGCTGCTCACAAAGAGATAGAGGCCGGATCAGTGCTGTGAGGCCGAGAGCCCCGTCACTGGACCACTGCATCAGACGTCTCTGTGTTTCATCAAAAAACATTCCACTGAGAAATGCATCTTTTAATTTACATGTTTTTTGTTTTTAAAGAAAGATACAATTGTGCACAAGCCACGAAAGAAAGATTGGAGAAGACATTTTTAAATATGTTTGATCCAACATGCTACCAGGCTCTCAATGATTCAGTAAAGTAGAAAATATAATATTTGCACTCAAATTTGACTAGAAACAGAGGTTCGTGACTGCCTGTAAAGAAAGCATGTGCAGGTCTGGGGTTCAAATCCCACCTCGGCCACTGTGCTGTGTTGAGCAAACACCACTTCCCTTCCTGGCTGCTTGTGAAAGTGGTCACTGCTCCAGAAATCAGTTGATGGGTGAATTACAGAGGACAAATGTTGGTGTATATAAAAAAAATCAGAATCAGATTCTTCTTCTTCTATCAAGCAGAGAAAAGTAATCAGAGAAAGAATTTAAGTTTAAGCATCAACCACAGACCAGTCCTAATGTTTCCTCATGTTGTGGCTAAAATTGATTGCATTTTTAAAAGCACAGCTCACTATTAAGAAAAACTTAAAAACTTTTAAAAAATATTTTTTAAATTCAGATTTTGCACAGGACAGAGCTGTAATATATTGTTTTCCAGGATCAGAAAATCCATAATTTAAAAACATTAAATGACAGTTTGAGTCAGACTCACAGTCCTGTGAATTATTGTTTTTCCTTGTGATGATGTTTGGTCATTCCTGATTTTACAGATACAAAATGATGACAAAAACTTTACATGAATCCTTTTACAGTCAGAAACAACAAATAGATAATAGATAATTAACTTATTCCCCCTCAGAAATAAACCCAAATAACACTTGTCCTTGTTCTATTTTGTCCCAAATCCTGGGACACTTCGCTGTCGTTAATCTCCCTTGTCTCCTTTTACTCCACCTTTATTTAAGAGCAATCCCAAAGAGAGAGTCAGATTGATTGAGACCTATACATTCTTGGCGAACAAAAAATAATTCAGTGAGACATTTGTGGTACGGACCAACATTCCCGAGAAGTGCTGTTGAAATTCCGATTCGAGAGTGCGGTGTTGGCCACACAGAGTCTGTCTGTGGGAGACATCCTTCAGTGTATTTATCACCGGCCAAGAAACTTCCTGTAAATACATTATTGTTTACAACAGAAGTTTCATACCCGGGATTTGGTAAGGTCAACATTTCTTCTGGCACACTGAGCTGGAGCTGCACTTTATTCCCCTTTAATTTAACAGCTCCGGCAGCTTTTCTAGTTAAATCGACTGTTCATTATTGAGACCCATTTTACGAAGGGGCTGTGAGGTGCAATTTAATGAATCTCTGGCACAAAGCTCCCTTTCACTGCCGGGCAAAGAATAGAGGCTATTTAGACCCTGTAGGGCTTTATGTCAAAGGCAGCCCATAATAGTTGTCAGGCCAGGGCAGAAATTCCCACTGGCCTGGGAATGCACAAGAAATCAACTTTTGCCATGAGCAGATTAAGACACAAGCGAGCGGTCGAAAAGATTCCCCCAAACGGTGGCATCTGTTTGGGCACTAAGATTTTCCCAGACACACGAAAAAGTCTTTTCTCTTTACTGTAAAACGCCTTTTTATTTTACAGCTCTGTTTGTTTCGGTTCCTAAATGTAATGAGATTAGAAGTTAATTTTGGTTTAGTGTTGGGACTGGAAGTAGGCGTGCTAATCGAATGCCGGGATAAAGCAGGAATCAGATGAATAATGGTGAATCATTGACTTTGAGGAATACTTTATTTTTTTTGCGTCGGACCACACAAACTTCCTGACAGGGAAACCCGTCCGGCTGCTCCTCTGCCCTCTGCTGCCAATATCCTCCGCTTTCCTGACGTGGGTTCTGGTCCAGAGCACACACAAACAGTTAAAGTAGAGGGGGAGTTTCCTAACAGGGCTTATTGTCTTCTACTCTGCAGGGAATTTTAGACAAATCCCCTCTTAGATGCAGGTGGTCGGACACAAGCAAAGAGTTAAGTCCCCGGGTCCCTGTGCCCCTCCTCTTTGATGTTCTGACATCATTTGTCCAGCCCCCTGTAAGATCTCCCTGCTCTGCTCACAGCCCGTCACTTTTAATCGGGAATGTTTACAGGAAGCAGTGTCAGGGAGTGAATGTTTTCCTCGAGCACAGACGGAGACATGCTTTGAAGAAAGTTTGGGTTCAGGGATCACAGCAGGTGAAGCGGCCGAGCTCCGAGAGCAGAGTGATGGCTGTTCAGACTGCAATCATGAACCCTCAGTTCATGAACTTCTGCTTCCCCGGGTCAGTGATGGAGTATGACGTGGACAAGAGTCTGGACGGGAGTCTTCTGGGTGAGGCAGAAAATGATGAAGACTACAAGGAGACCACCCGGGACCTGCTAAACTTCATAGACTCGGCCTCCAGCAACATCAAGCTGGCTCTGGACAAGCCGGTGAAATCCAAGAGAAAAGTGAACCACCGGAAGTATCTCCAGAAGCAGATCAAAAGATGCACAGGCATCATCACACCAGGAACTGGGGCAGAACCCCCAGGAAAGAGGCAGGGGTCTCCTCTGGCCCAGCCCAGCCCCCTGCAGAACAAAACTCTACCTAAGCGTGACGGGGTCCAGGCCAACCTACAGAGCAAGAGCCTGGCAGCTCTTTTCAGCCCAGCCAAGGAAATAAGGGGTGAGAAAGCCAAGAAGCCGCCCCTGAGGCACCGCAACCTGCCCCCTTCCTTTTTCACCGAGCCGGCCAACTGCTCCAAAGTCAGCTCCACCTCTGGGATGACACTGAAGGATCTGGAGCGAGGAAACCCTGAGGCCGTGGAGTTCTTCGAGCTCCTGGGCCCCGATTATAGCAACATGGTCAGCGATCAGGACCTTTATCCAAACAGCAGCCTGCGTCTGCAGCCCGAGATGGGAACTCTGGATCCTGCCTGCTACGACTCTCACCATTTGGTCGGTGGTCTCCTGTACTCAGAGCCCTGGACTAGCTGCTCTGGACCCTCTAAGAACCTGCGGGCTAGCCCAGCCCAGCCTCCTGTCTACTGTCAGTCTGAGGCCGCCGCCGCCGCCGCCGCTGCTGCTGGGAACATGGACGACAACGCACTGTGCACTTTGACCTTTCCCAACTTCTTCACAGACTGCTCCATACCTCAGGTCACATATGATTTAAACGGTGGCTACAGCAGAGCTAATTATTCATCTCTATGAGAAACGGACGACGCTGTGGTTCAGTGTGCCAAAATGAAGCAGATACAAAAGTTTAACATTAGTCTGAGAGAGCTGGACATTTTTGTAAGCAATTATAAAACATTTCAAACTTTTTTTTTTCATCACCTGTGCTCTGTTTTATGTGGGTGTGAGTCTGCTGGCTCTCAGGAAGTTCTTTCATGAAAGTTAAGTGGACTCCAGGAACCCTCACCACTGTGGTGTTCAGAACACCAGAAAACAACTTTTTTTTTTCACAGTTTGACAGAAATGCTGCAACAATCTTTCAGCCAGGCACTTTTCTCAGAAAACAAACTTTTATTTTGAAATAATCAAGATTGACAGCATGTACAGACACCTTGTCCACCATTTTTAGATTATTTTCTCTCCACCCCAGAAAGACTTGACATATTTAGATTTTGTTAGATAACAATAAAGCTGGTCTTTATTACCGTGAGAACGAGTCTTGAATTTTCATTTGCTATCACAGACGTGGGATCAAAATACATCAACACCTGAAAAAGAAAATGTTTGTTTCCAACCTAAATCCTATATTTGTGGGTCATTTTTTGCTAAATTGATAAATTCAGTTTTTTACCCGACGCCCCTCTATAGCTGTTCACTTACTGTGTCATGTTTCTGTATATAAGAAAGATTAATTCATATTCAACAGATGACATTAGTTCAGTAAACAAAATTGTTCAAGAAAAACTCCAAATCATTATTTATTTCAAATAAATAAAAATATACAGAATAGAAATTAATAGAATTTGCGTAGAAATAGTATGAATACAATACGTTTGTGATCTAAAGGTAAAGCATATATACATTTAATACACTAAAAAACTAAATATAATTGAAAAAATATATAATAATAATTTTCTCATATCAATCAGGATAGTAAAAAAAAATGGACTAAAGTTTGTTTTTTCCCGCTGCAGTGAAGCTGCCCTCTGACTGTATTTTCTCTCTGTTAGTGGCTGCGATGCTTTCGTGGAATAAATGTTGACCTGCTGAAAATACACCCAGTGCAGATGATGGAGTGATGAATCGTATTATATTACGTGCTTAGATCAATATTATACTGCAATGTTAAACTTCAAACCCAGACTTTTGAGGTTATTGAAGACCGAAAGTCAAAGGTTATTTAAACTTTAAAAGATCTAAATTACGTACGTATCGTATGATACTTATGTTATTTGATTGATTGATTGATTTTTAATTTTTCTAATTAATTATTAATAGAAACACAGTGTGGTCAGTGGTCTACCCCCCCAGAAAGAAGATCAAGATTGATGAATGTATGAGGATTGTATGTTCTTGTCATAACCTTTCCCTTTTTCCTATCTCTTTTCCAGATCAAGATTGATGAATGTATGAGGATGTTCTTGTCATAACCTTTCCCCTTTTTCCTATTTCTTTTTACAGAAAATGTTGGTTTCTTCCATGATTCAAAATCCTGCTGTTTCAGTTCTTGGCTAAATTTTCCACTCTTTTGACTAAAGACTTGGAGAGGTTGTATGTTGGCCTTCAATAAAAATAAGGAATACTTAAATTCTCCAGTAGTGAACACATTCAAAATCAAAACATGGACTCATGTGATCATTAATTCTACATCACCAGGAAAATACGACGTAATTCTTGATGGATGAGAGAAACTATTGATCGATTGCTTCCTTCGTTACAACCAAAACATGAAAACACAGTGATTTATGGATTTCACCGCTGCATAATTAGCCCCTCGAAAAGTTACATAACTCGGACACTAGATGGCAGTAAAGTTCCATTGAAATCTGTTTCCAACCACTCCCATCTTCCAAGGTGTGGTTTTCGTGTCGGATGCATGAGTTTTGTGTGAACTCGTGGCCACGTTTGTCCAGTTCTCTGTGCCAATTTCGTTCTTTCGTCTCTTTTTATGTTATTATTTACAACCGCAAAGGCTTCTTAGACATGAACTGTTCTTTATTTTTTTTTTTTACTTTCAGTTTTCTAGAAGTCTTCCTGTGAGAGAAACATATTTAACAACACACTTGTGAGAATTCTGTGCTCCCTTTAAAGCCTTTATTTTCTGTTAGCATCTTTTCCCTTCCTCCTCCTCTCGCCTTGGACAACACCGCCCTGTGTCATTAGCAGGAGAAAACACCAGCTGGCAAGCCCTCGGACTATAGACATAGAAAAGGTATGGATTTTCTGTCACCAAGGTGACGCGGGCTGATACATTCAGATAAGACCCCAGTGATGGAGCCCCCACTGTACCCTGCTTTATTTATGGCACAATGGAGATGCACTTTTTGTCAGAGCGATTAATGAGGTTAGTTGTGTTGCAGACCAGAATAAACGAGACTAAGATATGGAGACAAAGATCTGCAGGTACATGTTCATCTTCTTCTTCTACAGCTTTATTCTTTTCTTCTTAGGGTGACGCATGAGCCAATCTCAGCAGCCATCTGTCCGGGGTAAAACACAGATAACTCACCTGTCCACTAGAGGGTCGCCTAAACCTAATTCCTTTTTGACATGTTTTTGAAATATGGAAGGAAACCAGACTTCCTGGAGAAAACATGGAACCTCAAAACTGAATACCATCTGTATGTGCCGAAACTTTGATTTCATCAGTGATGTTCTTGCTGTAAGGCAACTGCCACCGACCACTGTATCACTGTTTTATGTTATATTTACGTATGTACATGAAGATGACATTTATTTTGTTACACTGGTTCTCAAACTATGGCAGGCGTACCACTCGTGGCACTTGGGCTCCCTCTAAGGGTATGTGCGGAATCTGCTTTTTTTTCAGTATTGGCTCTGACAACATGGTGGATTCACATGAGATGAAGGTCGTTTGTGGCTCTGAAGCCAAACTGTGGCGTTAGCTTTGAAATATGAGTAGGCCAATAATGAAGCAATAATTAATTAAAACTGTGCTTCAGTGAATATGGTTATCCTTCACTGCTTAATGTTGGCCATTTCCTTAGAACTTGAAGAGCCAATTTTTTTTAATAAAAAAAAAAACTGAACTATCTAGATTCAGAATCTAACAAAAGCTGAACTCATTATCCGTATCCATTGTATAAAGTCTAGAAAAGGTCCACCAAAAACTTTACAAGGTATTTGGCATCTTCAGAGATATGCCCAGATCGGGTTTTGGCCGATAATCGTACATCTTGCGAAGAGGTCCAATAGATGTCCAGTGTAGTCCTGACCCAGTGGGTGACAGCTTCAGAAAAAGTCAGAGTAAAATTAAGCTCAGCATCTTGAAGCAGCCCAGAAATGTTGGTTGAAGGTGAGTCGCTACAGAAGTCGTCTGGAAGGCAAGCCTGTCCAAGAACATGGCAGCTCCATCGGATGATTCCAAATTGAGGCCCTAAGGTCCCAAAAAGTTTGATCTATAGTGTGAGGGCAGCAGCCAAGAAACTACTTTGTGGAAAGTGGAATGGGGGAAATGATGGCAGTGACACATTGTCCTGACAGGTCGCTGACAGCAGGGGATTTTAAACTACTGCAATACCATCTAAGTCTGTCAAAAAATGTACATTCACATATATTCTATGGTCAACCAACATGTAGCTGCTTTGCACCTGTGTGGGGCAAAGAAGCGTATTTTACAGACGATTTGGTCATTTGTATCTTGTTGGGGTAGAATGTAGTGTAAGAAAAATATTTCCTCAATGAGTAGCAGATTTATTTAATCTGAAAAACTATTATTCATTCAATGCAAATAATTTCTCTTCATTCATCTAAGCGATAGTGACAGGCAGAACAATTAAATACTCTTCCACTAGATGGCGATAGATGGCTATTAAAAACCTAAAAAAACATCCGACTCAGAGCTGTTAAAGGAGAGCCCATGTGTGCCTTTCTTCAATTCCTGTAACTACATCTGTGTTATGTTCAACTAAACGGGTCATGGTTCCACACTGAGTAAGTAAATTGTGAGTAAATTGAAAAGTGGTGGTTTAAGGACAACAATGATAATTTGAGAACCATTCTGATCTGATCAAAATAAAATACTTATTTTTTGGTGTTCTATCTCAAAAGAGTTAGAGCTCGGGTTAACTCTGTTGTAGCAGAATTCTATTATACAAAATAATTCTTTAATAAAACACCCAGGCTAGTGTTGGCCTGAGGCTCTTCTACAGTGCTGTACACACTCACACACAGTGAACACTGGAAAAAAAAGTTCCCCCGTTGTTTTCATCCACACCTACCCTCTCACCGACCTCTCACAGCTAGTCCTCACATCTTGTTAACACCATCAGGATGGAGACACGCTGCCAGAGGTCACTGACAAGCCTCTGTGGCCTTGAGCACTGTCAGTCTGCATGTGTGCTGAAGAACACAACTGACATGCATGTTGTCACACAGACTAAACAAATACAGTAATTAAAGCAGAGATGCTGTGTTAGCCGTAGCAGCAACTGATGGACAAAACAAAATCTGCCTCCCATTAACAATGGTTTAAAAACAGTTTCTGATCTGATATTTAGTCCAGTGGTTCCCAACCTTTGGCTTGTGACCCCGTTTTGACATCACAAATTTCTGGGAACCCCAGAGACATTTTGTTTTTCTAGAATTAGTTTTTGATCATGATTTATTTGTTATTATTTTTATTTGTCATTTTTAATCAATGACAATCACATTTGAATTTCACAGGACCCCAAAGTTGGAAAACACTGATTTAGTCAGTCTTAGATATAATCATTTTTCCTCTCCATGCTGATTGGCCATCTATAATGAGGCCTGTACTGATTACTATTACTCAGCCGTTCCACCTGTTTTCTTACACTGTGAAAAAGGCTAACAACAAACTCTACAGATTAAAAAAATAGATAAAAAATAATATGGACTGAAGAATCTTGAATGATATGGATGACCTTTCAGCATGATAAGATAAAACACTCTGCTTCCACTGTTTGGTCTTGTTGGACCAAGCTGAGCTCACTAACCACTGTTTGGTTTCACCTCCACACCTAAAAGGCACACACAGTTAGTCTACAGTAGAAATCACATTGCTGTTTTGGCCAAAGTCTGTAATGCCTGCTGAGGTTCACCAGTATCAGATGGCACACATCGACTGCAGTTCATTTAAAGGCCAGTGGTGTTGTTAATGACAAGGATTTTCACAAAGTTTCTTGCTGAATCTTTAAGAAAGGTCTTTCGTGAGCGACCTAAAGAAATGTCATTTCATCATCTCGGCTGTTCTCCGCCGCCTCCAACTGTTCAGGGTCTTCCATCTGTGAGTCCTTTTGAGTCCACAGACCGAAGTCACTGCAGAAAATGCGTCCGTGTTTGTCACATCTCCTCCTACAAGGCCTCGGCAAGTCAGTGCTAGCAAATATTTGTTTTTAATATCAACACTGATATTCAGGTCTGATTTTTTTTTCTCCGTAAAAGTGAGTTTACTCAAAAATATAATTTACTTACAGCACAGTCTGCTTCTTTCCATACACATTTCATGTCTCACTGCTCTTCCATTCAATTCTGCATTCATTTTCTGCAGTGATGATGCACTCGTTTTCCTCCTCGGGGTGTTGTGGGTACACTCGCTTACATCCTGTGTGCTTTTGTTACCGTGATAACAACTACAAGCTGTGCAGATAACAAAAGTCATAGTAAGCTTAAAACAATACAATGATTTTTTTTTAACATCAAGCAGCTGCTCAAGTTATCCAACACGGCCAGACAAAAACTGCAACCAAAATGTACAAAGCTGCAGACAGCGACCGCGGCCTGTCGACAGGGCGGGCTGTATTTTCTATTTTATCAGAGTAATGCCTGATATTAATGGATTTTTCAGACCTACAGAGCAGAGCTTTTAACATATTTTTAGACCAGGAGTGTTGGGAAAGGTGAAAATTGTTCTCCATCCATCTTCTGCTGCATATTAAAGTCAGGGGAATGCTTGGAGGAGTTGAGTATCTCAAGTGATGTTTCATCCAAAAATCCTCCCGTTGTCAGGGTTCTTCATGCTCCGCCTGAGCCACGGAGAAGTATGTTGTACCTGCTGACATCGGCTAAAGAGAAATGTTATTATCTATTAACCCTGATATATTACTGTGCACAGTTTGTTAAATGATACCACCTTCAGTTGGACCTAACTCTGTATTTTGTGCTGCGTACTGTAAATCTACAGCAGAGCTGCCTCTGTGGCTAATGGGATCCTGTTTCTATTGTTGATCTACCGTCATTCTGACTCTTTGTGCTATTTTTCCACAGCTTTTTTAGTCCAACAACATTCAGCGTTTTATAAGTCAAGGCGGTAAAGAAGACATCAAGGTCTTTACATTTTAAGGTGTCCTCCTGCGTTTCTCTTCCAGTCTGGCGTACATGTGAATATCCACGTCTAATTGCCACTGTTACCTACTTAGTTAAATGAACCAGCTGCCCTTTTGCATTGAACTGTACCAGAGCTCAGGATTTAGAGATAATGATCATGGTTTTATTCTTAATGCTGCAAAATACTCCACTTCCCCGTGGCAGAGATAGTTGACATTCTTCCCTTGTTAGCCTCCTTTCATTAGTGGCCCTCATCTCGTCCCTGGAAACCTGAAAGCAGCGGAACAGAAAATGATGCTGTCTGTGAAATCCTCGGGTAAAAAAACAAACAAAAAAAAGTTATGTTTTAACGGTCGCCACTGATCTTGTGAGAGGACGCTGAAATGCAATGTATGCAGAATTTATCTTTTTAGGAAACAATACTATCCAGGATTATACTGTACGTATACGTTGTTTTTTCTGGCTCTGTAGAAGCCTAGGATGGTGAAGTTTAGAGACTTTAAACTTTTTCTCCGAGGTGTAGTTTATAATTCAGGAGCAAATGTCAGATATAAAGGTGTTTGGTTGGAAAAACAAATGTTAAAAACTGTTTGTGTAAATTCTTAGTTACATCGAGGGCAACTGGACTGTCTTAAATGACTTGTTGTTTAACCTCAAAATAACGGCTGAATACCTGAAACCAGGATCTGTGTGCCTCTTTGGAGTCAGTCTGTGTTGTCAGGAGAACTGAGGACAGCAGAGCTGACCTGGAGAGCTGGCTCTGCTCTGCTGCAGAGGTCGTCCTCATTCCACTGTACGGTGTAAACAACACTGCTCTGTTCTTTCCGTGGTATTTTATTCTAATGATGAACAAAAGTTAAACACATACATGTCAAACAGTTCTTTTTAGTTTATTTCAAGTTCATTTTTTTAATTAATAAATGTCAAAAATTGTCACCATGGTAACAGACCAGTCAATGTGTTAACAGGACCAGCACAACAGAGCAATCCAAAATGGAGCTAAGGTGCTAACCACGCCCCCTGTGATGTCATGCTACCTCATCACAGGTGATTGTCTGACTAAATCAACTGACCTGGAAGTCTGACAACTGTAGTGGAGGAAGTCAGAATCTTATGGAAGAAGTTAGCAAAATACAAACAAACAAACAAACAAAAAAAAACCCCAAATCAAATTGATTTATTTAGAGGAAACAACACCTGCGGTTTCAGGCTCATGGACATTTCTTGCAAGATGGCTGAAAACAACACAGCTGACTGTTGTCCATGTCCATGACTGGTGGCTGTTTGGACAATTCTGACAGCAGTGGTTCACAGTAGAGCAGAGCATCTGACCGGTGAGTCCAGCTGGAGTTTCTGAGTGTTTTTGCTTTGTTGCTGCTGTGGTTCTGTTCACGTTTCTTATGTGATATTGCTGAGGTCTTTAACCACTAGGTGGTCTACAGAGCTTGACGGAGAGAGATTTTCTAAATATTTTTCTACATTTACCAAAAACACAAATGCATACACACTTGTGTGTGTAAATAATGTAGATTTGACTGCAAAATAACTGTACATGTTTACATGGTACAAAACCAGGTTTACTATATTTTTGGTTCTTTGGGCCTGAGAATGTGGTACAAAACCAGGTTTACTATATTTTCGGGGATCCTTTGGGCCTGAGAATAATTGACAACCTGTTGTAATGCGATGCTCATTTCTTTGGTTCATATGTTTGTGCTGGTTTACTGGTTTACAGACATTGTGTTGTTTCATGCTGAGTTGTGGTTTGAGGTGTAAAGAAGCTGTTTTTGCGAATGGAACTTTTTCAGGTATAAACATTTTGGAGAAGACTTTTGTCTGTTGCTGACCATGGATGTGTGGTTACTGTGTACTGTATGTGTGCCTACCTGAAAGACAGTGAATTCAGCTACTTGTCACTGAATTAGTGTCGACTTCTGTTTAATTCATGTCCAACTGAGCACCGTTTGTACTTGTTCTTGAGAAAGCTGTAGTCTGTAAATGGGATAAGTGTTGTTACTTTACCACTTTTGGAAACATGGTTAGAAAAATCTGTCAAAAAATAACACTTGAGAAGAATCTTCAGAAGCTGTTAGCTCAGTAGCTCCCTCTGTTTTCACTCAATGTTCATGCAGGTACAGTATGAAATTACCCAGTTAATGTACTAGTATACAGATACGGGTACATCAGGTCAAGTTATCATAACTGTTTACAAACTTATGTCATTACAATTTCCATCTAATCACTGGATCTCAAGCTATGGTACATTTCCCACTGCTGATTCTTTAGCTCCCTCTAGTGGTATGCAGGAGAAACAGATTACAATTTGGGTGAATGGAGTCACTTGGTTAATAAATACATCTGGTACATATTTTGCGTACTCTGTCGGTTTTGGTTTGCAGTGAATGTAGGCGTAGTTGTATAGCGACTTCGTCGTACAGGCTAGCGTGGGCTAAAAAATAAATAAATAAGCCGATCTTTTTTATAATAACATCTGTTCTTTGAGACGCTGAACAGGGAATGGCTGTGTGGTGGTAGTTTACTGCTCATACTGGTGGTCTGTGGGGAGCCTGATGTAGTATTGCTGTGCATAACACAAGTTTTAATGTATTTGTAGTTGTTTGTTTCTGAATATATCTGTGATATTTCACTATTTCTCTGCTGCTCCGTGATTACAGTATCTGTTCACTGAGCCTCCACGATGCTTCAATTTCAATCACATCAACCTCAGCTCCTTTTTTTTCTTCTGATCTTTCGTGTCGCCTCTGGCCTTTGACCCATCTAAAAACTCTGCATTTCCTCGGACCTAGAATTAGATTCAATCTGTGGTATTGTTTACTTAACAGTGTACATGACTAACTGTGTCAGAGGCTTCAGAACAGAATATAAAATATAAAAAGGTTCAGTATTATATTTCAGTAGTGTAGCTAACAGAGAATGTAAACCAGTTGAAAAATCCACAGCCTTAAAAATGATGTTTAACACAAGCTTTAACACCTGTCCTGTGGTTGTTCTTGGTTATTAGTTTGAAAGAAATCCTTTCATTGTCCAACCAAAAAAAAAAGTTTTTTTTTTTGTTTTGCTTTTTTTAAATTCACTGGCCTATTGCTGTTTCGTTACACCTAAGGTTTTAATACCTGTTGCACTTGATGTCCAAATATGATCACGCCACGTTTGGTAGAAGACTAGGATTTAAAAATATTCTCAATTAAAGCTGTTTGTCTTCATGCGAAGAGCAACGTTCTCACCTTAGGAAATGTGTGAAAATGATAAAACTAAGCTGCCAAGAAAGTCTAGGAGGAAATAACTGTCTGCTGATTGGCTCTTGACTCACAACTCGTACCAACATGTGTTCCTTTCTACTGTAAGGTGCAAATGTTACGGGGTGTTAGGATGCACGTCTAAAGCCTTTTTGTCCCTGCATCTCACAAAGAGCCGGATCTCCGCTGCAGATTCCAGTGATTTGAGGAGGATGTAACGCTACACTGTTCTTCACATCCCCTGAGAAGCATAATAATCTGCAAAAGGAGACAAATCCCATTACCTGTTACAGATTCCCTCGCTTTATAATTGCTGGAGCTTCCCCTTTGGGAGGTTGGGGGGTGAAGGACAGCAGACAGGCTGATATCGCAATATCTTCGCAGCAAATCTAGGGGACATCTATTTCTGTGTTGTCATTGCAGCAGCGGCAGCAGCAGCGTCTGGCCTCTCACAATCCTTGAAAAAGTGCCTTTTAATGTAAAACATCACTGCAGTGACGCCCCCTGCAGGTCTGTTTATATTAAAGAGCACTGACCTGAGGCAGTTGTTTGTCTTACATTTGTCATAGATGTTTATTAATTAATCAGCAGCAGACCGTGACTGTATTTGAGTCTTATTCACTGTTGTAAAAAAAACTATGTGCAGTCTGATAATTAGTACATTAAACAGTATAAATGATTATTTAAAATTCATTTAGGGGATTCCATTATTTCACAACACAAAAAAACCATTACAACCTAAAATGTGATTTTTATATTTATTTATTAATATTTATGGCCAGAAAGAAAAACAGAACAACATAGTGATGCAGACTTGTTTTTATATGCTTTTTCTAATATAATTTGAAGCCAATGTGCAGATTTATTCTAGAACCAAAGAACTGCAGAAAAACAGGAAATGTGTCCAGATCATAAGTCACTCCTTAAAATAAAAAATATTAACCACTGGGACAGCACCAGACTGCAAAATATGTCACGGAAATACATAAATAAACAACTAATGGGTAATATAATCTTTTAATGAGGAAGTGGTTGCTGGGATATTGCTTTGATTTACAAATGGTGGCAGTCTGAAAGTGAGCTGCGAGTCATTGCTCATGGTGGAGTTTTCTATCTGCTTTAACTTTCCTGAATACAAAGTGCTACGCTGAGCAGTGGCTCACAAATCAATCAAAGACCAACGGACTCCAAACTGATACCAGACTCAGACCAAGTTTAATTACACTGCCAAGAATCTGAGTAATGTGACCGCTTGGTCCAAAGATTTAGTTTAAATCTTACATTAGAACGTTATAAATACAAATGAGTTAATATTGGATAAAAGTAATGCATATGAACACGTCACTAATTTGCTGTTTAAAGGTTTGGTTATACATGAGTATGAGTAAATAGAAAGTGTGTTAATGTTCATCCTTGCCCTGCAGAGGGACCCACGATTTAAAACCTGCAGCTGTGAAGCCCATCATTATTTGTACTGGCCCATAAAAATGTCTGTGAAGCCCATCATTATTTGTACTGGTCCATAAAGCAGTCATTGCACTTCTGTAAAAATGCATTTTAAATTACAAATGTGTGTAAAAATGTATTTGGATTTTTTGTTCCAGTACAAAGGAACAGCCGTGAGAAAATATTAATAAATATATAAATATATCGGTGTCTGCTACAATACATAACAAAATGTGTTTTTTTATTAGGGTAATGTTGGCCTTTTCATTTTGAGTATTTCATTAGAACATCTTTTTAACTCCACTCTCTCTGCTAGTTATCTCTGTTGAGCAGTGTGTGGTCGACAGACTGAGCTCGAACTGAATGATTGTCAGCTTGTACTTCAGATTCAGCTGGGAAATTGAAGTTATTAATTTGAGATTGTACAAGGAACATCTGTTCCATCTAGGAGTTTACACGTGGTACTGCTTCAGCTGGACATGGTACACGTGTTTGGGAAGTACAGTACACGCGTGTACTAGTACGAGTCTTTGTGATCAGAATTACTGCAGAGAAGTTGTGATGACACGTCCTTGTGTGTTTTTTGTGATATGCTAATGTATGCAAACTAAAGCAGTGCTAAGACTCCAGGAGGGAGGACCACAGGGACTCTGCTGCCACCGCACTAAAACACAGAAACTACAAAAAAAAGTCCTTTTTCCACATAAATTAAATGATCTCTTAGCCTCCCTTCTATAAGACACGTTTCAAAAATAACCAGATAACCTATTTTCTAAAAATATAAATGATTACTAATTTTCCTCAACACAATTACAGGTTGGACAAAGGTGTTAAGTGACATTGTTAGCATTTTGTTTTGCAGAGGTATATACAGTATATATATACAGTATATATATATACAGTATATATATACAGTATATATATATTTTGCAGAGATCTCTGTCTGTCGCCTCAGTCATTTGCAGGTATCACAAAGACCAAAGCAGGTGTGTGTAATTCTCTCAGCAGCTGCATCACTGACCAGACACACTCATGGCCGACAGCTGCTTCATGAGCAGCAGGTGTCGACGAGGTGCGGCGTTTGTTGTTGTGCACGGGTTCAGGTATTCTTCAGTTTCTAGAAAAATCTAACACAGAGGACATAATCATTTATTTTATTCCCTAAAAATATTACTTTGTCACATCTGTATGTAATTTTTTTGTTTTAAAAACATGCTAACTAGCATACAAATACACTTCATTTTTAACTGATTTTTGCTAGAAACCCATATTCTTAGGGCATGTTAAGTTAGATAACTGAAGAAATACTTCTATAAAATAAATAATAAATGAGCTGATAACTAACTTAGCCACTTAGCCATACCTTAGCCACAGAAGACCAAGTTAGCCAAATGCTAAGTTAGCTTTGTTAGTAGAGATGTTTATCAGGATATTGCAAAAAAAAAAAAAAAAAATCTGACAATTTCCACAATGCCAGATTTTGAAGTTGCCAGTTTCCGATGGAACATTCTCTGTGAGTCCAGTACGTAGCTTTGCATTAATATTTTAAGTGTGGCATCCAACCTTCCCGATTTTGTTTATAGATTGTTTCTACTGTCGAGAATAGCGCCACGACAGATAAATATGGTGTTTATCTGTGTAAATCGTTTCTTGATACTTGGTGAGACCAAGCAGAATTCTATATTTTCTCTGTCTGCCTGTTTAATAGATAAGGCAGTTTTGTGCTGAGTCATCAGAGCTATGGATTTCCAGTCAGGCACCAAGCTGCAAATCAGGCTAGAGGGAAAACCAGACACACACACACACACACACACACACACACAGGTTGTGCAGCCATTCTTAGATTACATTCTTAGATTTGTGTTAGTGTCTGATTATTATGAGTGTTCCAGTTCACAGTCAAGTGGCCGATTATTGACACATTTGTAAACCCACCTTCCTCTCCCTTTTACAAATCTGCTAAACATTTAGTCAAATTAAATTCCCCCCAAAATCGTACTCTCAGCACGTGGATGAATCCTGTCTCTTATTGACATTTTCAAAACTAAAACTTCAATATAAATCAAACCTGGTTTATTCAGATTTCTCGCTGAAGCAGACGTGATTATTCAGATTTCTCGCTGAAGCAGACGCGACAGGAACAGTAGTTGTTTTATTAACTACATAAAAGTTTTATTTTTAAATTTCTGGTATGGTTTGTTAATTGTGCACTTATTACACACACTGGTTTGTTAATTGTGCACTTACACACAACCAGATCACACCATGATAATGTAGAAATTTCAAAGAAAAAATAAAAATAGCAGTCATGTTGTAGCATTAACTGTGTTAAGGCCTTCAGTGCACTGAATGTCAAGGCAAAAAAACGATGGTATGTACGGAACTTGAGGTGAGATAGACGTCAAAAGAAAACCCAAAGATTAGCAGTCTTCAGTTACAGTGATGTCAACATTGGTTGTTGATTTTTTTTCCGAGCATGTAGCTGAGCAACCACAGCTGCAGTGTCCGCGCACAGAATCCAGGTAAAAGCCTCCCATACAAAGCAGGGAAGTTCAAATGTAAATGAACTGCGGCCATAAAAGCTGAACTCGTTTATGTTCAACCGTTAAGACCACGTCACGCCAGTTAAGGGCTAAAGATAATCGCTCTTCATTAAATATTCACCAGATAACATTTTTGCCTGGTGCACAGCTGTAGCACCAATGCTATCAATCAGGACAAGTAGCATTTGTATGAGTGTAGTCCACTGTGACCTTTTCAGATTGTATTATGATAGTGGGAACACAGAGAAGGTCAGTAGATTTCCTCTCCACCAATGGCAGGAGGCTCGGCACAATGTAGAGATGCTCATATTTGGATGATGGGAAGAAAAACAATAATCCTGTTTAAAAACAAATTCTGGAAGAGGAATAAGGAACATCTTTATTCTGCTTGTAATGAGACGATACAAGTATTTCTATTTGGATTTGTATTGCAGTAGAGGAAAAGTGTAAAGTAACATTTCCCCGTGATGGTTTCATTTCTTATATCACGTGTCAAACTCAGGCCCGGGGGCCAAATCTGACCCGCAGTGTAATTATATTTGAGATCATATCAAATGTGTACTAGAGTTGGCCTGCCAGTATATGGCCTCTATATACTAGCAGTGTATGCTATGTTATAGCACAGGCATTGGCAAACTAAGGCCCGGGGGCCGGATGCTCTTGCTGTCTGATAATAAACATGAATGACGACTGTATAATTCCTGTATTATTTTTGACTGGATGCTAAAAGACATTTAAGATTTCAGACCACCTGAAGCACCAACTGTCTGCTCTTTAGTTTCCGTCCCAGTCATTTTCCTGAATCGTCTTCATTTGCAGGGAGGACCAGAGGCTGTGACTCACCCCGGCCACTTAATTCTGTTAGTTTGAACTCTCAGTTCTGACCTTGTTAATTAATTTCTCAGGGACTGGACTTTGTATTGATTGTCAAACAGGAGCTGAATTGGCTGCAGCTGCTGGAGCCTTTTTATGACTTTTTGTGACCTCCTCTTGCTTTGTTAGCATTAACAAATATGTCTCTCAAATCTGGAGAAAAATATCCCTGAAGTGAGCTCTCCTTTACGTCTCCTGAAAGAGTTCGAGCTTGGTTAATTTTACGCCTTGATATGATTAGATAAGTAGGTCAGTTCTTCAGGAGGACTTGTACATTTAACCTTTGCTTCAGTTTATATAAACACAAGCAAGACAAAAAAAATACAAATATTCTCTATCGTATTATGCAGTACTTTAGGGAATGTTGTTTATGATAATTGAATCTTCCTGTACACTGTGAATGTCAGGGGTGATGTGTTAAATCTCTTGGAAAATTACCGGGGGTTCAGATCTTTTTCAAATCCCTAAACAAATGGTTAAACAAAAATATCTATTTATATATTTATATTATTAAAATCTCATATTTCAAGTGTATTTTTGCATTTTATTTCTTGGCAAAATACAAAAAAAAAAAAGGTTGAAAAAGGCATGTGATGCTGCAGCAGCTTCATGATTAACACCACCAGAGACACAAAATCATATGTTAATCAAGCAGCAGATCAAAGCAGTATTCAACTACAGTCACCTTCTTCCAACTTTATTCATTTTCTCGCTGCATTTTAATTTTTTTTAATCATATTTATTAATTTTTCACCCTGCATCTTGTCTCTGTTTTCCTCTTTTCTCCTTACCTCCCACCTTCTGCCCACATCTATAGGTCATTCCTGTTGAAAAGTTAGTTAAAATATTTAAAGATAATCATATTTGCATTTTCAGAACAGTGATGTGATGCTAGTGGACATGTCACTTCCATAGGAAAAGTGAATTCAGTGTTAATGGAGTTTGTTTAAAAAACCCTTAGACTGGAAACATAAAAAAATGTAAATGATATTTTCCAGAAATTGTGCTACAGTTATAACAGTGAAAAATTGCAGTGTGTTATGGTGATGTTTGTCACTGTGGATATTTAGATAAATACACATTAGGTCCAGAAATGCTGTGTCTGCAAGTTTAAAAAAATCACACATGTAACCAATAATGGTCAAAGCCAGCGTGCGAAGTTTATTTACATTTGTTCATTTTAGTAATTAACATACACGAGTCATTAGCAAATTACAATTCAATTCTATTGATTTTAATTAAGGGCTAATTTAAGAGAGTAATTGGACCATGTTGTGTGTTGCATGTGATGCATGGAACAGGACAAACGGACACGCTTCACGCTAATGAAAAATGTAAGCCATTGTGTACAGAGGGAAGAAAGAACGGAATGTCAGAAATCAAAAAAAGCTGTTTGTTCTTCTGTTTCCTTCCTTTTTCATCCCTTCTTTTTCCACTTGACCCTCCTTCGGTCGTGATTGATGGAAATGATATGGGTGTTGATGACAGTGAACAATTACCCTGCATATTCCACGACAGGATAATAACAGGAAAGGTGCTTTTGTCACTGATTTAAATCAAAGCAACGGCCCATTAGTGCTCCCTGGAACACTCTGCCCCTGCAGGTGACGACAGTATCGCTTGGAAGAATTCTCAAAATACATTAAGGCTGTGCAATTAAATGACCCGCGTGTGACTCGCTGGAATCTCCCGGCAGTGATGCCTACTGTGTGCTTTGAAGAAGGTATTAGATGCACTGTAATGCATTGGCACCGGCTCTCTGTGGAGGCTGTGCTAATGTGAAGGCGTGGAGCCCACTGTGTAATATCATCTCCGTGTCATCCAAGAGATTATCATGAAATGGCTGCAGAGCTGCTGATGAAACTGAAAGCGTGAACTAATAATAGCAGGGACAAATAAGGCTTCATCAACTCAGAGGAGAAAGATAAACGACGGAGGGAACAGACTCTGAGAGGGAAAACACACACGCTGTGATTCGTTGATAACATTACTGCAGGTCTCTTTAGAGTTTTTTCAACTTTAACTTTGAAAGAAAATATTATAAATATAATATTATATTATAAGCTGATAATATAAAATACGATATAAATTAGATATAAATACGTGTGTGTGTATAATGGTGGTGTATAATTCTATATATGTATATATACATATATATAAATATATATGTATATCTAGACATAAATATTCTATATATAAATATATGGAATATATATGTAAATATGTGTAGATATGTGTATATATATGTATATATAGGAATGCTTGTATATATTTATCTGAATATATGTGTGCCTATATATTTATCTATATATTTATGTATGTATGTGTATATATGTAAATACATGTATGTATGTACAGTATATATATAATATACATTATATATGTTTCTATCTATAGACATGTATATATGTATTTGTATAGTTGGTAAAAACATGCCTGTGTTTTTATATATTTTTTTATGGCATAGAAAAAGAAAAAAAATCAGCACTTTAGTACTGTAGCTATCACTGCTTCTATCTTGTACTTCTCAAAGCTGCAGTGAGCTGAGTTGTTGTTGTATTTGCTCCAGCAAATACTGCCCTGCTCCAATCGACTGAGTACAGTAGGAAAACAAGTCTGTCCTGTTCGGGTACTAATCTCACCGGTCTCTGATCTTCAAACACATCTTCACTTGATCTTCACTTTCCATAACCAGGGAAACCTCAGAGTACGCTGTACCGTAGACCCTGTAACGTAGCCTTTAAAATCCACCAGCACACAGACTGGATGAAAGAGGAACTGATCTTCAAAAGATAATTTCACAGACACTTTTCACTACATTTTAAAATTCCGGCACTTGCGTCACCCGTGTCTAAGCGGTTCCACCTGATGTGAGGTGAGGAACCTTACATTATGGAACTACAGTACTTCTATTACACACCATTACACAGACTGGGGGAGATTATACAGCCATAAGACTTTTATGATATGCATGCCGGTGACTTCTGCTGGTGCAATCTCACAAACGTAGATTGGATCTATATCTGTAGTGTTCATTCTAGGCTTCGTACGGTTGGTCTTTTCAGATGGTCCCTAACTGGTTTCCGTCTTTAACCGTTTTTGACAACCTTCTCTCGTGACTTGTGGTGAGTGTGAAAACACGTCTATCTGTGCTTTTGAACACCTTGTCGGGGATGTCATCAGGACTGTGACCCAGCACAGGTGGATCAAGGCCCAGCTTAAATCCAATTAGCCTGTTACTGTGACTTTGTAGTTCTCTTAGAGCCAGGGTAACAGTTAAGGCTTTGTTGGTTTAAAGACTGCCGGATCTTCCCATCCTTAGTGCAGTAGTTTTTTTTTTTTAAAATGGAAGCTCTTGTGTCTCATTCTTGTGTTCCTGATAGTGGTAAAATCATAACTGAATTCTGGGGAAATAATGTGTTGCCCACCCATTGCTAAAGCATCACGAGGTGGTATTGTAAATGTGCATTAGTTATTGACAGATACTGTTTGTCCACCGATGGACTCTCTATAGTGTATGATGCTTGATTATGATTATTTATATTTTTGCCGTAGTTGCAAGTAACCAAAGAAGATGTCTGGGATCACATAGCACACAGTGGAAAAACTACGCTTCATGGCTTCATGTTCTATAAATTGAATAACTTCTTCTACTGACACCACCATTAAAAATAATGTATTCAGGAAAATGTTTACTGATTAAATAAATCAGTTAAAAGTTAAATAAGAGTTGATTTACTTCTACTTCTGAGCAAGATGTAAAAGTTGGTGTTAACATTAGGAGAAACACCAAACCGTCGTTCAGAACCCTCTTTTTTTACTCTCTCCCCCAACTGTTTGTTTTTTTTTTTTTTCAGTGTAACATGTTCTATTCATACGCTCATTATTTCCAAATGAAAACTCCCCACGAAACTTGGCTGAACATCACAACATTCAGACGGATGTTTGCAGAGTTTATGCACATTTTGTGTCCATCTGTCTGTTCTCTTGTAAAATGTATTTATTTATTTTTTCCTCAAAATATCTCATCAGTCCCACGTTCCGTCTCTTGTCTCTCTGTGCCTGGCTGCTGACTGAACTCGACGTCTCTCCTTTGCTACTCCTGGACTGCTCTCTCTTCCACTCCCTCGTTCAGCTGGTGCGTGTGTTGTGGCGTAATGATCTGCGGCAGGCGAGAAAAAAGCGCAAAAAGCGAAAGTCTGGACTACTACAGGTCGGTGTTTGTCAACACTATAGGTGGCTTGTTATACAGTGGAGACACAAACATCTGGAACAAACCGCTTCTAATAACGCTTCTGTGAGAGGACTATTTCCTTGATGCTCTTTAAACAATGTGATGCATCTAATTAGAACTCAATCGGACGTTTAATTGTAGAATATATGGCTGTCTTATTTGAGCGTTTGAACCCCCCCCCCAAGCTACCCCAACCTCCCCCCCCCCCCCCCCCCCCTGCCCTTTCTTTCATATATGGCGGGTTTATTTGGGCGGTTGACCCCCCCCCCCCACTCCCCCCCAAGCTACCCCAACCTCGCCCCCACACCCTCGAGCTTGGCATTTCTGTCACGACTGTGGGCTTTGTAATTAAATGGGGTTTGTCTCTGCATGGATCATTGCTCTCAGCTGATTAAGGATTAATAAGAAAGACAATATAAATCAAAGACAACCAACCCAACTAATTAGCTGTCCATCCGCTGCATTCACTACCAACCGCTGAAGGTGGTTTCTTTTACATAATCAACTCCATTATTGGATTGTGTCACTCCAGCCTGTAATGGATCACATCTTATCACAAGACAGATTAGCATGTGGCAGAAAGAGCATGTTGTAACACTAAAGTGATACTTCATTATTTACGGAGTGCATTATTTTAAAGTGTAGTTTTGTGTGCCAGAGCGCTGGATCGAACACAAGCTCTCTTGTAATGTGTAGTAACATGTGTTGTATTAAGTATGAGAAACTGAAAAAATATATGACAAAAATATTGTGGATTAGCTTGGAGGTAAACGTATATGCAGCAGGTTAGGGTGATAAAGCCGCTAAGTTTGAATAATTGATTCTTGCACCACATAAAACAAGTCCAAACTATTTTAATGCCAGTCTATGATTCACTGCAAAGTTAGTCCAGTGGTTTCAAAAAGTGGGGCGAGGGCCCCATGAAGGGCATTGAGCTAATAATTCAGGGACACAGCAAGGCAATTAATTAATTAATTTATAGATATAGATTTTTACTTAATTTCCTACAGTGAGCAACATGCACTGACTTGTTGTTTTGATTTTTGTTTGATGAACGTTTCACTTCAAGATTCAAAGAGTATTTTTGTCATGTACAACAGAAAAGGCAAGTTTCTCAGTGCAATGCAATTCTTTATTTGGAAACAAATAAAATTTTTCAAAATTTTATTAGCAGAGTAACAAACACATTACATTTTTTTCTGTCCTATCAGCCTTGAGTTTAATGTCTGGTAAATTAAGTGAGACCAGTGAGACAGAAAAATCTCCCAACAGAAAGATAAACATCCCACCCACCTAAAGTAAATAATTGTTTTGTTTTTTTTTGTTTATCTATGCGTTTTCCTACAGAGACAGAGAAGAGCCCAGTAAATGGAGCTGTCGTGATTATGGAAAATAAAGTGAACACATTTAGAGCACAATACATTTTAGGACATGTTGGTCGGCAAGTGTTCCACCTGTTTGAGCCTTTGTGGCAGAGCAAAAGTAGGTCGCATATAAAAGGCCCTGACACTCTGCCGTGACACATTCTGACACCTTCCAGCCTCCATGAGCAGCTGACAAGTGTGCTTGTCCTTGAATTGACACTCAGTCACTATGATGGCTAATAGGGAAAAAAATAGTTTAACCCTCCCAACGGGCAGTTGGAGCAACTGTCATCCTAAAGGCAGCACTGAGCCGACGTTTTTTCAACAAGGATTTTATTCAAAATGGATCAGACTTTTGAAGGTGACAAAAAAGCTAAAAAATAATTACAATTAATAAATTAGGAACAGTTACATATTTTGAAAAATTTTGAAAATGCAGCCTGAAATACACATCGAAATTAGAATAAATACATATTCTTGACCAGTGTTTTGTCAGGTTATAACTGTATTTTCTTGCTGCAGAGAAAGATTTGGGTTTTGGTTGTTTTACTTTATTTTTATTTATTTATTTATTTTTTTTACCCCACCCTCAAAGTCACCTAACATATTTCTGAAACCTTTTCAGGGGCAAAAAGTTCCTTGTTAAATTTTCATTGAACAGCAGCTACAATAAAGTACAGTTTATTCAAAATGTGTCACATGGTCCTCAGGTACACAGACCACCAACCAATCCTGGTACTTGGTACTTTCTTAGTACTACTGTTTGTATAGTCGGTTTCCTGTTGAACCTGGACATAAAGTGAACTCTAAAAAAAAAATAAAGAGAGAGAATAATCGCTCTTTTTGTCATCGAAACAGTGTTGGGAACCGAAACTGAGCAGTACAGCTGTAATTTTGTCCAAGGTCATACAGGGGGCGGCATCATTTTAATTAGTCTGCAGACACTCTGCAGCTCGATTCTAATTTGTCTTTATAACAATTAATAAATCTTGACAGCAACATTACATCAAGCTGCGAGTATGAAGGACATACCGTCAGTAAATCATTTATTAACGATTCAACGGTGATACGCAAAAAAAAAACAAAAAAACTCCTGAAACAACTCAATCCACAGCGTGTGAGAATCACTCCAGACACAAGTGCAGAGATAATCCTCTAACTGCAAAGAAATCGGTGGCAATTGTCTGCATTGAGTAAAGATTGTGCCCTCAAAGGGTTCACCTTCAGAACGGGGGGCTATTATGTTGCTCCTGATACGGGGCTGATGCTAATCAGTGTGGATTGGGTTTTATGCCTTAAGGCAGGGAAATGTGCTGATGATAGGCCCACAATAAATGAACCTTATCACCGAACGGCATCTCAGTCCACACAGTGACTGCGTGAAAAGGCCCTTGGTAAATGTCAGCGGCGGGCAGAATGCACGTGTGAGATAATTAATGAAAAATGAATGATCCGATACATTGGTCAGTGTCTGCTGAGAGCCAACTCAAGGCTCTTCTTTTACGAAACGCCGTTTAACGCCGCTCTCTCTCAGTTAACAGAGCGTGTGGAATGTTTTCTTTGATGCTTAACCGCGACGTCTTTATAAAAGTAAATGTACAGAAACGGAACTCGGTGGAGAGGAAACTCAGACGGTCAGGAGAAGGAAAAACAGTGGTGACGATGATACTGTAGTCCATTGTTTCCCAAAGACTGGGTCGCGACCCTCAGGTGGGTCGCAAGTGGGGTTTTTTTGGGGGGATTGTCTCGCATCATGTTTCCCAGGAGTTTACGAAAAATGTCTATGGACTTGGGTCGCAAAGGTTTGTGACTTTTAAAATATGGACCAGAAAAAAAAAATTGGGAAAACTTCTGTGGTCTACCCTAGGTGAAATCCCATTAATATGCCATTTAGAAGCAGTTAGTACTTTTTTGTTTATTTTGTTAATTTATATAGCGTTATATAAAGTTGGTTCCTCTGGGAATTGAACCCAGGACTTTTTGCTATCTGTTTGCAAGGCTAACAGCTACACAATGGAGCCATACGAAGTCAAACTAACTAACATGAAATTCTGTCTTTATTTGATATCAAATATTCCATTGTGTCAGGCATTCAACGCATTGTTACACCGAAGCAGTGTCTTCAAGTTTCTGCTGAGAATCAGAGACTATGAAACGATGAGTGGGTAATTGTCAGTTCACGGTGAAGCGGGGTTTAATGGTAATTGCCACTAATTAACCCTCCAGGGTGAACACAAATCTTTGCAAGGAAATAAATCAATTTTTGGCCCTCGCTGCACGCAAGCTTGAATGGAGTTCATCTCTGTGTTCTGATGCTGAAATTAACACTCCAGCTGAAATACCTACCTCAGTGTGAATGTGAGTGGGCGGTCGGGTGGGAGGGTGGTCGGTGTCCTTAGGATTAAAACCCTCTGTAGAGCAGGACTAAGTAGCTAATCATTCATTCTGAGCAGCAGAAGAGGTGAAATGTAAGTAAATGTAAGTGAGTGAATGTGCAGGACCACACAAGTGCCAGCTGCTGTGAGCTGATGCCAGCTTGGCATGTGAGCGACTCATTACAACCAACGTGGGCTCCATCAGCCTCTGTGTGATGACTCGGAGCCTCTTTGAAACCAGCATCCTCTGGTGCTCCACACTTTTTCGTTGATCGGGGAGAGGACTCTGCAGGGACCGTTTCCTGTTTCATTATTGGCACGGACAACAATGAGGGAATAATTTGTGTATTTGAAAAAACTGCATTATAAAAAGGGGAGAGTGTGCCTGTGGAGGGGTCCGTGGTGTTAGAGAAAGGAAAATTGTTTTTTTTTCCAGCAGATTATGAAAAACATTAAGCAACAATTACCGTAATGAGAGTTATTGAAGCGGAAGGTAGCAGACAAGCTGTGTGCATCTGGTCGCTGCATCTGGCTGCAGCGGCAGAGCATCCGGAGGGGCCGGCAGGAGGACGTTCATTTGTTAGAGCCGTTCCTTCCCTGTGGATGGAGAAATGACACGTCAGTAATTGTCACGGAGTGAAAACCATCTCATAGGCTGTGCAAAAACACACACACACAGACGATGAGGGAGAATTTCCAGCTACACTCCACCAAGATAACTGATTATCTCATATATGACTTGGCCAAAATCAACGATGGAAATCTAAAACAGCGATGCGGAGTTAACCGCAGCTGTCTTCTCATGCAACCAGTGGTGGAAATTGAGTGTAAACCGAGTACGAAGCTCGACCTCCCATGACAGCAGGAGGTGCTGTTTGTGTTGGTTTGAATCCCGTGGTCTGTGAGATGAGTCAACTCTTAAAACGTATTTGTAACTGTGTTGTAAAAGTCCAAACCAAGAGAAGAGCATGGTTTCAATAGATACAGAAAAAGGACAATAAGACACGTCTTTTCTTTGTCTCCGGGCTTGTCTGTGAGGAAGTTGTGTTCGGGAGCTTTGACAGTATTTCTGCAGGAAGATTTATGCCTTGACTTTGCATGCTACAGGTTTCTGGGAGTAGTTTTGATGTATTGGAAAACTGTTGAAAGTGAATGTGGTTTGACAAGTGATCCAATCCATCATGGTAAGATAACAGTGGAAACCTAGTTCTGTCTGAAGACATGAGATCACTCCCCCCCCCCAACCCCCACCCAAGTCTTGGCATTTAAGACTTCCACAGAGCCTTTTGTTACAAAGTTGTCTATCCATCTATCTATCCATCCATCCATCCATCCATCCATCCATCCATCCATCCATCCATCCATCCATCCATCCATCCATCCATC
>NC_024310.1:6903678-6923958 GCF_000523025.1 Cynoglossus semilaevis | reverse complement strand
TTGTCTCGCATCATGTTTCCCAGGAGTTTACGAAAAATGTCTATGGACTTGGGTCGCAAAGGTTTGTGACTTTTAAAATATGGACCAGAAAAAAAAAATTGGGAAAACTTCTGTGGTCTACCCTAGGTGAAATCCCATTAATATGCCATTTAGAAGCAGTTAGTACTTTTTTGTTTATTTTGTTAATTTATATAGCGTTATATAAAGTTGGTTCCTCTGGGAATTGAACCCAGGACTTTTTGCTATCTGTTTGCAAGGCTAACAGCTACACAATGGAGCCATACGAAGTCAAACTAACTAACATGAAATTCTGTCTTTATTTGATATCAAATATTCCATTGTGTCAGGCATTCAACGCATTGTTACACCGAAGCAGTGTCTTCAAGTTTCTGCTGAGAATCAGAGACTATGAAACGATGAGTGGGTAATTGTCAGTTCACGGTGAAGCGGGGTTTAATGGTAATTGCCACTAATTAACCCTCCAGGGTGAACACAAATCTTTGCAAGGAAATAAATCAATTTTTGGCCCTCGCTGCACGCAAGCTTGAATGGAGTTCATCTCTGTGTTCTGATGCTGAAATTAACACTCCAGCTGAAATACCTACCTCAGTGTGAATGTGAGTGGGCGGTCGGGTGGGAGGGTGGTCGGTGTCCTTAGGATTAAAACCCTCTGTAGAGCAGGACTAAGTAGCTAATCATTCATTCTGAGCAGCAGAAGAGGTGAAATGTAAGTAAACTGAGTGAATGTGCAGGACCACACAAGTGCCAGCTGCTGTGAGCTGATGCCAGCTTGGCATGTGAGCGACTCATTACAACCAACGTGGGCTCCATCAGCCTCTGTGTGATGACTCGGAGCCTCTTTGAAACCAGCATCCTCTGGTGCTCCACACTTTTTCGTTGATCGGGGAGAGGACTCTGCAGGGACCGTTTCCTGTTTCATTATTGGCACGGACAACAATGAGGGAATAATTTGTGTATTTGAAAAAACTGCATTATAAAAAGGGGAGAGTGTGCCTGTGGAGGGGTCCGTGGTGTTAGAGAAAGGAAAATTGTTTTTTTTTCCAGCAGATTATGAAAAACATTAAGCAACAATTACCGTAATGAGAGTTATTGAAGCGGAAGGTAGCAGACAAGCTGTGTGCATCTGGTCGCTGCATCTGGCTGCAGCGGCAGAGCATCCGGAGGGGCCGGCAGGAGGACGTTCATTTGTTAGAGCCGTTCCTTCCCTGTGGATGGAGAAATGACACGTCAGTAATTGTCACGGAGTGAAAACCATCTCATAGGCTGTGCAAAAACACACACACACAGACGATGAGGGAGAATTTCCAGCTACACTCCACCAAGATAACTGATTATCTCATATATGACTTGGCCAAAATCAACGATGGAAATCTAAAACAGCGATGCGGAGTTAACCGCAGCTGTCTTCTCATGCAACCAGTGGTGGAAATTGAGTGTAAACCGAGTACGAAGCTCGACCTCCCATGACAGCAGGAGGTGCTGTTTGTGTTGGTTTGAATCCCGTGGTCTGTGAGATGAGTCAACTCTTAAAACGTATTTGTAACTGTGTTGTAAAAGTCCAAACCAAGAGAAGAGCATGGTTTCAATAGATACAGAAAAAGGACAATAAGACACGTCTTTTCTTTGTCTCCGGGCTTGTCTGTGAGGAAGTTGTGTTCGGGAGCTTTGACAGTATTTCTGCAGGAAGATTTATGCCTTGACTTTGCATGCTACAGGTTTCTGGGAGTAGTTTTGATGTATTGGAAAACTGTTGAAAGTGAATGTGGTTTGACAAGTGATCCAATCCATCATGGTAAGATAACAGTGGAAACCTAGTTCTGTCTGAAGACATGAGATCACTCCCCCCCCCCAACCCCCACCCAAGTCTTGGCATTTAAGACTTCCACAGAGCCTTTTGTTACAAAGTTGTCTATCCATCTATCCATCCATCCATCCATCCATCCATCCATCCATCCATCCATCCATCCATCCATCCATCCATCCATCCATCCATCCATCCATCCATCCATCCATCCATCCATCCATCCATCTATCTATCCATCTAGATAATAAACTGAACCATTTCATCATCTATCTCAGTGACTTCTAAGCCAATGGCCTTGATTTTTTTGAATTATTCTCAAGCACAAAAACCACATTTCCTCTTCTTTTCTCCCCAAAGACGGGCTCCAGCTCCTGGGTGGTCCTCGTCAATAACCATTAGACTATTTTTACAGCCGGAAAATGTCTGAAATTATTATTGTAATTATGTTAGTATCTATTGGCTGCCATTCCTGATTATCTTTGTGTATAAACACCATTACTTCTAATACAGCAAATGTAATGATTTAGACCAAATGACTTTTTTCTGTGTTATTCTCGCCGCGTTGTATTCAGACGGACTTCCTGGTTTGTCACTAGCAATTTAGCATATAACATTGAATCTGGCCCTAATGCAGGCAGTGGCCCATTTGATCAGGGAATGAGATTAAGGCTGCGTAGGCCAGCTCCAGATGAGACATACAGTAAGGTGACTCTCTACTAGGGACTCAAGATGGATGGGCCGGGCTTCGGCCGGGATGGAACGCCTCCATTGGGCCGTCGGGCCTGGTGGAGCCCATCAATCAGGGCAGCGCTAGAGGTCTAGGCTGAGGCTGTGTAATGATGCGAACAGCATGTGACCAAGCCGTCCCTGGCTGCTCAGGTGTAAGGGTCTGCCCTGTCCACGAGTCCTCTCACCCCCTCTGCCTCTCTCATCTATCATGTGTCAGCCACGTTCACGGCGTGCAACAATTTTCAAAGGGTTTCATAGCTAGAGATGAGACCGAAAAAGAAACTGTTAGTGGAGTTTATGAAACATGACGTAACGTTGACGTTGTCACATATTTTTATTTCATTGCTTTGAATGAGCAGCTCTGGTTTAAGAAAAACATGTATTTGTATATTTTCTGTCTCCTACCCAGCTGTGGAGATAGTTGTCTGTCTAAAAAATGTTTATTAAATTAAATTAAAATTTGTGGGAAAGCTGATTATTCTTTAAATAATTCTGTAAACAATTCTAAATTTCTTTAAACTGCAGTATGTACTGAACTGTTCAAGCAGGAAATTTCTGTCTTCAACCTACTACAGCAAGGCTATCAGGGTTCTGCGTTTCACTTAGATTGCTTATGTTTTTTTTTTTGTTTAGTTTTGTTGTCAAGTCAGACAATATTTAAATAAAAATACAGATAAAATAAAATAATTTAAAAAAGCAATTAAGGTAAGATTTGGTTTCATGACCTTTGACCTGATTAGTGTTTGCGTCTTTAAGTCTCACAATGAATATTAGAGCAAAAGCTAAAACGACCCCACCAAAAAATGTTGCCCTATTAGCAGTTACCCCCCACCACTGGCCCCTCCCTTTCATTTCTCTAAGCGTGTCCTGCACCTGTGACTCTGCGAACGCTTCCATCATTTTACAAAGTTCATTAAAGGACACATTTTACTGCACATTATGTGCTTCATGCCCCGCACACAAACATATTATGCTCCTGGATGAAGGTGGCCTTATGAGTCCCATAAAGCCGGGCTCATGAATATGACTGTAAAAACCTCAGCTAGGTGTGGACTCTTACCGTGGGGAAGGTCATTTGGTGGAAAGCATGCGCTGCAGAAATGTATGCTTATAAAGACATCTGCGGTAGTTTCCAAGCTGCTGAAATACATCTGCCGGGCTCTAATGGACGTCTCTCCCTCAGTGGAAGCAATATCTGGGTCGGGTTTTCACCACGTTATGGGACCAAATTAAAGCACACCCTTGCTTTGGTCAAGGATTTGTTTTATGCTGTCACGAGGTGGGAAACACTCTGCCCCCCGACAGCCCTGGAACTCCATTATAAGCTCAATACTCCAATTATTTTTTGGGCTTTCACTGCCGTCATAAATTGTGTGTATGTGTGGGGTCAGGGAGATAAATGAGCAGTGACAAGTGGCATATGAGTCCTGGCCCTGTGTCCGGCGTGTTCATTTAACGGCATATAAGGCAGGTACAGAACAGGTAGGAATGTGTCAGCAAGGCGTGTTAAGTCCTCTGTACCAGGGGAGACCAGTAGATCACAGAGGAGGTAGATCAAGAGCAGTTACAAGAAAAAAAAGATTACATTTTATAGTGTGCAGTAGAGACCATACTGAATTGAATCATATACGTATAAAGTTCAGTTTATGAGTACAGATATGTTTCAGTGCAGATCACTTCAGCCTGGTGATTTAAATGGTAGCTCCCAAGCTAAAAACAAATATGGACGCCCCTGTGTTATGCATATTTATCTCTGCATTCAAAGTGAAAGTGTTTTGGGTTTTGTTTGTTTGTTTGTTTGATTGTTTAGTATGCAGTGACTGGTTCATAATGTATTTTTCTTCTTCCTTGATTATTCTGGGGACCTTTCAGTATTCTAAAAGTGTGATCTCGTGCCGGAGGGAAAGCTTCCATTTCATTGTTTCACCTAAATTCCCAGAAATCATTAAGAGGTATGGATTTAGAGGGTTTATTGATTTAATATTGATTGTTTCATTTCCATGAAAAGGAATTTCACACATTTCTGCTACTGAATGAATATTATCCTCTTAAATCCCCCGTAAGCCTGTAAACCCCATGAAGAATATTTTCATAGACTTACGGCTCCTCTTAGGATTTTTAAATTGCATTTCTGAGCACGCTGGCATAAATTACTTTACTTTGCATAATAAAAAGCAATTACTTACAAAACATACAACTGTTGTGAACAGTTATATACAGTAACTATGGTGTAAATGTCAGTTGAAACCAGGCCTTAGTTTCCATGGCTAAAGAATAAAGAGTCTGAGAGTGAGCTGTCAAAGGAGAGTGATTTTTCTAGAGTCAAACCTGACAGTAGACGTGGTTGTTGGATCAAGAGGAAGTAGTAAACAGGTACAATAAACTGCATGGATCAATATCAAAATGAACAGAAAACCATAGGAGTATCAAGCTGTGGGTCGCTTCAGTGTCCGGTGAACGGAACTGTCAAGGAAACAACACACAACCAAATTGTAACCAAATAAACCAAACCAATTATAATTTTATTTTTATTATGTTATATGTATATTTTAATCAAAAGAATAATAATACACCAGCCCAAAATCTTGGCCGAGCACTGTTGTGTATATTATAAATTAATAATTAAATCAGACACCCCCTGCTGAGGAATCTTTTTAATTACTGTCACATTATCACCTTTGTCAGAATTTTTATTTATTTATTTATTTTTTATTAATTAAACACTGTTTCTTCCCATTGGGAGTGAAAGTTCAAGGCTAATTAGCGTTAAAGCTAAATCACCTCGTACACACGCTTGTACCACAGTTCAGAAAAAAAAACTGCAGTTTTTAAGATTTAGGAGCAGACGCTGTGACTTGTTCCAGAAATTGTGATTGTCTGCTCCTGCTGCCTATCCCAGCATGCAAATTACAAAACCTCCATGCTCCATTGCTGAGTGCAGTTGCTTCCACTCACATTAGTTTATCCACTTTTCCTATACCTGGTCAGGACTTTAAAAGAAACCCCGGCTCGCTGCAGTCTGGGGTTAATAGGCTGCTTATTTTTTTTCTTTTTTTTTTTTTAAACTTGGCGAGGGTGAACGTCCTTTCCTTGCAAAGATGGAGGCAGTGTCTGGAGATTATTAGGAAGTGTTGCCAAGATATAATGGGGTTCCAGCACATTACATACACCTCTCTATGTCATTAGGTTTTGTCAGGCATTAAGACGCTCATTCTACTAATTTTGACAAACCATTCTTCATTGGTTTGATAATGACTGGGGAGCCCAGTTCACTCCAGTCGTGTCATCACTGTAAAACTGTAGAACCATCAGGTTAATTCGCTCTGTCACCGTAGGTGGCACTGTTGTGCTGCTGACAGTCCAGTGCAGCAGGCTGACACTGTGGTCCTGTCAGAGAGCAGAGTCGGTCATGACAATTCTGATGTAGAGACAAATAATTAATCTGATTGGCCATAAACAAAAAGTAAACATCTATATTTGTTTACTGTTGCGATGTCTAAAGGGAATGACACGAGCGCCAATTTGTGGCAGAATAATTTTAGATAGAGGTTTTGCCATTTGTAATGAAAATAATGTAAAGGTGGAAACTAGAGGCTGATGCAGAATTTCTTCATTTCCACGAGGGACTTTTGCCTCCGGCTTCATTCACCCTGACATGTCTATTTTCTGCCCTGTCATTCCATCTGTGCAGGCAGTTATATACATGCCTTTATTACAGTCGGCAGCACCAGTTGATTGGCATTTCAATCTTTATTTGTCTGAGATTAAAATTGCCTCAATTACAGCTGGTGATGAAAAGAGAAAAGATTAAAGATGACATTAAAGGTATTAGACTGCCTTTTTCATTTCTCAAAATATTACAGAAGATGTAAAAAGAAGACGTGATTTAAACTTGGCCGTAAACCTCGTTTACAGAGAAGTCGCTGTCTTTCCTCAAAATGTAATAAAACTTAAATATTCATCTGGGAAATTCATTTTGCCTGAATGTAGACAAGCAAAAAAATCCAACAGCAGGTTAAATTATTATGACTCTTTGTCCCACGCATGTCGTTTTTACCCTTTTTCCTGATTAAAAATCTGCAAAAACAAATAATTTTGGTGCGACGATCTGCTCTAATGTGCTGAGCTGATTGGTTTTTTCGGCCTTCTTGTGACCTAATTTGGCCAAAATGTAATTATCATTCAGTTAATATTGATCTTTACTGCAAAACTTCATCTTTTTCTGAGCTAACTTCACCTTTAGCTACCTTCTGTAGCCTCAAAAGACGGTGCTGCTCTAACATCATTCTGTAACAGACGACAGAGAAAATCATCTCGTTATCTCCGTCATGACTAAGTGAAACATTTGCAGTAATGTGTGAATAATACAACACTGGCATTTCATTGTGGAAACTAAAGTCAGGAATGCAAATTGGATATTGATGAAATGACATTATGAATAGTGCAATGAAAACGGCATCTCTCGCCGTCCGGGTGTGAGAAGGATTACCTCTTCATCCCCAATGTAAAATGAATATCAAGGAGTCGCCGTTTTAGACCTTCCCTCTATCTGATGTGCAGGATCACAGAGAGGTTTGAATGTGCTGGGAGATCAAGGACGCTGCCACATGTACACTGTGAAACTGGCCTCATTAGGCCCAGAAAGTTCTAGTTTGGAGACTTTATCATTGCCACCTAGGATTTATGAGTCCCCCTCTGAATCACGTTTGCTGGGACAAAGCATCACACTGGCAGATCAAAGTAACTCTGGAAGATGTTCTCTGCTATGATTAATACACAAACCCCTGGAGCCGCACCAAAGTACACGCTCTGAACAGCAGCGCCTTTCTTTGGGTACACTGTCAGTACACACGCTAAAGGTAGAAATGGGAAATTAAATGATTATAAATAAAAATTACAGTGATTTCTTCCCTTCCACAGTTAGGTCAATTTTCACAGTACGTCATAAGGTTTTTTTTTTAACTCATTATTATTATTTAATCATTTTAAATATAAAATGTTTATTTTAGTATTAAAATAGTAATACAGTTTTATTAAGTATGGAATATTCTCTACATACACATTTCAGGATTCTGACACATTATTTACAGGACAGATTCAAAATGGCCGCTGCTAATGGTAGAAGAGGCAGATATTGTGTTCAGATCAAGTATTTTCTTCCTTTAATAACTGTCCACCCGTACCAGCAGTACTACTGGTTTTACTGTAATGGCAGAATTGAACTATGATACTGAGATTTGGATCAAAAGAACTAGTAACTTGTTTACTTTTTATTATTCATTATTGTTAATAATAATAATAATAATAATAATAATAATGTGACGACCCCGTCCTCTTTTCTGGTCAAAATATATAAAATATATGTTTTTTTTAACTCATTATTATTATTTAATCATTTTAAATATAAAATGTTTATTTTAGTATTAAAATAGTAATACAGTTTTATTAAGTATGGAATATTCTCTACATACACATTTCAGGATTCTGACACATTATTTACAGGACAGATTCAAAATGGCCGCTGCTAATGGTAGAAGAGGCAGATATTGTGTTCAGATCAAGTATTTTCTTCCTTTAATAACTGTCCACCCGTACCAGCAGTACTACTGGTTTTACTGTAATGGCAGAATTGAACTATGATACTGAGATTTGGATCAAAAGAACTAGTAACTTGTTTACTTTTTATTATTCATTTATTATTCATTATTGTTAATAATAATAATAATAATAATAATAATAATAATAATAATAATAATAATAATAATAATAATAATAATAACAACGATAATAATGTTAATGATAATAATTCATCCCCCGAGACAGAGGTTCATTAGTGCTAAATGTAAGTGAAGAGATGGAAAAAAGAGAAATCCAAGCAGAGGGCAGAGTCTCTGCATGAACTTATTATTTATGAATAAATAACTTATTTTATTTATTTGTTTTTTTAAAAGTATCTTCTCCCTCTGATTTGTCCAGCATGTGAGTTATTGTACGGTGAAAATGAAAGACAGGATTCCAATATTTTTGCAAGTCCCTGAAAGGAAATTCATCAGCGTAGTGTCACACCACAAACAGCATCTCGCCGTCTTTCGCCATGACAAATGCCTCACACTCGGAAGCGCACAAAGCTGTGTGTGTTTTCTGGCATGAGTCGGTCCGTGTTTGCAAAGTGCAGGACTACATCTGTTAGAGAGGCAGCTTTCTCAATACGTGAAACAGGAGTTAATCAAATGATGCGAGAGCATCAGGCGTATCAGTCATCTGCTGCCTTAGCGGGTGAACGCCGGCTTCCGCGGCACACGTTGTTATTTATTTCCAGCCTATTCACTGGGTAAACAACCCCCTCTGCAGAGTTCTGGGTATTTACATAAATCTAATTTTAGGTGAAATATTCAACACTCACCTTTAACCCAGGTTGTTGTGATGGGAGCTGCAGTCAGTGCCTGGCAGTCAGAACTGAGGGGAGGAACTGGGCTTTGTTTAATAACTCCCCTTCACGATTAACAGTTAATTATCACAATACCTACGTAAGAAACTACACTGACAGGATTTCAGAGATGTCTCTGACTCTGCTCCCCGTGCCTCGCACCATTTCCTGTGACAGGTACTCATTTTATTGTCAGTTTGTGACACAGCCTTGATGGCGCACAGAATGTTTAAAAAAAGGGCCCCGGAATGTTACTGTGACACAACTGTAGGTAAATTAGGAACACCTGCTGATTCGACAGTTCTGCCACCGGTTTCAAAGAACCCGTTTCGGTTCTTTGAGTAATTCATTTGGAAAGATTTTTAAATTTCAGGCCATTTTCTGGTTGATTCGTATCACTAATGGGAGGCTGTGGCTCAGCGGTTAGTTTTCTCACTTCATCATCGGGGGTTCAGCTGTAGATGTGTGTCGATGTGGCCCTGAACTTTGAAGGAGACATTTGTCTTTTTGAATTCTGCAAATATATTTATGGATATATTTATAATACACCCTGACATTCTGTAGTCTCTCTCTAATATATCCCCCCCCCCCAGGGGGTAGACTTTAGCCTAGAAGGTGTTTGTTACTGTCAATATCAAACAGTAAAGTGCACTCTAGCAATCAGTTTAGAACAAATGATAACAAATAATAACAAAATCTCTCAGTTTAGGTGTTACAGCCAACTGAACAGAAAGTGAGCAGAGCTTTAACACCAATGGGGCATTTTGATTGAAAAGGTTTTTGGTAAGAAAACAGAAAAAAAGCTTCTTCATAATAAAGTGTCAATTAAAGTGCGTAAAACTTTTTTTTTTCCATTTTACAAAAACATAACAACAAACACCACTTTGGACAAATCAGACGCGACCAGAAACCTTGGTGAGTCGTAAACTCTTCAACCGTCCGCCTTGTTGTTAACAGAGAGACATCAATGTATTCAGTGCTATGACACCACTTCAGGTGTTTTGTTAAATTGCTCATCTTCAACACCGATGTTGAAATACTTCCAAATTGCTGACATTGATGAGCCACTTAAAATAAATTACCCATGAGGCCAATGAGACACGGCGTGGCAGGTTGGTTCGTCAGGTTAATTATATGATATACAGTAATGTCAGGTGTTTGTGTGTAACGAGAGTCTCACATTTCTTTTTTTTCAATTGTAATCAGAGAAGTAAACACAAACAATGTTGACTTGTTCAAACACATGTGGAGTCACAAACAATGTTGACTTGTTCAAACACGTGGAGTTGGGATGAAGGGTATTAACCAGCGAAAAAATCAGTTGATTTATAAAAATCATTCAGCGTGTGAGGCCTCGCTGTAGCAGTTTTTACCAAATTGAAGTTGAACTTTAAATTAAATGAAGAAAAATAAACCTCAACAAATTCAGTGTTAAATGTCAGTACTCAGGTGACGGCTGTTGTTTCTTTGAACCTAAACAACACTGATGATGGATGGTTTAGGCGTCAGTGGAGTAAACGAGTGTTTAAAAATGGAGAGAGTGGTGAATATTGACGTCCCTACGACCGCGGCGCTGTCACAAAATATTTTGCTCAATCTTTTCTTTCTATTCAGAGAGAGAAAAAACAAACACCCAAGAACTGCTACACAGGCTAAAATAAACAAGTAAACACGCATTATTTTTCATAAACGACTGACTCACTCTGGAGTTAAACACCCTGACGCTGAACAAAGGGTCTTTTCCGGCTCTTTCTAAAGACCACATCTACATATCTTCCTTTTTATTGTTGACTCAGTATTGTTTGTCCTGTGGCTGCTTTTTGGATTAGGAGACAACAAAAAGGTTGTGATTGTTGTGGCTGTTGCCCGTCTGTTGTTCATGATAAGGTACAAACAGATAGGAGCGCCCCCTTGATGTGGGCTGCAGGAGCTGCGAGATGTTGCCTGCATTTTTCGTCATTGTGCTGAGTGAATGCAGAATACACAGTCAGACGGTATCAGTGTGGAGTTGGCCGAAAGTAAAACTGTGCACCACAAGGGGGAGCACTCTTCGGTGTGACGATATGTTGAGACTTTAACCATATTTGTACAAACACCAAGACAAGTCAAAAAGTTCTAAGACAAAACCAATGGATTTATGTTAATAATAACACTCTTTGATTTCCACTTTTTAAGTCCGAACACTGATAGCGTTTCTAACAGACGATGACCTTTACTCCAGGTCACAGCCTTCTTCTCTGCCACGTCTCTGGAATAACGACTTCCTGTCAAACTTTCTTTTAGTAACGAGGGAAGAGGAAATAGTTTAATTAGCCTAATTAAAAGTTGGTGTAAAGTTTTCAATCATTTTAAGATGGTTAACTGTCGTTTCAAAATTGTCCAGTTTGAGGGTCAACTTGGACGAAGTGCTCCTGACAAAGATGAGATAAATCTCGTCAAAGCTCCTGGAGACGTTCAGCTCGATGTGTCTTAATGTTTTATAAATTCAAACTGAATACATTTAGAATTTTTCTTTTCTAACGTTTTTAGTTAGAAGACCAAGAACTAATGTTTTGACCATCCACAGTTGACAACTAAGAATTCACACCTGTAGCTGCTCTGGACTGTCAGCCTTGATAACAGAACACTGTAAACATGCTCTGTGGTCAGATCAGCCCACCATACAGCTTGAGTGTGTTTATTCTGCAGAAACATACAGTGGTTTCTCATTCATCCAGCATCGGTACAAATGTCAGGCCTCATCCTACACATAATATGTTCTCCTTTCTGACACATTATAAAGACTGGAAATATAACAGAAAGTCGTGATGAGGGAAACTGGAGCAGTTCAAGGTCCACTTAGAAAAGTTGGGCGAAGTTTGAGCTGCTGAAATGTGTATTGTGTTCATCATCTTTTTTTCTTAGCCTTTTTTGTCAAGTGGCAGGCGGATTTATAATTTTCATAAAAAAGATTTTTTCCTAATGCTCTTATGTGCTATTTGAATCTGTAAAAAAATTACATTAGAGAGTTGTTATGCTTCGTGACTAAAAATGAATAAAAGTATAACTAAATAAGAATAAAGAATAAAGTGAAGAGACATGGGGGGGAAAGGGAGAATAACCTTTCTAAGATAAAACTGTCTTTGCAGAGAGTTCAGTTCTGTAGGTCAATGGTAAAGAGGACCAAATGCAGAACAACTGGAAATGACGACTTTAAGAAAGGAACTATATAAATACTTCAAATACTTCAGTGCGTTTGCAATAATATACAGTAAACACTGTATGCGTACAAGTAGGTAGAAGTAGGGAGCGATACATCTTCAAAATCCTCATCCAGACCAAGGCAATCACAGCTACAGTACAAAGAGAGAGAGAGGGAGAGAGAGAGAGAGAGAGAGATGCTTCTTTGTCTGTGAACCAGTGACAAAAGACAAAAAAGAAAAAGAAAAGGAAACGTAGAGCTTAGCACTTATTTTCAAATGCTTATACACGGCTCTGGCTGTTGTTGATCGTTATTAGCACTTACTTGATACAAAAGAGGCATTGAAATGATTTCCTCTGGAACATGCGGTGCATCCAGCGGCTCTTTAATGAGTTAGCTGTCAACTGATCAAAGCCTGTACCACCAGGCAACAGCACAGGCTGTACTGTGTCTGAGTCATGTCTCTGCTCCCACAAAATGTCCACGTATTTGATGCTGGCGTGGTGAGAGTCACGATAACAGGCACAGAAATCCAAGTGTCAAATTGCTAATTTTTTTTTTTTGTAGGAGGTGATTGAAATGGTAATCACAGGGTTGTTATACACTTAATTGCCACAGTGAGATCTGTTTGCACCTTGTTGCGTTATGTACGTCGTCTTCCGGGTCTCCTGAGGAATCAGGAGTCGTTTTAAATTGCTTATTTACATGACTGACAGACACACAGGGTTTTATTTCGTTGTGATTCTGCGATTGACACAGTGCCAGCTTCTTTTTTTTTTTTTAATTCCACTCCACTTCCATCAAAGGAACTGCCTACATCTTGAAGTCACCTCAGATCTCATACCGCCGTTTTTGTAGATGCCATGAAAGCCTGTGTTTTCCAGATTAGATTCTCTTATTTTTAGAGTTTGCTTTAAGGTAGTGGGCACTTTGAAAAGCCCAGAGTCAAATTGTCATTTTGAAAGTGACAAGGTGCTGATTTGCCGGCCTGGCACTGAGCGATTGGACATCACTGTTGACAAATGGGCAGAGGAACAAAACTGGCAGGATGCTAGGGAAGACAAAATGCCTTCAGCCAGAGGTTTTTTTTTTTTTTCCATCCCTCACCCCTCTATCTGTTATCACAGCTGGGCAACAGCTAGTTAAAATTCCTGAATTTACTGATAACATAATCATTTTACTGGCAGCCAGTTTAGGACAAGGACAACAGGAGCAAATATTTGCCCAGCGTATTAAATTGGATTTTCAGCTTACAGTATTTTGTCTGTTATTTTTGACGATCTGCATAGAAAATGTGGACGTTGACGAGAACCATATAAATACATACAGACGCCCATAGAGTCTGACAAAGAGAAGTGACAAAGAGAACTATTTTAATTTAGCTATAAATACATACAGACGCCCATAGAGTTTAGAGAGAAAGTTTTAGACCAAAAATGTCCCAAAATATGGATGGACTATGTTATGGATACTTTTTAGTTTCTTGGACTTTAATATATTTATATTTGTGTGTATATATATGTGTATATGTATATACATGTATATATGTATATGTAAATTACAGCCTTATTACTGAACTTTTTTGTTACTTACTGATTTTTATAGATACATTTCTGTAATAACTAATGATGTATGGAAAGGTTTTCAGGTTCGATCAGATTTTTTTTTTAAGAGTTGAGAAATGGGAAAGACAGTCAGAGTCAAGTTAGAGAAGAATAACTTGTCAGGCCTAATGGTACGAAAAACTCTAACAGGAAGGAAACTTTAAGACCAAAAAGGTTTGTTCTCAGACTGTCAGGAGTAGTTACTGAGTTATCTGACTTTAACCTCTGAGCCACTCCTTCTTCATCAGTTGGTGACATTGATGAGTTCCCTCTTTTACTTTTAGCTGGAAAGCAAAGCTATTCTCACTTCCAACCTAATGCAGGACAAAAAGAACTGACAAGTCTTTTTTTTCACACTTCACATCAAAAACCAAAGAGACTTGTTTTCAATACAGCGTTCATTACTGGATTAAATTTGTCTGTGCGTGTGTGTGTCAATCAGCAAACGCCTTAGGCAGAAAACCGTTGGTGTTTTACTGTAGTGTGTGTTGAGCTGGAGCAGATCAACAGATTCATTCTTTGTCATTTTACTGTAAAACATACATTAGTCCAGCCTCTAATAAGATAAATATTAAAATGCGATTCTAAAAAAAAAAAAAAAAAAAAAAAAATGCAGTCACTACAAGGTGATTAGCATAATGTGACATTCACGAAGGTTGAAGTGGACAGAAAGCTTAACCGACAGGACTTTGGCTCTCTGTAGTTTCTATTACCTCGGCCTGTAGAGATCTGATGCATTATTCAACCCAAACATTGGTGGAGCATCGGAATAAAAGGAGAACACACATTTACTCTGATTCACTAAATGATTGATTAGACACGGCGTCCTTACAGTCATGGAATTCTGCACACGAAATGTGTCTGAGTGTGTGCCTGCTGTAGGAAACACTCACTGCCTATGGAGTCTGAAGAAGCCCCCTAAAGGACGAAATGTGTCACTGCAGGTTTGCACTCTTGCAATGCTGTAGAATCTCAAATACAACCAGCTTTAGATGAAACTGTTGTTGAAATACATTCAATTTATGTGTAAAAATGTGGGCAGTCAAACAATTAAGGAGTTAATAAAAAATAAAATAAAATAATAACTTGGACCAAAAGACAAGGGTGTGATCACAGGTATTGGAAAAATAAATGAAATCTAATCCCACACCTGTCTGTCACCGTCACTGTTGTCTTGTTAACCACTGAGGATTCCGGGTGTCTCCTGACCAGCAGCAGCTCCACTTGAAGCTAAAGCGTGTGATGGAGCAGCAGCTCACACTTCTCATTTGAGGAGGTGAGGAGTGAGGATAAGGAACCAATTACCTGGAGATGTGTCTCCAAGGGCCAAAAATGTAATTGTCAGCTTGTCACGAGGTGAGGAAACAAGGTGGAGAAAAGATGTTGTTGGATCACACTATGAAATGTCGGGCTCTGTTGTTTGACGATTCTTTTAACAACTACAAGGCGAAGAGAGGGGAGAACTTTAACACACCACAGGCCTGAACAGGAATCTTTTATTTTATGTTTTTATATTCACACACAAAGAGAAAATCAGTCAGTCGCTGAGTCGTGTTAATCCGACTAAATGCCACCAATCCTTTTGTTTTTGTAGAATAATCTTTATCACCCTCTCATAGAATGTGAGGTAGAATATGATATTAATAAATAGAATAATAATAGAATATGATATTATAATATGATAGAATGTGATATAAATTCATCTCACCATTAAAAGATCATTTTAATAAACATATGCATATGTATATTTTACAAATACAGTATATTATTTATCAGTTTAATTTACATAATAAATGTAAAAAAAAAGATTAATGGCACAGAAAATGTCTTATTTTACCACGTACATTATTTTTTTAAACTACCAGAATATAATTTAAAAAAATATTTAAAAAAAAGCCATAGAAATAATCTAAATGCCCCAGAACACATTTGTGCTGCTGAGACTGGTTAGTTAGGTCAACAGTTTAGTGCTTTCTGGAGTATTCCCCTGGGTATTTCCTCCCACAGTCCAAAAACCTGCAGGATTAGGGTTAATTGTTAACTTTAAACCGACCACAGGTATCAGTGTGACTGGAAATGCTTATTTGTCTCCACATGTGGCCTCGTGGTTTTCAGGGTGTGACCTGCCTTCCCCAGACGACTGCTGGGATTTGCTCCGACGCTGCCCTGCAAATGATTAATCTGTGAAAGAAAATTGAAAAATAACAACTCTGCCAGAATCCTTCGCTGATTAATCCCTCGTGTGTGGAGGGATTCCTGTGATTGGGCTTCACTTTAAACCAGAAAATCATGGGTTTGAAAATCAAAATGCCTGATCAGAAGCCACGCCAAAATCCACTATGCAGATTTACTGCTGTGGTCACCGCCAAATAAGGATGAAGCTGAGAGGAATTCTTTCCGCTTCACTCCGGCCTGTGACTGAAGTTATTCTAAACTTTATGGTTCGGGTTTTAGTGAGTTAAAGTTCTGTGCATTTGTTGGTGTGTTTTAAATGACCTAAGCTCATATTATGTTTTATATTTAAACCATATTTTTAACCTTTTGTCGTTTGTTTTTTACATTCATTTCAGGATTGTAAGTCATTTGAGGTTCAGCTAAGATAACATTGTTTCTACTGTAAGTCATTTCAGAGGTAGTGAAGTCATACAGACAGGGTTTGAGTAGGGTCATGGAAAGTGTGATCTCATGCTCTCTCTCTCTCTCTCTCTATCTGTCTCCATGGCTCTCATTCCTTTCACCTATACATAACACCCACAGCTTAGAGCCAGTCAACAGCCTCAGAAATGTACAGAATCAGAAACCGCAGCTGATAAGAACGGGTTGAGGTGAGGTGTGAAAGGGATAAGAGATGTACCTCAGATGCTCAGAGGTGACTCCCGAATTCAGAATTCATGGTGACGCTCCACAAGACACAGTGGGTGCATCTCAGCGTGGGATTATTTTTATACAGGGCAACAAAGGAAAACAGGTCAGCAAGTTAGCGTTGTCCTTTTGATAAATCAGTTGCCGAGGAGTCTATTAATTCAGTGTCCCGCTGAGTCGGACTCACACCCAGGGCTTTATTCTGTTCTATTTAACAAGGTAGACTTAAATATGGCCAAATAAATATGTCAGTACTTCACTTCTCTTTTCTTTTTATTCCTCAAGAAAAACGGGTCAAAGAGTAGCATTCTCTGTCCTTTCAAATCTGAGACTATGATAAGGCGGAAAAAATATTTCTTCAATATACGTAGAATAACTGACCATTGGCTGCTTCTTTTTTCAAGTTATGCGGCAATAAAAATGATTCATTTTGATTGACACTCGGATTCAACCCTGTTTACAAGGCTGCTTCTCTGTAGACGTCACTGACTGGGTCCTGACAGTCCACATGTCTGACCCCAACTGGCATCAAACCTCTGACCTCCAGGGAAGACAGTCATTGTTACCCAATTGCCAAGACGCTCTTACTCACGCTTTGTTTCTAATCCAAACAACACCGGGAGGAACTGATGATCAACTTGGGGGTTAAGTCCAGCCGTGGTGCAGCTGGGATAAGGTCTTAAACCTCTAATTAGAGATCAACCACCTTGAACCACTCAGCCAGGTGTCCTCCCTGACAGTAATCCAGGTTTGATACCAAGCCTGGTAGGTCATGGTCTTCTCCCACTGAGTTAGTTGAGTAACCAAGGACTAATTGCGTTCCCTCAGGTCAAACGTCACACAGCTGGAATTAAATCCCAGACATTGTGGTTGAAGTAATTTCCACTAAGCAGCTGCGCTTTTTTAAAGACAAAATAATGCTTATCTATGGAGAACAAATCCATTTATGTATGTGTTTTCCATTTCCTGTGGCTTGGAAACACACTGGAGATACAACCCAATGTGATTGGTTAATATCACAAACCAGTAACAGAACTAGAATTAAACCCATAAGGATGAACCCGAACAACTGGTTGGAAGACATCGATTCCAAAATCATTTTTTCTCTTTCTGAGTCGAGTTTATTTTCTCTCACTGGATACACACTCTAGCTCTGGGTTCAATTGTGAAGTGCACACACACACACACACACTCACACACACAATCACTTATGAACAGAATATATTCAACCTGTGGCTGCTGCTGGTGCTTTCCAAAAGATTTGACTTTATATCCAGCTGAATGTCTCTGTGTCCCTGAGCAAAGCACTTGACCCCAAGTCCCCTCATCACAGCCCAGTCACCTGGTGTCTGACTGGAGCTGACTGGGTAAATGGAGAGGGTTGCATCAGACGGGCATCTGTTGTTTAAAAAACAAAGGCAGAGTCCTTTGTTCACATTGTGGACGTCTGCATCATAATGAAGTGCAGACACTGCCGCACCTTTGCCTAATGACGGAACAATGGAGCTGTTGGTCTGATGCCTGTTACTGACACAGCTGTTGTTGCCTTGTCAGACGCTGGAGCCAGAATCAGTGGCACTGAGAAATAGTTGTGCTGCTACGTTTGATTTTTGGAGCCTTCACTTTGTTCCTTCTGCTTCATCGATGTGACTCTTCTGTTAAATCACTTCTTATAGCACTGGACAATGAGCTGCCGAACTGTTGGGGATCTACACAATTCAGCCAATTTGCCTGATACTGATGGTTTGGCTTATAACGTACATGATTAACAGTAAAACTAAAAAAACAGCTGAAGGATTGTGAAGTACTGCTCACTCCAAACTGTTTAGCACCATTTTTTAAAAAAGTTCTGAAAACCCTGCCGTGGCTTGAACTCGTATCTACAGTATAATGGACAATAAGCAGTGGGGACCGGCAACCTTGGGTTGGTTAGCAGACATGTCTCTTGGCGGCTCGATGGCTGATACAGTACTGTCTGCAGAGCAAAGTATCGTGTTCTGAAAAATATAATATTGTTTTTATTGCCGTGACATCACAGTGTTGGTCATACTGTCGGCTGTTAAATCGTAATTAAAGACACTGTTCAAGGCTAGGCTGTGAAATACACGGTCAACCACTGATAGATCCTGTAGATGGCGGTGTTCAGTGTGCTGTTCTGGACCAAAAATCCCAAACGGACGACTTCTCGCTGGGTTCAGAGACTTTGCTCTCATCTCAGCTGATAATTGCGACCATCTGAACTTAAATACTTGATTTCTGGTTGAATGTCAATGCTTTTACACTGAAGGTATTTTTTTTATTTTTCTGAAATTTCTGTTCAAACCCTTGCATGTTGCTGTTGATATAAAAATACATTTAAAATGTCAGGAACCAGACAGCAGCAGTCATGACCTGCGCTGTACCACAATATCTTATAGAGGAGCGGGTCAACATGGCCTTGACATGCTCACGACTCCCACAGGGTCCGGTTTTTATTACTCTGTGACTGGGCTCTGTCCTGCGGTCTGTGAATAACAGGGAGTTGACGGGGACAGTGGGGGTGAGGGTGGGGAGGGGCTTCACAGCTGTATCACAGAGACTACAATCAGTGTCAATAGTGATGATCTGCTCAGGTGACCATTTCATTTTCGGCGGACTGGACTGATAGCAACAGCTGAGACTGACAGCAGGATTTATTCCCTGACACTGATACACGACTCCGTATCAGCTTTCCCCTCAGACGCAGCAGACGAATATGTGTCCACAGCTGTGTAAAGACCATGAGAGGAACACTCGTGTTCCTGGACAGAGGATGTAGGCGTTTTCAAAGGCAAAGCATAATTTATAGTCTCACCTCTTTTATGACACATGAGACGACACACAACGATAACGGGCACCAAGGACTGTGGAGAGACGCCGGAATGAAAATGCGGCGCCCATTTGTCATGTCACCGAGGACGGGGGACAGTCAATCAGTCAGTAATGACCCTCTGTCTTGTCTTAATTGTGTCATTACAATGATGAAGCTAATGCTACATTAGAAGGTATTAGGCTCGTGTCCTGTATTGTATCACCGTGTCGCTTAATAATACAATTAATAACGGCAGTGACAGAGTGAGGCGAACCAATGGCCGCGGGTCGTCTTGATGAATCCAGTCAGGTGCTGCCGTCAGTGGATCACACTCACGGTCCTTTGTTCCGGTGCTGCCCAGTAATCCATGTTCCATATGTCATATCATTTACTGTTTACAGTCTGATGACTGGGAAACTGAGACTGAAGAGTGGAGTGACATTGAACCAACAACCTGTGAGCTACAGGACATCAGGATATCTTCACACACACACACACACAGACAAAGTTTAACTACTGGATCAATGATTATACTCCATTCTAATAATCTGTATATTAATGGAATGTGGGTATGACAGTTTAGTTCTCAGGACATGAGCATGGAAAAAAATGAAGACTGTCATTGGACATTGTTCAGAATTTTTAATCTTTCTAAAGTTGTAGGAAATAGCATGGACAGTCATATTGAAAGTTAATCAGGTGAGATCCAAAAATTATTTATATGAATTGAATTATTCACTTTCATTATTTACAGATGAATTCTTCTTTAGTGACTCTGGAAGTGGTCAGAAAATAAACTGGAAATTAAAGTAAAAAAATACA
>NC_024310.1:6865517-6903292 GCF_000523025.1 Cynoglossus semilaevis | reverse complement strand
ATATAAATTAATTATTCATGTTTGTGGACTGCGGGAGGAAACAACTTTGCACACAAACATTATTCAAAAAAGACAACACAGTTTCATTTTTACATATTTTTTCTTTGTATTTAAGACATTGTTCTTAACGCTGGTCTAATAGAATAAATAATAAATCTAAATATCTGCTTCGTATACTGTACTACATAGCAGCTATATACAGTATATACATGTTTTAGTTTTAACCCAGTTAATGTTGCTAACCCAACAACCAAAACCAGCGATGGCCAACTGCAGTGTTGCATCTTAAAAACATTGAATTTACGCAGCTTCAGATAAGGCCTATCAGCTGTTTCCCATTTGCGGCTGATACTAAACCACCAGAAGAAACAGTTTCACTTGTGAGACTCTGTCTTCATACTTGGCAGAACCTGGAAGTGCACATGTGGACACGTTATCCCAGCAGCTATCCAAATGTTTGCTTTCATAAAAAGCAGAATCCAAAGGAAGTTTTGACTTCCTTTAAGTCCTGCATGTTAATGCCACTCTACTCTTGGTGATTAACGTTAAACCACAGTGACGTGAAACACCTCTTTCAACGGTCGTTTGCATTCGCATAAAGATGAATCCCCTGCATTTAGAGCAGGTTGTTCTAAAACAGAGAGCACTCCACTTCAGCGGCTCTCTTTGCTGAACAGATTTTTGATTGTTATGTATGATAATGAGCACTTTCACGAGTTAGGGTTTACTGCACGCTGAGAGACACGCAGACGTCAGTAGGACTGACTCTCTATCTGTCTTAGGCCGTGTCCTGTCACTTTGAATTTTTAGGTTTACCAAAGCGTCTGCTGGGCTTAGCCGGCCCGTGTTGACACGGTCACTCTTCTGTGGACGGCTATAGGGAGGGGGAAAAAAGGAGGGGTGAGGTATTGCAGCTCCCGGAGAGGTGAGCCTTTTAACCTCAGCACAATAAAGTCGGGCATCGCCACTGGAAGATCTGCTCCACAGTCTGTACACCATAATCTGTTCAGCCATGCGTCACTGTCACCCGCATTCACCACGCCATCACATTTCTGTCTTGTCGTAAATACTTCAATCACAGTGTGCCTCCCCTGGAGGAATAGCACTTTCTTGATCCAAAGTGGAGGCTGGGCAGTTTCACATTCCAGCCAGCAGCTCATCCATCAGGCTGAGCAATAATGGCACACTTCTGTGTCCTTATTAAGAACAGTTTTCGCAAGACTCACAGGAGTTTGGTGAGCAACACCAGGCTCAGCGCCTCGGAAGATTCTGGAATATATAAGTTCTGTAGAACGGGATAAAAATAGTTTTTTTTAAAAAAACTAAACAAGTGAACATATGGTACAAATGTTGTCCATCGTTGATCTGTGACAGAAGGAAAACAACTGAAGTAAAGAGAGACAGTACAGAAGTGTAGCCAGACATGCTGCTCAGGATTTACACGTACTCAGCAGAACCAGAACACTTTAAGTATTAAGTGCTGGGCGGTGTCATGTGTCAGACTGTGGTGAGCAGCTAAGACTAACATGAAGAAAAGACCGAGGAATTCAACACAGCAAACAGCATCGTAGATACAGGCTAGTCCCAAAAGCTCTTACATTGTTGTTTTTCTCCAATTGAATTGGGAGAAAGAGAGAAAAGAGAGAGTGAGTTGGAAGTGGAGGTGGAGGTGGATGAAACGCTGTAGTGCCCCCCTCAGGGGAGTGGAGTATATTGTTTATTTTGAACTTAAACATCCTGGTATCCAAGGAAAGAAAACTCAAAACGTGACCCAATATAATCCCTGTAAGGTAATTACTTGATGATCAAAACTCTGAAGATGTTCGAGGAAATGAAAAACAAACAAAAATAAACTCTCACTTTCATGTCCAAACCAACTTTATTTTACCACCCAAACCTCTTCTAAAGTGTCTTCCATAGACACACTGTGAGATCATATCCATTTTTTTTAATAAAGTCTCTGGTTGCTGACTCAGCAGATGAAAACTAGAAAACAACCTGAGAGTCCACAGCTTCACAGCTGCATCATCACTGCACTCACTCTCTCTGCAGTTATTGCAGTGAGCTAAGCTTGTGGTCACAAAATCACTGGGTTCTCCTGCAGCATCTGCTGTACAAGTCCTCTCCCCTGGGGTTAAAACTGAGCACAAGGGAAACCAAAAAAAAAAGCAGAACCAACATCACCCACTCTGGGAAATGGATTTTTATTCCCATGCAGGTGGTTTGGTTCAAAAAGAAAAAAAAGGTTCAAAAATACTTTCTTGGACCTGAAGACTGCAAGTGTATGTCTCCAAAAAATCTAAAAACATTTGACACCATCGGTGTCCAAACCTAAAGTGGGACCAGATTTAGTAATGTGAAAATAGCAGAGGTCCAGCTGCTCTCTCTGTCATACTGTCAGACTATCATTAAACCCACCACCAGTCAACAGAAACTCTTATAGCTAGTTATTAACATGTTACACTGACATTTGTCTTTTTTTTTCTTTTACAAATGAGATAATTTAATTCTAATTTAATTAGTAGAATGAATGGGTATATTTGTTGTTTTCGTATTTACACTTCTTTATTTATATATGAAAAAAAAAACAGTTTCGACTGTTTATCAATCACATTTGGTTCGACACTGATTCAGTCTGTTAGCCAACAGCTAGAATTTATTGGAGTTTTGCAGCAGTTTCGACTGTTTATCAATCACATTTGGCTGAATGTGGATAATAAGTTCAGTCTGTTAGCCAACAACTAGAATTTATTGGAGATTTGCAGCAGGTTTTAATCAACTGTTTTTTTTTTTTTTCTTTAACAAAAGTAAAATAAGATTGTTTTCAGCCCTTCTCTTGGCATATTTGCAATTATCCAACAGTTTTTAGGTCATCCCTTATTATGATACACACAAGGGCATTGACGGAAAGAAATGATTGGTCGGTGTAAGGGGCAAAATTCGACCTAGCCTGGAAGGTGTCCTCTGATTGGCTTACCATGATAATTTATCATAGACTTAAACAATTGTCAGAATCTCTTCATAAAATGAGCATTACTCGAGCGTTTACATAGGAAACGCACCGAGCTACAAAAGCTACCTGAGTAATATATGGTTAGCTGCATGCTAATTTTTGGACGTGTTTGTGTCCGTAGTTAGTGCTCTGTCAATGTTATAACATCACAAATTACTCTCCAACTTGTTCTTCTTGTTCACTGTCAGATTACGTCGATGTGGAAGGAAAATCAGATGTCATCATTTCGCTAATACACACCATTACTGGGACTTTTTTTTTTTTTTGAGTGATTCAGAGAAACGCTCTGCACTGGAGAGATTCAGTAACTGCACATCTGAAAGGTTAGGCTAATATTTCTTTTCAATATCAAACTCAGCTCCTTGAATGGAATGGTAACACTGTGACATAGTGGCGTAGAAGTTAAACATGAAAGTACCCTGGGCGCTCAGCTTGAATCATCACATCACTGGGGTTGGGTTCTGCTCCACAGCGTCATTATCATTCAGCTCCCGTGACAGAGCCCGGCGCTACAGATGAATAGCTTTACATACACCAAAAGGTCATCTCCTCTCAGAGAGGAGAGACGAGCAGGAGCTAATGCTGCTCTTTCACCGAAAGGACAAATACAGTTATTTGCATGGTCAAACTTTACAAATATATGAGAAAATATTTGTTGACCCTCATTTGTCAAGATGAGGGAGACGGACAATATTTGAAGACGGAGTTGTGTTTTCTAACTTTTGTTTTTATTCAGGCACATTTTTAATGTAAAGAACACTTTTAAATCCACTCTAGAACAAATGAATGTATCTTAATAATAATCTATCCATCCATCCATCCATCCATCCATCCATCCATCCATCCAAGAACAGATTAAACAACACAGTTGTTAGGTCACAAATATGGAATTTTGCAAACAGTCTTGCATCAAATATCAATATGCAATATTGATATATACATCCGTCTCTTCATCCTTCTCAGAGTTCATGACATTGTTTCTAAGTACTGGCATTTTCTTTTTAAATGAAGCAACAGTTCCACTTAGAACATAACACACACATAGCACACCTGCAGATTCTCACTTCATCATACACTCCAGTGGCCTATTACAGACCACTGTAGAGGTGACTGTGATTTATTTCTTTGGTTTGTTAGTTACAGAAAATTCCCTATAGTTAAAAAAAAATAGATAATTCACCCAAATATGTCAAACACAGTGTTTTGGAATTCTGTTACCAATAATAATAATTATAATTAAAAGAAAATCCAAATCCTTGTTAAAATAAGGCCAGTAAATCAGTGTAGTCGTGACCTCCCCCTTCCTCCCATCTGTTATTTGAAGATGCTCTTCTCTCTTTGATATTCAACTCCTCAGACTCACAGCAGTGACAGTGACTTGAGTCAGAGGGAGAGAACATACCATTCACTCCCCACAGACACCACAGTGCATCAGCAGCGTTACCTAGTTACACCAGTGTGATCCATCTCAGCCTGAACACGTGACTCACTGCTGGAGTTGTTGCTCAGCCATCAGGTCACACAGCACCGAGGCACGCGGCGCTGCACTTCTGTTGGAAGTTAATAATTACAAGGGTGTTTGTGCCTAGCATTACGTTAAAGATTTAAATCAGTCAGTTCACAGCATGTGTGGTCATTCCCGCCGCTGCTGCGGAGGTATTTTACTGTGGCTGTGACCCTCACAACCTTGGGTTAAAAACCTTAACTTAGTTTCATCATTTAGTTTAAGGTTATACAGAGAAGCTGCTCTTACTGTGACGATAGCTGGGTTTTTGAAAAACGTATTTAAATGTTTCTTTGTTTCTTTGCTCTCTTAGTCCAAATGCAAGATTTAAAAAATAGCTCAAAAGACGGATAATCCTCAGATTTATTCTGATTTAATCCAAAGGTGTTGTTTTTAACAAATTTATTGTGATTCATTTTGAAGAGAGTGAACGTTTTTACTTTGTCTGTAAATAATTCCCACCTCCACGCTCCTGCCTATGAATATATTTGCATCAATATTTATCAACGCCGTTAGTTTTCACCCCACCCTTACTTTATCAGCGTGTAGGACAACACGGTGATATAAAGTGTTATCATTAAAACACAACAGGTTTACTGTGGGTGAGACATGATTCAAACCCGTGGCCTCCGCCGTGAAGATAAGTTGTTGATTCATGCCTCTGTAAACGAATGTTCAAAATGTTAAAAACCTGTTTCTGTCTGTAAACAGGGAAAATCAACACGATCTGTCTCTTAAACCCAGTTTTTTTTTTCTTTTACAGTCTGATGTGATAGAATTACTCTTATCGCTCAAGCACAAAAAAAATCATTGAAAAAGCGTTTTTTGTTTTTTTTTTTTTCGAATTAATTTGAGTAATGTGAAGTGGATGTTTTCTCTCACAGGCCTGATAATTAATTCACATAAATAATGGAGGCGAGCCGCAGGACATTTATACATGTCCTCTTGCAGACTTGATAATCATGCGTAGTCACAACCTGAGGGACCCCACTCCCCTCGCCTCAGCCCCTCCCCTCCCCTACAGCAGTGAAGTCACTTCTCATTTTCTGCTGGGATTAAGTGGTCGGCAGCTTTATTTACATTGAACATCCCAAACTGCTTCACCACAGCCACATTCACAACACATGTTTCTTTCTCATGTGCTCTTGGTCTTTACTGGGTAAACAACACCGACTTTAAATCCCCCTGTGGGCTTCACAAAAAAAATGCAGATGCTAATTAAAGTAAGTAATCAGTAGTTCCTCTGCAGAACATGACTCACTGTTTGCTTGTTAACATGGGAGGCCTTCTCAAAGGCTGCACTTTGTCTTATGTGCAGAGAAATCAAAGCCCAACTCAGAGGCAGGGGGTAAAAAGCTCTGTGTGTTTGTTTTGCCAGTGCCTTAAACACGAGAACTGTAATTGAATCTGAACTCTTGTCTTACTGTTGTGTTGGTTTAGTCAAATTGCCAACTTCCATGTACTGTAGTCTACCTTTGTTAAAGCAGTTCCTCAATACAAACCACAAAACTGGAAAACATGGAAGATTTTGAAAAAAAAATACAATGATCACAATCTGTTATTTCATAACTTTACTCGATAATGAACAATCGTATGTGACTTTACATTTTGCCTTCCTTAGAATAGGGTGTGTTTCACCACACCTCCACCCCCCCCACCCCCCTCTGAGGCTAAATACCAGAATTTCCCAGTGGTCAATCAGAACTGAAGAAGCCTCTTGGATGAGAGGTGAAACATGTTCAAAAAACAAAGGTCGCGACCCAGTCTTTGGGAAACAATGATCTAGGTGACTGAGAACCTACACAGACATAGTGAACAATCGTATGGTTTCTCTGGTTATAGTCATATCAGTTACTTTTTCATGGTGTTTTGCGTGATATTGCTTTTTTGCCGTTTCTCAATTAACCCTTTTCAGGATGGTTAACTTTTCAACAAGAGACAAATCTGCACTGCAGGCAGACCAGTCGAGAAGTCACTTCATGTAACAATTGGACTTTTTTTACTGTTGCAGAGTCGACATTGTCCTTACGAGATGCCCTTAGACTTTCTTTCAAATATATCTTTGTCAACATTGCAGGAAAGTTAGCTTCACAGCTAACTGTTACATCAACTTATTTCTCAGTGAATAAACGTAACTCGTACGAATAAATAATAAACAGTTGATCTGTTTCTTTAGTTCTGTCTGATCCACAGTGAATATTTTACTGCGTAACAAAAGCTGCAGTTTTATTGCATTTAGGAGGTTTCAACTTCTCTGCAATTGTGTTTTTTTAAAATTGGACTTCCTCAGCCTTCAAAGTCTCTACATTACACTCAGGTTGTTGTGGTCCAAGGAGCCTTCAAAGTCTCTACATTACACTCACACAGTTACACACAGTAACACAGTTTCACAGACAGATTGAACATGACAGTGGCTGTTTTTTTTTTTTTTTTTTGTCAACCAAATGTGTCTAAAGTGTCTCCTCGACTGATTCGTGTGCAGCAGACAAGAAAAGAGAAGCCTTGCATTTTCCTGTCAAACGTTGTCTTAAGATGTTAAAATAACTGATGACGTGCAAGAGTTCAATACCTCTAATGTGAATATATGAATTAATTACTTCTTATTGTCTTGGAATGTTACAGCGGCACGTGTGTGTGGTGTTGAAGATGACGTGTCTATCTCAGTCTTGAAGATGACAGTTTCCAGCCAGTGTTGCAGCTGTGTTTGTTTATAGAAGCTTTGGCCTGTGGCCACATATACAGTCAACATGTGATTTTTAATTGTTATCACACATACGTTCTAGTGTGGTTGCACTTGGCTATGTGTGAATGTGAATTAAAGTGTGTATATATATATCTATATCTATATATATATATATATATATATATATAGATAGATAGAGAGAGAGAGAGAGAGAGTGTGTTGTATGCGGGACGTCTATGCTTAAAAAAACAGAACATGAATTAATTTAAAAGCATCCCATTTGCTGTTTTCTTATCTCTAATTGAAAAATTGTTTTTTTCCAATTTATAATAAATAATGTGAAGCGGTTGCTTTTTCTTACAACCGTGACCATAAATTCACATAAATAATGGAGGTGAACAACAATTCTGTGTTACTACACTGGACAAAGGCATCGATAACTACGTTAGCGTTAGCATAGATTAGCAGGAGTGTCACAGTTTTACAAACAGCTTTAAGTGATTGAAGATGATTGAACTGCTTCGTGCAGTTGGTGGATATCAGTTGTTATTCACTTGGGGAGCGTGCGTAGAATTACTTTCTTTTTGGTAACCCGTCCTCTCATCCTCAACAGGGTTAATCTATCTCCAGTCTCTCTCAGTCCATTGTTTTGAAGACAGTGGATCTGTTTAAAAAGACAGGAAGCTGAGGTGGAGGTGGTGAGATGAAGATTATGTCAGAGTCAGAGTCAACAGGATGGACAGGCTTAGAAAGGAGCAGATGAAAAAAATAAAAAAATAAAAAACTAAAGACCCCGGTATTCCACTTGAAGACATCTGAGGTAGCAGTACATGAACATGTTACGGGGAGAGCCGGGTCGGTCGAGGTGACAGCTGATAGGAGCCAACAATAGGAGAAGAATAAAAGGAGACGTTTGAAACAGGAATTATGTTCACGGTAACACACTGAAACCTCAGCGCTCTTCTTCTTTTAATCATGCCTAACACTGAGGCTCCGGAGGAGGGAGCTGAGCTCCTGACACGGCAGGTCAAAATGTACCCTGAGATGTCGACACTTGAAAAGGTTGCTGTGACCTTGCCCTTATTTGCTTCATCTCATTTTACTGATACTCATATTATATTGGCAGTACGATTAAATGAAGTGATAATGTCGTCCAATTGCGATGCGAAATCTCTGCATGTTTTTTTTTAAAACACTATTTCTAATCAGAGTTTTTACTGTTCCTAGGAGCCGCGTTCATGAACCAAACAGAAGAGCAGAGCTGTTCAGCTCATGTTTATTAAATGAGTGAGCTCATTTATTAACCCGAGTATTTAATCCGGCCGTTGTACTTGGTACAAAATGCTCTTTTGTTGTCATGAATTTTATTTTCCATTTTCCGTAGCTGTTCTCGGAGGGGGAAAAAAAGCAAACACAGCAGCGCTGTTTTTTAATAAATGACTAAATACAAGTAATGCATAAATAAAAGAGAAATATTCAGTGAATTCTGAGAGTCAGTGTAATTTAATAGGCTGCTGTTGTGGCAACTGTAAACACTGGTGAGGCTAATGTAGTGAAGCATGCATATCTCATCAGAAACCAGTGGTTGTTGTTGTAGTTTTTGAAGGTCTTTTAATTAGATTGTCGACATTAAACCAATTTATTTTTCAAAACGTCTCTTCATCAGTGCCGACCAATCAGCAGTATCATCAATCCTGAAAGATTTTAGTTCATTTTAATTATAAAAATAATAACTGAACGTTATGTTACTAATTCTGTGTTACGCTCTTTTTCTGTTGACCAAGTCTTATTTTATCTTATTTTTAGTTTTAATCTCCATTGTTTTAGAGTGGAGATTAAAAGGCTAACACATGATGAGGGGAGGCGTCTTTCAACAGCCTTGGATCCCGTGGGGTCCTTGCCCCCTAATTTGGGAACCTCTGGCATAGGATGACCAGGTCCCACACAATTATGAATTTGTGATACAACGGGAAGTGGCAGCACATTTTGATCAGGCTGCATTAATGTTCTAAGTACATGGAATGACAAACCGTGCTAATGGAATATTCATGCATTACTTATTGATTCAGGAATATAACCAGAGTGACACCTCCTCCACTTCACAACTAATTACTCAATTAAACAAAAACAAGGGACTTTGACTAAGTGATGTGTGTTAATGTGGTGTTTGTCTGTTCCTAATAATCACTTTAATGCTTTTCAACCTTGGGTTGGCAACCCCCGTGGGGTCACCTGGAACTCAAAAATTCACTTTGCTGAAAAGAAAAAAAGTCTGTGGGAGTCGCAAGACTTTACCACTCTACAGTAACGCATTTTTGTCTTTGTTTGTCTTATAAAAAGTCACGCATTTTAGCTTTAATGAATTCAGAGATATTATTAACCAAAATAGTGTTCTCTTGTGCTCGTTCTCAGAAACACCCACTCACACCGGTTTCTCAGTAAACTCAGTGAACATGTGTACGTAACAGGAAAAAAGCATAAGGTGAATATGTTTGTCTCCTCGAGTGTGTTTTCTGTTTATGCACCAAACACCCACTGAGAAACCTCACCCCTGTGAATTAAAATTCATTAACCGATTAATGAAACCATATTTCTCCCACTCCCTCACCCTACAGTTCACGTGGACCACAATCGAAGAGAGTGCTTCTCATTACTTCTGTTCGCGACTCCACAGTGCTGATTGAAACAAGTGGCACTGCCGTTCCCTCCGGGGCGGGGCTGCTAATGTTATTTGTGGGGAGCAGAGTGAAGGACACAAACAATCTCAGTGATTAGCCTTCATTAATCTGAGAGCCAAACAGTGACGCGCTGTCAAAAACTAATGTGATTGCCGAGTTGAGTGGCCCACTCAACATATTTTTTTTATCCTAAGTAACGTTAGCGCACGACGGCGGGCTTTACCTGCTAATTCCTCATTCATTCTTTATGAGGGACTTTGATTTACACCCAAAGCCTGGTGCCAGCAGCATCAAAGACATGACAGATGTGGATTTTACTGACTCCACTTCACAACAACAACAACAACAACAACAACTCTTAATGTAAGGTAACTGTTACTTGGGTTCATTTTTTTATTTTAATTTTTGCTAATTAATATCATGAGAGTTTGTCTGTGATGCGTCGTTCCCGCCTGTCACTGTGTCAACATCCGCCCGGGGCCTTTTCATTGGCTACTGTCAGACGCAGCGTGTGATATAGACCCACAGCAACAACATCCTGAGGTCGTTCCAGCAGCTGCTTATGTAAAGCACAAAGGACCCCGCTGATGCAATAAGTGTTTGCTGAGGCAGAGACGCACCGACCAAATTGTCTCCCTGCTGGAATTGCAGAATGTAGCAGTTGTCATTTTCAATTACTCAGACTGAGTCGGTGGCAGGTGATTGACCCTGGAAAACATATTTTGAGCCTGAAGACGTGTGACAGCAGCCAAAAACAATGATAATGAACAGCCGGTTGTCACCTGCTCTGTCTCCACTGCTTCTGTTCTATGGTATGAACCCGCGATGGGGTCTAATGCAGTCGGCGCTCGTGTTATTGCGTAACCTACGGTTTGTTTAGTGCAGGGAGTCTGTGATTGAGTGTGTTTTCCCTGTGCTGCCGCTCTCTGTGTGGTTAAAAAAGGACAGTTCCATGAAGCTCTGGTTCAGCTCTGTATTCACAGGTCCAGGGGGAATGTCTGTATGAAAGTACCAGGACTCTGTATGATCAAACACAAGTTGAACAGCCTGCCTGGTTAGGTCAGATCATAAAACATCCGCTGACGTCTTCATGATGTAACGACTACCAGCCAATAAGAACGCAGCTAACATTCTATCCACAGGGTGGCAAACACAAAGATTGACCATTGATCTGCCTTTAGATCCCGCAGCTAGAGCTCAGTTTGACCCAACACAGCATTAACTTCACAGTCGGAACTCTCTTAAAATTGATGCACACGTCGTAACATTTTATTTCTCCGGTGCATTTCCTGCATATGTTTCTTTAAGGTTTTTTTGCGGCCTGTCTTACAGAGCTGCTCCTCACCAGGAGAGCAGAGAAGAAAACATGTCGACACGGCTTTAAATGAAAAAAACTTTTTTGTCCAAACAAGAGTTGGGCTTCCTCTAGGGAGTAGAGTTAGCAACCCTGTGAGCAGGACATGGTCCCTGTTAGCTTCAGTGACTTACACTGTAATGAAGCCGATACAAAAACTGTCCTTTGTTCTTTTTTTTTTTTTTTTTTTTTTTTTTGTGACACGGTTTGGGATCATTAAGATGAAAAACAAACAGAAAAAGAAAGAACAACTCTTGTCTTGGTCTGGAGCAAACGGATCAGCAGACATGGACAACAGCTCTCTATCCTTTTTAAACGTTGGTTCCCATTCTGTTTTGTAACAGCCTTGCACTTCAGCATGTGATGATTATCAATTAGAAAAGTGGTATTTATCTATTCAAATCATCGATGTTCCATTTGTTGCTTAAATAATTGAATATAGTGTTTATAAAGTTAAACGTTGGACTTTTAGTTTAGTGTTAAATTGTTTGCATTTGATGTGTATTCTGAGATGCCCCCCCGACCCCCCCCTCCCCTCCAATCCACGTGGACCAGGAGTAATAATGTTGCTAAAAATAATAGTAACGTCAGTGAGTGTGAAATTTGTTCATGTAAACAAAGAAGGCCCACATATGGAACTGTTTCATCACAGCACGTTGGTTTTGGCAGTACGTCAGTTTCCTGGTTTGGTTTCAGGAATTACAAAATAAGACTGAAAAGTGAACTGAAAAAGGCCTTGATATTTGTGTTGGATTAACAAACACAGTTAGGTGTTTAACTGTGGTATCTGGTGTTGTATGTTGTAGTATAAGATTCGGGAAAAAAAACATACTGCAAAATTGACGTGCTGTCATTAAAAAAACGGTTCAAGAGTCGTGTGTTTCACTCTAATGTTTTAGGGCAGAAGGCTGAACGCGTCATTATTAAAACATGCAGAGAGAGGAATTTCAAATGAAATGAAAAAGAATAGAAGTCTGTCACTTATCACTCCTGGTCAAATGCTGCTGCTCCTGCCTCTGATCTCCTGTGTCAAATATTCTGTCCTCTGTGCTCCACATAGATATTTTATCAGGTCGGCTGCTCTGCCTGTACCTGTGTGTGTTTGTCCTCCTGGTGTAGCTATTCTTGTGGGGATTTTTTTCTGCTACACACAGTACTGCTGTTTGGTCCTGGAGGGAATTCTGAGATTCCAGATCTGGAGTGGGGGTTGGATTAGAGTTAGGGTCAAAATGCATGTATAAATTAGGACAAGGACATGGGAATATATAACGCCTATGTAATACTCATAGAATATATATATATATATATTTTGTGTGAGTGTGTCTTTTTCACCCCGGCTCCCACGCTGTAAACTTTTGTGATGGCTATCAGGACTACTGGTGCCCTAATTGATCTGGATCAATTGCAGCCGACTCCTGGTTGTCATTCAAGGAGACCAGATCAATGTCCTGCCTTCTTGCCAGAGTTAACAGTCTAGACTCTCAGAAGAACAATGCCGGCTTTAATTGGATTAGAATAAAAACGTTTTCAAGTTCTATAAGGTTCTGTGTTTTAGTTTCAGCCCAAAATAAATAACACTGAGAGAAATATAGAAATTGAGTCGATCAGCTGACAGTCAATAAAGGGTTGCCTGGCAACGAGTCATCGTACCATATCAGGGTTCAACAGTTTTGATAGTTTTCGATACTTTGTACGAGGGTGTTAAATTCTTGATTCCTGAAGACTCCTGCCTTACACATCTGCCTTACATGCAGAACGTCCTGGGATCAAGCCCCAGATTAAGCACATTTTTAATAGTGCCTCCGGTGGTAGCCTGTGATGTTACAAAAACTTGAATCTCAGCAGGGATAGAGAATTTATTTGAATTCATGTCAAAATGGCATTTTCTTTCTTTGTTATTTTGTTGACTAAAAATTATATTTTTGTTTCGTATCTGACAGTATTATAGCTCGGGATTTGACCAACTATAATAAATGGACAGTTTTTGTGGACCTCTAAGGTTGGTGCTGTATTTAAGAACCCGGGGTAAAGGAATAGCACGGGTGTTGTTAAAATGTCTGGAGCATTATGGATTATTTTATGAAGTAAAATGTGCAAAAATCTGACAAAACCACAACAATAACTCTCTTTACAGCCCATACACTTTAACAAAGTAATTATTTGTGGTTGTACAGCGATGGTGAATAGTGTGACATGGTGTTCCCCTTTGTGCCAGACTGCACAGCATTATTTGTATATTCTCTTTTGCTGTTTTTTTTTTTTTTTTTTGTAGAAATGCTAGAATTTTCTAAGTCTGTTTCTACACTGGCAGACATCACACGTCTCCTGCACATGGACAGCAGCTCCTTGATAAGCCAGCAAGAGAGAACATGAGGCAGAGAGGAAGAGATACTGCGTGTGTGTGTGTGTGTGTGTGCGACCAGATTGGTCGGTTTTGCTTCGTAGACCAATCATATTCCACTGTGATCTGCTCTCCCTCACACTTCCACGTATTTATCTCTTATATTCCACCATCACCGTGTGACATCACAGTATGTCCCACTCAAATGTCCCACCTTTTATTGACTGAGGGATGCTCACTTCAGAGGTAACCCTGACTCTATCCTGCAAACATTATTTACATGCATTACGTTAAGGTTTTGATTTTATATATTTATTTTATTGGAACTTCCTACTGTAGATAACCCCTCCGTGGAGGTCACTAATCCACTGAAAGTGCAGTAAATCCAGCATGACTCGGGAAGCCTTAGTCGTCAGACAAAACCATTAAAAGATATGGTGTCAGGTTTCATCCAGATTAGCATAATACTGGAAAAGAAAAACCCATCAACCCATCGTTTATTATAGGAAATACAGATGGGTATCGGCTCAGTGAGACGGCTGTGCTGAGAACAACCTTGAATGGTGAACGTTGTAATATATCACTCTCTGCAAATGAACAGTGAAAGGAGTAAAGTGTGTCATTTAGAAGTGTGCCGCGTCATAAAAAAACTAACGGCTCACACGCTGCTGATCCTCGGAGCCTGGATCAAAAGGAGGGTCAAACCTGGGACGCTACACTTTTTCTTTTTTTCCCCCTTTTTTCAAATTGCAGTAAAGCATCACTTCTAATACCTTCAAATGGACCTGACTTCACCGGCTCCTCAAGGTGACTCCGTGTGAATGCATTGAGAATGTGAATCCTGTGCATGGTTTCAAATCTGTAAGTGTTACGAGCACAGGGTTCCCAGTTGAAACTGCTGCTGAAAATGAAAAGACAATGAAAACCGAAATAGCCGTGTCCCCCCGTCATCACAGGTTGGAAATATAAATCATATTTTATGTCCACTTTTGTCCTGGCAGCTTTGACTATTATGGTCATTTTACAATAGGCTTGAATTAACGATAAATTTAAAGGTTATTACAACATTTTCATTTTCATTTTGGTTAATTGGTTTTAAGGTGGGATTCCCAAAGTGTGGTGAAGTGTGGTGCACAAAATGGTGGTTTAGAGTTGAAGTAGTTCTAGAAATAAAAATGATTCTTCTGACACTTACGGCTGGATATTGTTTTTCAAATGAGTGAACATGAGGTTAACAGATGACAATTGATTGCCTCACACAGGTACATTTTGGCAGTGTATGAAAAATAAAAAATGAAAAATACTAAGAAAAGAGAAAATAAAAAAAAGTCAAAAAATTTAAAGTGGGTTTTTTCCATAGATTAAACATTTCCTTTGTGAATTTTAAAATCAGACATCCAAGTTCATTTTATTACCTTATCGATTAGCGCGCGTCGTAGATTACAACCCGTAGTTAACGTTTTTCTCCTCGTATTGGAGCGAAGCCGTGGGAATAACGTTGGAACAAACTATAATTACAGCCGTGTATCATCTTTCTGACTAATGACATGATTATTGTGGTGAAATTACAACACAATACAAGGATTTGTTGCATTTTTAATGAGTCATCATGATACGGCTTATCTGAGTAATCGAGTTAATGTTGGCGCAAGTTATCAAGCCACACATACACGAGGATAATGCTACATGATGAGTCTCATCTGTGGCCACTTTTCTCTCTTGAGAATTTAGTTGTTTGTGTTCACATACAAAGACTTTAAAGTGATTCAGAATTATTTTTCTTATCTGATTTATACGTCTTTTTCTCTTTACGGAGAATTATCTAGAAATGACCAAATGTTTGTTGTGTTCAGACAAAATCACTTTTGTAGTGTTCAGTATTTAAAGTTCAGTATTGCTCGTTGTTATTACTGAAAAAAGTGACTCTGTCTCCATGTAAAGTTTATAAAGTCAATTTGTTTTTCAGTCATTAAAAACAGACAAATAGCAGTTCACTCCTTTCACTTTCTTTTTTTAAAATAAAGATTTTTTACCTCTCTGACTAAAGAGCACCTGTCGAGACAGCTGGAGCCGTGCGGCGCTTTTTTCAGTCTCTGGAAGAAAAAAAAAAGGCCTCTTGAGCTCTTCATAGCTCAACATTGACATTTAATAACTTTGCAAATCCCCTGTGTAGAAAATAAATATCACAGTTTTATTAATGGCACAAATTAGAGCAAAAGCGAGTTTGAAAGCAGACGGAAAAATATTAACAGAACCACTCGACACTGTTGTGTATCAGTGTGGAGAGTAAACTTTTAAAGCCATTCAAACCGCAGCGGAGGCCTCTTTTTAGGGAGTTCCTAAAATCTGACGTGGTTCAGTCAAATCTGTTGTAGGCCTCAAGTAAAAACTCTGTTAAAACATATGTCTTCGACACTGATTTTTTTTTATAGTGCTTGGTTTTCTAGAACACTCTCATAAATCTATGGTTTCACCATGCTGTATTTATTGCAGCTTTACTTTAATCATGACATGTGCTTCTTGAAACGTAACCCTTCCTTCTCTTTTCTCCCACATTGCCCTCTCTCACTTCCCTGCACAGTAATCCAATTTCACTTAATTGGTGTAAAAACTATCATTTATTTACCCCCAATAATTCATCTCTGTTCATCTATGACGATAGGCTCTTCCAAAAGGTGAAAAGGGGAATAAAAGAGACTCAGAGATGATGGAAAAGATCTTGTCTTTCTTCAGTTCCTGCTAGTATATTAGCATCGTGTTCAATTAAACAGGCTCAGGTTTCACAATGTGTAAATACATGTCGTCAAACTTAACACTAGAAGATTACTTTAGTATCATGTACTTGTTGTGACATTGTTTTAGCCATGAGTGTCAGGAAAAACATGTTGTGAATCAAAAAACATATAGTGTAAACCAGGGGTCACCAACTTTTTTAGTGTTAAGGATCGGGTCGGCCACTACATCCAGGACCGTTGACCAGTAGTGCCGTGGCAGACCCAGACTGCAATCATGCACAAATATAGAGGTAGGTAGGTCTGCCCAGGCCCAGGTGTTAAAGATACATCACAACAGCCCCTTTTTAATAGTGAAAGTACAGCTATCTGCTGTCATATAAAAATTCATGAAAGCCCAGTTGAGGCCAGCACAGGCAGTTTGTCTTTTTATGACAAAATTTAAGAGCACATGTCCTCCGCTTTGAAATGCCCTTTTAAAACAGCTTAGCCGAAACACCATCGATAATACATGTGTCGAGCAACACTGTGCGCAGCCACTCTGAATACCAAAATCCTGCTGCATATTTATGGCACTCTTAAGTCTTAAATATGGTCTGCACTTTTGCGGCGTTATCGACCGCTAAAACGCCTTCTACGCCATCAACCTAGGACGCCAAAGCCATTTGGGAGAATTAGTATTTATTTGCAGTATTTCTATTCACATGCGTGTCTGTGGGCCATCAATGCAGCCACATATCAAAAACACAAGACTTTCTCTCTGCTCGTTCTTTCTCTTTGCAATTAATTATTCACACAACACTTTCCACACACAGTCTGTCGTAAATATTTGTTCAAATGAAACCGTATGCATAAATGTAAGGTCCGTCTTGCAGCACACAAACACAGGTCTCATTAGTGACACAGACATAGTGAGAAGAAGTTATATATTGTGGCGTAACATGCTTCACTCCTACATATGACATAGAGAACACATTACCCTCTGGCCAAGTACAACACAGCTGTACTCTGGCCCCGAATGAAAACAAAATGACATCCATGAATAAAATATTACAAAACAAACTGACACTCAGTGTAGGGCTGGTAGTTTTATTTTTTGTGTGTTTGTTAGGTTGCTGCAAATGCTAATGCTAATGACACTGTTGAATCAAACACTGCTCATGATAAGAACAATAAACAGTCAGGGATCAAATCACTCCTCCTCTGGCCGCAAAATTAAAAAACAAACAAACCAATGAGCCATGGTAGGAACGAATGATGTGATGTCAAATTAAACAGACTTTCAAGCAATATTCTCCGGGGATACACAGTGTTGGAGTGGTACATGCTTTTGCCTTACAACAAGAAGGTCATTACCGGTGGTAACTGACGTTCTCGAATTGTAAGAGTGTAAACATTTGCATCTCATAGCTGGAGGTTTTCCCCTAATTCCACTCATAGTCCACAAACATGTCCAAGTGTTAAATGGACACGTGGACATGATAGATGGATAGATAGATAGATAGATAGATAGATGGATAGATAGATGGATGGATAGATAGATGGATAGATAGATGGATGGATAGATAGATGGATAGATGGATAGATGGATGGATAGATAGAAGTTTAGATGCACCCTAAACTTTCTTGTAAAGTAGTCTGGAAGCACTGCTGTATATCCAGAATGACAGAGTAGATGTTATTGAGCGCTGAGCTCCAAGCCCAGGCTGAAATCGAAGAGATGATCTTTGGGGTAAAGTCAAGACCCGCAGCAATGAAGAATGTCATCAATTAGTCAGAGAGAAGCGTTTATCAAGGAAACGTCATGGAACATTGACGGATAATTGAGTTGTCAAACTACCTCCAAAGACAAACGTCTGTCATTTAGCCAAACATACTATAGTTTTGACCCTAACCTTCCTTTTACCACTAACAACTGCTAGATATTTATAAAAAAGTGATGACCCAAGTATTTCTATCCTAGTGCTTAAGGCCATTGGTAACAAAAACAAGTGTGGGAGTATAGTAAATACTTTATACACAGTACATTTAAAAAATGTATTTTAAAGCCTTTTGATCCGATGAGAAAAACCTGAGGTTGGACTCGAGGATCATTAACTGTTTTTCAGCCACAAATGTTGACGTATTAACACAAAGAAACTCCTATTTCACTGTCACTGTTCATATGGTAGTTTTATTTCATCTCCTCATTCTTTTGAAAAGCTCTTTTTCTGATATTTACCCACATCTGGCAAATGTTGAAGGGAAAAAATGTCATCGAAGAGGCGTGAGAAGGCGGGGGAGATGTTTTTGGTAGAAAGTGTAAGACGAGCAGAGGCTTTTGGTGTTGACAGGGAGTAAAAGCTGAAATGTCATCAGGGAACTGGAGTTATGAGAAAAGTCTGCAGCACAGGCAGGTTAGCATACACCGAGAGGCGTCAAACATCATCCTGAAGTGAGCTGCCGAGTTTAGTTTTAATGTGCATTTAGATTTCAATCAATTTTCTCCTCTGCATGAACTGTATTTTGTGCTGTAGAATTTCCAACCAACTCTGCTTGGTTGTACCTGAGGTGAGTGGGTCTGTGTTTGTGATGCTCGAGTGTCTGAGAATAACCTTTAAAGAACACAGAGGGAGTGGATTGTAGAGTCAAAGTTATTTCAACATTGATTCTGAGAGCAGGCTGAAAAACACGTGTTTGTTTCCAGTGAACAAATCTGCCTGGGCTTGAATGGTTGTTTGTTAATTTGCAACACAATGACTTTTTTTTAGAAGAATCACCGAGGGGAGACTGCAGAAGTTTTTAGACCGTAGCAAACATAATGTTTGTTTCCTCCAGCTGAGTGTGGAATATATTCCTATGAACCTTTTATTTTTCATCTGTAGAATTTAGGGTTTAGTGGTGTTTACTGACATTGATTTGCATGAAAGATTCAGATTGGTATTGGATCATAAAAGATTTGCAGTTTTCTTTTCAACGATCACACTTTTGCCTTAATTTCCCCTTTGGGATCAATAAAGTATCAATCTATCTATGTATCTATCTATCCATCCATCCATCCGTCTGTTCATCCATCCATCCATCCATCCATCCATCCATCCATCCATCCATCCATCCATCCATCCATCCATCCATCCATCCATCCATCCATCCATCCATCCATCCATCCATCCATCCATCCATCATCTGACCTGGACCTTGTGAAGCCGATGCAGTTTCATTGGCAGACCTGATCTGTTGGAGCCTCTGAACCTCATCTGCAGATACAGATGTCAGGATGTGAGCCCCACTGCCTGAATGCACTCAGCTACCAATAAGTGATTGTGTTATTGGAAACTGATCGGCGTGTACTTCCGTGTATGTGGGTGGTCTCCCTGTCCCGTGGACCCACTCTTCTCTGAACTCCAGTGGGATTTCATCGTAGGCAGACGAGCATTTAAACATGAAATATTGATTAATTGTGATTTGAAATAAGAGCCTGTAAGTCAGAGCTCTTTGCTCCATACTCGCTTCCGTGGATAAAAGTCCAGAGTCTTTGTTGTTCTGTCAGATGAATGCTCATCAATACTCACTCAGTGCTGTTTGGTATCAGGTGGTTATTGTTTCCCATGTACTGGATTGGACGACGTCTATTAGAAATTATTATGTGGCAGCATTTAAATTTGCCTCACTGTTTAATGGGAGCTCTGAATGTAAGGACGGTGCAGACTTTTCATCTATTCTTTCAGCCTTCGGTCCATTTTAAATCTTCTATACGACTTATCTTCAAATGCAGTGAATTCCCATCAGGCCTCACACTCCCTCTGACGACTGGATGTCTGTTCTATCTCTTTGAGAATAATTTCAAAAATCAAGTGTTAAAATCCCATTAAAGTGCCTGAAGTGAAAGAGTGATTTGTGGCCTTGCCTTACAGCAGGAAGGTCAGTGGGTCAATGTCCTGATACTAACTGACGGTCGTCCTGTGTAATAATAATGAACAGTTATTAACAGGCAAGGGCGGGGCACACACTGGACAGTTGACCAGTCCATTCATACTCACATTCACTTGTGTGCTAGAGAGGTTTAAGGAAATGTCCAATTATTAGAGTGCATTTATTAAAATGACTGCATCTGACCCCCACATCCTAAATGAACGCAGCAGCACTGTGGCCAGATCTTCCCGTAAATAAAATTCTCCGAATTCATTTGTAACTGTGTCTATTTCTGAACACCTTCCTGACTGTTCATTAATTGTCTCCATTCAGTAACTCTGTCATTGAGCCCGTATCCAATTTCCGACCATTAGAACCTTGAGTGTTCCAAAGCTTGCTGACGGCTGTGTTGGTGAGATCGACCTCTTTATCTGTGAAGGGTCAGGATGAAACTACATGTAACATTAGCACCAACAAGGTCACAGCCACAAGTATAGAGGGCAGCTTTCTCATCATCCATCATACACAGTGGACACAGCAGTCCTGCTGAGCCATTTCCTGCCAGGCTGTCACACTCACTGCTCCTGAGACAGAGAGAAGAGAGAGAGACAGCGAGGAAAGAAAAGAAATACACAAAGAGCTCAAGTTCTAGCATTTTTTTTTTAATAATTTTTTTTTCTAAGCTTTCTAACCTTCAACTCTCTCTATTTTTCCGAACATGAGCTGGGGTAACAAATTGATTTAAATTCACTGTTAATTAAATTTCCTCTCGTGTTTGCAGTCACCGTCACTGCATCACTTCTACCGAGCTCAAACGGTAGTAAAGTTGTTGGTTTTTTTTTTTTCTGTGTTGGTAAACAATGGAGGCTTAATTACATTTTTCTCTTTGTCTGTTTTGACAAGTTCCATATTTCTTCATTTTCTTATTCTTTTAAAAGCTCCATTTATCTATTTTTGCTAACTTCAACTAACTTTGCTAACTATCTTTAGCTTGAGCTTATTTTCTTTTTAGCTATAAATTGGTTGAATTTAAGCTAATAGCTACAGCTATTACAGTTTGTTGTTTTCATTAGATTATGCTAAAGATAAATGTAACTGTTACAGTTTGTTGTTTTCATTAGATTATGGCTAAACTCAAAGATAAATGTAGCTGCTTTTTGCTAATCTACAGTACGTACTCTTAAAACATCATTTACCTTTTTTCATGGTGCACTTTTTTCATGGTTTTTTTTAAGTGCTAATGTCTCTCGCTCTCATGTGGGGACCGCGTCGAACAAAGAGCTGTAAACACTGGCACAGACAGTGGTCGTACAGTGGAGAGCCAGTGTTTGTGTGTCTGTGTGTGGGGTAACCCAGTAAGCAAAGTGGGACACACATAAATGGTTCCGTCTGGTCATTCAGAAGGGAAACAGCATGTGGTTTATTTACCCAGGCTCAGTCAAACAAAGACAGATCACAGTTGTTTTTATATATGGATCTGGGTCTGGATGTAAAAGAGCTGAGCTGCAGATGAGATATTCACTCTTTTATACCAGTGTTTCTAGTATTAGTGTTGTGAGTTTCCCCACTGTGGGACAAATAAAAAACTTCTTATCTGATCTTATTTCCCATGATATACTGCTAATAAATATTTATTGTAACATTTCAACAATAAAATAGCATTAATTAAATGAATTAATTTAGAAATCTGTCCTTTTTAATAGCAAAGTGTGACCTTGTGACCCCTGCCCTACTCACAGGGCCGCTGCCAGGAATTCTGGACCCCATGGAAGGGTATGACAATCGGCCCATTTGTAACACACTTAAGAACATGAATATATTTCTACACGTTGTGCAGAATTCAATATTTGATGCAAGACTGATACTTACCACGAAACATTATTTTACAGTAATATTATAATTCATTAATTTTTTTTTGGCACCGTTAGTCAGGGGCCTTTGCAGTGGAATCCAGGTGCATCAGCTATTGTGTAAATGTTGCAAAAAAAAAATACAGATACTTTGTCAAAAATGTTTGATTTACTTGTGGAGACATGAGTTCAAGTCAGACAACATTTGTGACTGTACTCAGCCAATGCCTGTGTCGGCGTCACGTTTAGTCTTGACTTATGGGAAAAGCAGCTCAGTCAATTGCCCTGTCTGTACATAAACCTACGAGCTTTAAAAAATAGTCTGTGGGTTTAATTCTGTCGGCCTTGACAGTCTGCAAAAAAAAAAAAAAAAGACTGATACTTGTCACCGACCTTTTGCTAACCTGCAAACTTGTGAAATAGGATATTTTGCTTTTGGCAGATTCCCGCTCCTCAGAAAAATCTGGTGTGAACACAGAGAGAGTGAAAACTGACCTTTTTGTGTTGAGTCACTGAGGCAAAACATCAGGCCTGCGGCGTTCTTCTACAGCACATGTGTGTTTGAAGGTGCCAGTGAAAATATTTACCTGACCAAAAAAAAGTTTACCTCAGCGCGGAGGAATAACACGACACACATGGTTTAGCGTCAGTGGATCTGTTCATGGAAGTAATTACAAGGTATTCATCACTCACAGGCCGACCGTGGGCAGAGACGTGAAAACAATTCCTATGGTTTTACGTTACGCTGCCCGGTAGAGCCCTTCTCTGTAGGTCACATGAATGGACTGCTAATGTCCACATACAGTTCAATGCTGCTGCTGCTGCTGCTGCTGCTGCTGCTGCTGCTGCTGCAGAGTAATTCATCTTGAAGTTATCATCGCAGTTATCTGGGAAAGCAATATGAGACGCTGTGAATAAACATTTCCAGACAGTCCCATCGGCCGGTAAAACTATTGATTACCGGTTCAAAGCAATACTTGTTATGAGAGGCAGAATAAGGTCGAATACGCAGGAAATGTAAAAGCTGTATTAAAAAAAAAAACAACAAACCTCACCAGTCAGCTGTAGTTTTAGAGCTCATGTGTTTTTCATCCTGCAGCAGAGACACAGAAGTGCCGCCCGATCCTTGAGAGCTCATGCAGCTGAAAGAAAAAGAAAGAAGAAAAAAGAAAAAACACTCTCTGCTGACACATGTACGGCACGTTACTTGTGGCAACAACATTTAATGCTGAGTGCTGCTCGAGGGAGGAGTGCGAGGGGGAGACTGCGATATCAAGAGTAAACACTGCCTTTTCTCTTTTAATAATTCATGAGCCCCACTGTAAACAAATTTCTCAAGGCAAAATGTATAAAACCGCGTGTGAAGACACATCCCTTCTCTGCATCCTACACACCAGTCACTGTTTTCTAAAATGACCTGAGAGATGGAATATTTATCCAGCCATCGGCAAGTTGTGTTGTCGTTTATGTGAAACAAATATACTTTTTTATACATTCATATATATCTATATATCTTCAACATCTCCACACTCTGTCTCCTTCTGTTAAAGTCTCAGCAGCCAAGACCCCGTCTCATTTTCTGCACTAAGACCACTGTTTGTTATCAGATTAGACACCTTGGTTTGGGAAGAAATCTTGAGTTTCAACTTTTTATCAATCATGCATGAGGTTGCAGTGATAAGACCAAGGTCGTCTGAGCTTCCTGACAGAGGAACAGCTCAGGATTTCACATCGCACCAATCAGGAACCGCGACGACCCTCAGAGTCGGGACCAGGGTCTCAACCTGACTGAAAATATTAAAACGCTTTTAATTCAAATTTACAGGAACCAAAAGGTTTGCCCTGATTCAAGAGTTTTGAATGAATGGACACATGGTCCACTCTGCTTTTAATCATCCATTACAGTAGTCCATTGTTTCCCAAAGACTGGGTCGCGACCCTTAGGTGGGTCGCAAAAGTTTTTTGTTTTTTTTTGGGTCGTCTCACATCATGTTTCCCAGGAGTTTACAAATAATGTCTACTGACTTGGGTCGCGAAGGTTTGTGACTTTAAAAATATGACTCCCCAGAAAGAAAGTTTGGGAAACACCACATTAGTCTGTGAATCATGATAAGTCTAAAGTCTGTCCATATCCAGTCCCTCCTTGCTGTTATTACAAGTCTGTCGTCTTCTTTTTTATATCTAAACACTGATCATATTTTAACGGCCTATTTTTGTGTTCATCATTTGCTGGCATATGCTTCAACATAATATTTTGTTCCCTAAAAGGAGTGAATTATTTCAGTTAAATGTTATTTATTACCTTTTTTTCATAATCATGTAGCCAGTAGTTGATATGAATATCAAACAAAAATAATTTAATTGATTTTTTCTGAAAGAGGCTCAGTAGAAGTAATAAAAGAAAATGTGAATAAGACAATGAGAAGAAAAGAAAAAAAAAACAGGAAATCATGCTTTAAAAACCCATCAGACGGTGAACATTTGACAGTGGTGAAAAACAGTGGTTCGACTTTTATTGAACATACAGTAATGCAGCGATGTTAGATTTAGCTATTTATTACTTATTTATTTTTTAATATTTATTGTAACCTCCATTAATTCCTCCTTCATTCATCATCATTCCGACAGGCGACCAAACAAAAAGCACTGAATGAAGCCCGCAGTCATTGTCGAAGGTAAAAACCCATTTTCCATGAGGTGCAGCTTGTCAGTAATGCACATCACATTCGCTTCAAATGTGCAATTACCTGCAGATTAATTGTAGGTAGCAGAGAAAATTGCTAATGCAAAATAATATGTGATGATTTCTCTTGGTAAATTTAGTCCTGACTGAAGTCACCTGCCAGTGAATGTGATAAATCATTCACACTCACACACACACACACGCGCACGCTTATGTAAATAACTCTGACATTTACGCGGAGTAATCACAAGAGCAAGTAGGGAAGAACTTGGACGTCTTCACGACGACGTAACTTATTTTAATGAATTAGTTTAATCTTGAGATGACCATTTTTGAAGATATCATTTTTTGGAAACAGAATTCAAGCTGATATCCAAATTAGCAATTAGCCACTGGAGTAAAGAGATGTCGGAGAAAACAGGGTTTGTTTTAGGACTGATTCAATCTTTGATTGATTAAAGGGTGAGTCCAAAAATGAGTTGTGAAAATGTAGAAATGAGATGGCGACAAACTAGCTCCAAATAATAAAGAGATTACAAACAGTAGCTCAAGAGTTCCATTAAAGAGGATTAATAGGAAATGTAGTTACAGCACTTAGTCAGGACTTAAAATTAGTCCAGAAATGGTTATAGTTAATCATTTAAGTACGTAAACAAAAAACGAACTAACTAAATCAACCATGACAAAAATAAAAACACAGTTAAATTTTATTAACCACTTTGTTGGCTTTTACCCTCGCAGATGAGAAGCCTTTTCTGAGACAAAACACCAAAAACACATTTGATAAAATTGCAGTAGAAATGATACAACATTCCAACAGAGCATATCTCCTAAGAGACGAAAGGCTTTTTTGAAAGTAAACTTCTCTTCCCTGCCAAAGGCGATAACACAACTTCTGAGACTCCGTCAGAATCTCAGACAGACTGAGATCCGAGGGGTTTCCATTTGCAAAAACAGCCCTTTAGCTTTCTGTCTCTTCTCCCTGTAAACTGTGAGACCTGTCCCACTGTCTCACAGTGTCTCCACCTTTATGTCTTCGTCCATGTTTCAGCATCTGCCTTCATGTCTCTGCAGTCTTCTTCTCCCTGCTCTTTGACTCTGTGAAGTCACTGATGTGTGTGTGTGTCATCAAAGCATCGCGGCGGCCATGATTACTGTAAATCACTGGCAGCAGAAGATGGATTTCACTTTTACACAAGATGGGGTTTGAGCAAGAACAGGAATGTTGTTGTTTCATCACAAAGTCAAAATGACTGTAAAAAACGATTTTATGTTTTTTCTCTCTTTTTTGCTGCTTGTAAAATAAGGGTAAAAAAAGTTAAAAATGAAAAAAAAAACAAATTAGCTTGTAGCTAAAGACAAACCTATAACTAGCCGCAAACATAAAATGGTATAAACATCTTCTATAGAAAAGTTGACCATAAATGACTTCTCTTATGATCTTGCCATATACAAATCAATGTTAACTTGACCTCCCTGGGAGGATAGGGCGACCCCTAAAGTAATTGTTGGGGAAATACAGTTCAGTTTAATTCTGTAGACACTACTGAAAATGTCATTTACTTGTGTCAACTACTTCAACATTTTGACTGAAGTTTGGGTAATAATTTTGGTTTGACAGATTGTGTGCTTAAAAGGTTAAAACCACTTGTTTTCATTTCATTCCACATTAAATAAAAATAAACGTCTGACATTTTTAAAAAAACAATCACCAACTGCTGTTGACATTATCTTTCCCCTTCTGGTCATGTCAGGCGCTGTAATTAACAAGAGAAATCATTAATATCTTTCATTGTTGCCTTTCACATGTTCAGACCATTTACATATTTTTTTAAATAGATGTTAGTTTTGATGTTTTGTTTTACATTTGTTTTATTTCTGCGGCATCACAGAACGGTGGGATGTCTGACACTTTACAGAGGGAACAAAAACAATCTGAAGAGGCCGTTACGAAACAGACAAATATGGTAGAATCGTTTTAAACTAAACAAAAAAAAAAAAAACAAATCATTTTTACAACATAGAACTTGGGGTTGAAACTTTTTTTAATTTTGTAAATTAATTCTACATCTTTGTAATCTGACACTTTACAGAGGGAACAAAAACTAAACTAAACAAAAAAAAAACCAAATCATTTTTACAACATAGAACTTGGGGTTGAAACTTTTTTTAATTTTGTAAATTAAGGTCAGCGTGATTTTTTTTTTCATTCTACATCATCAATATTCAGATTCATGGAGAGAGCTGAAGCCAATCACAGAAGTCAAGTTAGAGGTAAAAAAAAAACCAAAACATAATACTGATTGTTTTTGGACTATGGACAGAAAACGTTGTACCCAGAGTGAACTAAAGTCCACATTAGATGTTACCTCCATACAGAAAAACCATCAGTTAACGCTGAAGCTCAAACCACACACCCATCTTCATAAATGTTGCTGCAGGCCTCTGGACTGATGGAAATTCATATGCATTTAAATATTTCATTTTTGCCACAGTGGGAATTCTTCAAAAATGAAGAAAAAAGAAGAAATTAAAATGTTTTACATAAAGTTAAGTGGATTCTTGAAGCAATGACGACCCCGGGGGTGGCACGACAATAGTCTTACCAACAGGGGGCAGTGCTGCAGGGTGAGAATTCAACATGCTTACAGTGTGTGGGCAACCAACTAATTATTTGTTATTTAGTATTCTGCTGGTATTGGCTAGCTTCAGCACGACAACTTTTTGCGACACGACGGTGCGGTGGGTAATCTGTTATATACGATTTAAAAACAAAGAAGCTAATGATGCTGAGACCAATATGGTTCATTTAACAAACACAGTGACAAAAACTTCATTCATGTTTTTAACCACACTCCTGAAAATTGTTTTTGTTAAATTTTTCGCACAAATTCATGTTTTTAACCACACTCCTGAAATTTTTTTTGTTGTTAAATGTTTCATACAGATATCCAGGTGGGTGAAGTCTGACCCTAATAGTGTGACTTTAACGTCCAGATTCAATAGTGCTGATAGTTTTGTGTTTACATCTGAAATAATCAGAGAGCCTGTTCCACAGGTGCTGCTCCAGCCTGTCGGTGCTGATCCTGGTAACGCTGAGTAAACCCTCTCCCTGATGACCAGAGGAGTCTGGACGGCACACATCCCACAAACAACTCTCATGTGTATTTATGACAGCGATCATTCCGTGCCTTACAGACCAGTCAGAGGATTTCAGAATCCGTCCTCACACACACAGGGAGCCAGTGCAGTGATTTAAGAACAGGTGCAATGTGGTCCAGTTCCTGCGGTCGGTCAGATTTCGGAGGGTAGCGTTCTGAATAAGCAACAGAGCAATGAGAAAACCCACAAAAATAAAGGATGGAACCTCATGTTTTTCTGTCTTTAGTGAAGGCTGTTAATCTGATCGATACTGTGAGAATCTTGATGTGACTGTTTAGATTTTGACCAGGTTTTTCGGTCTGTTCTCTGACCTCTGTTGAGTGGCGTAAAACTGACGATAGTTCTGTCTTATTGATGTATTCTACACCAGTAGTGTTTAACTGATCTCACTCTACACTAGGACCACTTAGTAGGAAGTGATGTTAGCAGCAATGCTAAACGTAGTAGCTAATGTAGTTGGTTGGCCCAATGGTGGAGGAAATTTTCAAGGTTCAAGTGATGATGTCATAACTGCAGTTTTAGTTTCCTTTTTAACTGTGTTATTTGATGTTAGTGATGTCATTGCTTGGTGTAGGTTCAATACATTTGAAAAATATCATTTCTAAAGATTTTTGTCGGGGCAGTGGCTGGAGGTGGGGCTTTAAAAAAACCTGTTGGTTCAATGTGAGGATTGACCAAAAAGTTTGAGAACCAGAGAGATGATTGTTGATGATTGTTGTGTACATTTTGTTTCAACACAGTTCGACCAGGACTGGGAATCATTGTCTAACCGCTAAGAGTTAAAATGTTTAGGCCGTTCAAATGAACAATATTTAGGGTTACCATGACAAACCTCTGGGCTTTTGAAACTAAGCTCTGCTGATTCATAGTTATTCTGGAGAGTTTTTCACTGCCAGGATTCTATCCTCTCTCCTCCTCCTGTGCCTCCACGTCCTAAAATAGATCCTGGATGTTAATCCTGTTTGTCTGCATGAGCGTGAAGGCTTTCACACCGTCTTCTAATTGGTGTTTTCAAGTGCTAGCATCCATTATTTCTAGAAAGGTGTGTTTTCAAAGTGTCACAAAAAGGTTTGATTTGGTTCTTGGAAATGGATCATGGAAATTAGTTGTTTTTTTCTTTCTAAAGTATATCTTTTATGTGTAATGTTTTTTATTACAGTGTAAAACATTTTAATATAAGTGGAAAAAAGTACTTTTTTTTCTTAAATTTAAGAATTTTTTATCACATCCAGTCACATCCACTTTTTTGGTCAATTTTAGCCATTCCTGGGCCGACTTTGTATCGCAAACATTAGCTTTTTATTATTTTAGCAGCCTTCTGTACTGACTCTGTTAAGTCTTTTAGACTAGTAGATTAGATCAGATTGGATTAGATTAGATTAGTTTAGATAAGGTTAGATTAATTTTAACTTTATTGATCTTAAACTGGGAAATATTGAGGATACTCCTGCCTACTATTTTTTACCTAACCTTTAGCCAACTATTAGCCTTGTTTTACCAATGTGCAGTTATGTAGCTTTTTATTCTAACAGCATTATTATTTGTCTGATTGTAATTGAATACCTTGAATAAACGTTCTATTGAAGACAAGCTGTAAACTGAACCCGGCTTTTGTCAAAGTTAGCCTTTATTGGACCTGGTATATAATACTGTATACTGTAGCTGTATACTGCACTAACTGTACCTTTAATTTTCTCTGTCCAACCAGAACATTAGAACATGACCAGGCCGCTGACTCACATCTGTTTGACTGAATAATAAAACATTAGATATTCAGCTGTTCCTTTTTACGGCCGACCTTTTTATTAACTTCCCCTTCAACACACAGTGCAAATGGAAAAGCTTAAATATGAGCAAACATTAAACCATCAGGATAAATGAATCACATTTTGCCTCGGTGATCATATATTTTTCATCCTTCTTTGCTCAGTGCATGACTGTTTGGTCAGTTTAATAGACCCCACACCCGGCTGACCCCACCAGAACACCAAACACTACATTCCCAATTATCCATTTTGCATGAAAAATAATTTGAGCGTCTGCTCTGGGTTTTTTTCCTCTCTCTCTCCACTGAGGTTTTTCATTTAAACTGTGTGAAGAGTCCTGTGATGTACTTGCCAAAAAGAGCGCTCTCTTCTCTTCACCATTTCCAGGGACAAGTACACTGTTAAATACTTGAGGATTTTGTCATGTCGGTTGATTAGAGTTTAAAGGTTTGCAGCTCTCGCTGTGAACTTTTTTTTCAAGATGATGAACTCATTGTACAAATATCATGCCGGCTCCGACACATCGCTCCGCTCCCTTTGTCTCTTTCCCAGTCAGTTAATGGATTCAGTTTTAACAGTTGGTACTAAAATATTCCACCGACAACTGCACTGATTAAAGTACGCTCTCCTGGAATCTTCGTATGTGAATGACGCAGTAAAAATAGCCGATTGTCCTTGAGGTCTCACCGGAGACATTTTCTTTAAGGTGCTTAACTTTTAACACGAGATGGAGTTTGATGAGCCTCGTTTAATTAAAGGATAGTTTAATTAATTAGAGGCAGAATAATCAAACTCTGGATGATTTTATCTTTACGTGCTTTGGATGAGGTTTGCTCTGAAAAGACCTTTTGTTTCTGCTGCCTCCTGCTGAGGGTTTTAACAGTGACATCGCTGCCTTCGTTACTGTTCCACCGACTACAGTATCTCCATGCCCTCCTACACACTCTTCATGGATCTGCTGGGAGTCTTCCTCTTTTTTCTCCATGAAGGGAGTGTGAGGGGTTTCCACTGGAATATTGCACGCTGGACATAAGTGTAGCACTGCTGTATTGTTTGAATGATAACAAGCCTCCAGCCACTAGGTGGCAGCAACTCATACAGTGGTTTGTACAGATGTACAGAAAAATATACCTGTTATGAGGTTCTTAATATTTGCGGCAGTGTGGGTCAGGGAGCATGAAAACATTTCTGTCCCCAAGGGGGAGGCGTGAGCAAGATTATTGGTTTGCTGGTTCAATCCCCGGTCTCTCTGTATGGAGTTTGCATAATCTCTCTGCATTTGTTGGGTTTTTCCCAGTTTTCCCACCTCAGTCCAATGAAAACTGTTATCACTTAAATCATGATTGTAAAAATATATAAATTGCTAACGTGAAGATCAATTCATATTGCTTTTGTTCAGATGAAAAAAAGAAGACAAGTGTTATGTTAATTAAAAAAGCCAGATTTTCATGTCGTTTTTTCTGGTCTGTTGCGATCACATCTCATGACACCGAGAATCCACTGCCGTCAGTCAGGTTTCTTTTCTCTGCCAAAGCTTCATCCCAGTGAACAGCGACACTAGTTTTGTCCAAGTGTTTCTGTTTTCCTCTAATCCTCCATGTGTGCTCACTGGACCGAGGAATGATGGTCCGATGCTCTGGTCCACTGATGTACTGATGGTCTATCAGCGCTCTAATTGGCTGACACAGATTGCACTTAAATCCTCACATGGCCTACCTTCAACACAAACATCAACAGAGCTTTGTGTGTTCTCAGTTTTACAAAGATGTTATTGTCTGGTGAAGCATTTGAATGTTTTAAAACCGAAGTACAATTAATTTGTTTCAACAGTTATATTAGGGCTTTTTGAAAACCCGATGGTGATCGTGGTCATGTTTCTACATCGGATCAGTGGAAAATAAAGAGGACGGCCACCATAGATGAGTTGGCTAGAAGAGAGTAGAATAGGCTAAAAATGTTTGGCTAGTCACCAGTTAAAGGCGATATCAACTAATTCATAAATATTAAACTGGCTATGAAACATTTTTTAAGCAGAATGAATGAGACTTGAATCTCAAAGTTAAAGTGTTGCCCATCCTCATGGTTCCCCAGGTTTAGTCCAGACCATGGTCACGTGCTGCCTCAGGTTCTCCCCTCCTCCATGATTGTCTGTGTAGCTACAGTGTTATATAATAAATGCACTCAACGTCAAATGTAGGCTCTGTCCTTCACATCTTCCCACCATTGCTCTGCGGTGGCCTGCAAATTCCCAAAGGTGGCTGTAGCTACTCCTGACCTCCCCCTGGGGGCGTCACTGCAAGGGTTCTGCAATTTGAATAAATTCTCCTGTCGTGTCCCGCTCCATTGGACCTCTGACTCACTGTCATACGTAGGACTTGACAACATTCATGTCACAGCGAAACCAACAAACAGAGCAGTTTTGTGCAGAGCTGGAGCTGCATTTTTTTTGTCCTTTTTTTTTTTGTAATTTTCCTCCATTCTTCTTAAAGTAGGGTCAGCTCTGCTGACAACTTAGTAACACGGTCAAGAAAGAGCAAGAATTTCAGTTGCCTAGTAACTACAGACCTCAACTGAAGCACATAGGCGTTGAATAAATCCGTCCCTTAGGTATTTTTACACATTGTCAGGCATATTTTAACACTGTCTAAACAACCCACTGGCATAGTGAGCTTTAAAATTTTCAAGTTGGATTGAAAAAAAAAAAATTTAACAAAAACCCACTGGCATAGTGAGCTTTAAAATGTTCAAGTTGGATGAAAAAAAAACAAAAATACAGATTGACTGAACGAGTGTAAAACAGTCACACACGTTGGGCTGATTTCTCTGACATGTTAACTTGGAAGCAGATGAAAGATTTTGCCTCCCGTAGGATAATGTAATGTCTCTCTTTAGTGTGCCGGCTTAGAAGCATAAAACGTTAGAATAAAAACATCTCACACTGATGTCTGACAGCTGCCTGCTTTTCTTTTTGGAGTAAATATCCTTGTGGGTAAGGAGCAGCAAAGTTAACATAAGATGTGAAGGCAAGTCTTGCTGTTGAGCAAACAGAAATGGCATCTCCCAGAAAAGCTCACATTTCAGAACAAAAGTGAGGAGATTTTGGCAGCGGGGACAATTTATCACCGCCGTGTGACTGACTGTAACCAAACTACAAAAGCAGAGTTTTACACATTTCCGCTGTAAGTTACAGTCTATTATTTTTCGGTTTGAATGCCCCACATTAACCCCCCTCTGATACAGGCATGATTTAAAGGGCTAATACATAACACAGGCTCGACTTCACATCGCCGGAGATTATTTGTGTTACACAGAGGTACATTCAAACCGTCTTAAATCAGAACATTTATTATTCCAGCTGTTGAGGAACGGCAGGTCGGGGCTGGGTGTCTCCAGTGAGCTGTTTTCTCAGCTGCTCTCTCTCAGCTCCACACATGCCTCCCCTGGCACTGGACGAGAGGCAGGAACCGACTCCTTCTGTCAGCCGCGGGAACCTCCTGTGTTCAGGCGGCTGGAGATTGTCTGGAGCAAGTTGTATTTTGCGTCTGTGTGAGTTTGTCAACCTGACACAGTTCAGTTCTTTTGTACTTTCAAAGTGAAGACGTGCACATGTGTGACCGTGATTTCTCATCACTGTAGTTTGTAGTATTTATCATGTTTAACATCATTTGTCATTGACCCCTGTCGCCATCAAACAGGAGTTAAAGCGCCACCTACAGTGTATGAGGACATTTCTCTCTGGTTATAGACTACACATACATTAATAATAATTCATTTGAATTTTTGCACAAAAAAATTGAAATTAGAAAGTATGTTACCACCTATTGAGTTCCTTTCTAATCCAAACTCCTTGAACTAGGAAGTACAGCTGACTTCCTGTTAGTCCTAAGATTTAAGTTGAAAACTTGCAAAATGACCTCATTTCCTTTAAAAACAGTTAAAAGAACAAATTAGTTCATTCATTTAATTTGCATTTATTTATCTTTATTCATTTTATCCCTACAGAACATACTGCAGGTCATTAACAGGATCAACTACATGACTGTACATGTGTATTATGCCCTGTTGAAGCTCAGCTTCTAGGTTGCAGCCATAGACACCTTTCTGTACTGGTTACGTCCACAAAAGCTGGACCTAAGTTTTAATCAGTGAGAAGTCGACGGGCGTAAAATCTGGACTCCTGTCTGATGATAAGCCTTTTGCTGTCAGAGTTTGAGAGTGATGTCTAGAGACAACCTGCTGCCTGTTGTGTGGGCTTTGTTTTAATAGTAATATTAATTTAAAAGCCCAATATATTCTTGTGGCTTTTGCTGTCTTTTTGTTTTGTTTTTTTGTTTTGTTTTTGTTTTTTCATTTGTGCTTTTTCTTACAGTAATCATGACAAGCAGAGTTCACACCTTAATAAATGCTTCTTGTGTTTCTGAACAATTATTAAAGTGAGATTTATTTTCAACTAAACTTCCAGTCAAGTGATGACCCTAACACAGAAAAAGGTTCTAAAACATAATAATTCCCAACAGCATTTGATTCTTATTGTGAAAGACGAGATCTAAATGTAATCCGCATTCTTCTTTTTTTTTTATAGAAAAATCTATTGATTCTATACAAGTTGGGCTTCATGTGAGGTCATTATGAATTTCAAACGCAGTAAACGTCCATTTGTCCATTTCATGTGGACGTCTTTGACAAGAGGAGGAAATCACAGCTGATGTTGAGTCTGGATACTAAAGGGAAGGTCAAAAGCATTTCACAGCAGCAACCTGAGAAGAAAAACAGCCATTCACACCTCTAGGGTTGCAGTTTAACCTTAATTTGCATGTCTGTGGACTGTGGGCGGAGGCTAACACACACACACACACATACACACAGAGCAGCAGGGTTTGGATTCCAGCCTCTGTTTACATGCCTGAGTCCAAGCAGTCGACAAGTTTCAGGAACACGGAACTGAGACGGGGTTTTACATGTTTGTCCTTGAAATTCCTGTGGGGAGGATTTTCAATGTAATCAAATTGTAATGTGAGCAGAAAATGTCAACAAAACGCTGTCTTTTTTAGTTCCAAGTTTTAGTCAGCTGAAAGTTAGTGACAACTACCCAAAAGACCAGACAGTTTAATACCAAGGAACTAGAAAAGGCTTCCATTAAAAAAAAAAATCTAATGTGTATAAAAACATTCGTAATATCAAAGGACTCTTTGATATTACGAATTATATCCTTTATAAAAGCTTTGAAGTCATTCTGAGAGAGAACAAAATCAACATTTTTGACCTGATTAAAGATAATGTGTTAAAAGAACAGAAGATAATAGATAATTATTAGTCACAGTCACAGCAGAATTTTATATTATTTGGGTGTTTTCTTTTTCTAAATAATATTAATTTAAGGAAGAAAAGGAAGTAAAATTTTTTTCTAGGCTAATTCTTCAGTTCAGTTCAATAATAATTGTATATATACATAAGCTTGAAATCCAACTTTTGTAATTAATTAAGTTCAGTTCAATAATAATTGTATATATTACACGAAAATACTGTTTATCTTTAATAACCTTGAAATCCAACTTTTGTAATTAATTCTTTTCTATCAGATTATGATACTTATTCATGTAGGCTTTTAAAATAGAACGCATGCCCACACAGTCCTAATAATAAAGTGTTGCTAAACTTTCCATGACAAAACAGTATAAGTTCATATATACTGCACTCCGTGTTAGCGACCCGTGTTTTTTTTTTTTTTTTACCCTCTCTGCACTGTTTCCCAGCAGCTTTAGCTGTTCTTTATATACTGTACATTAAACAACACCTTGTTCTTGGGCGTAGAGGTGATAGCTGAGTGGGAAGTAGTCTTCTACCGTGTATCACTGGTAGATTCAGCATCCGTATGCAGAGCTGGTGAGCAAAGAGCATCTCACAAATATGGTATAAAATCTCACTGATCTGCAGTGAAACTAACACCACGTCATCAGAAACAATACAGAATCTGGACGTTTGCTTTTTAATCACACTCACAAATGGTGCAGCATTTTATGAAGTATGATTATAGATGATACAAAAACGACACATATACAAAATATTCCTTATTATTAACTTTCTTACCAAAATAATTAATATTTGTATAGTATAGTAGAGTATAGTACAGTATAGTATAGTGTAGTATAATATAGTGTATGACAAAATAGGATAAAAGAAAGATAAAAAAAAACGTGGCACTATGTATCTATGTATGTATGTGTGTATATATTTACAGTATACATGCATGTTTATACATGTAAATGTACATATATGTATATACTTGTATTTATGTACTGTATGTATGTGTATATGTTTATAGATGTATGTGTACATATATGTATATGTTAAATTGGCATCTGCTGGTCTTTTAAACAGCAGTTCATTTTATATCCAATTATTATTGTAAAAGGGAGAAATGAATAAGTGAGAAAATATATTTATATGCATTTTTTTTCAATAGGTTAACAAAGATATATGGGAACATATAGAAATGTTCTTTACTCCAAGCAAACATCACACAACAGTCCACAGTGTCTCCAGACGTCACTCACAGACGCTACAGAGAATTGGCACCGAAAATGTTCCAGTGACTTTTCAATAGAGCTGTCGTTAAAAAAGCGGTCCCTCCTCCTCTTCTCCCGTGTAGAAGCCCAGCGTCCATTGTACTGACTCTCTTTTTTTGCATCATTAATCCAATGAGAGTCGAGACCCACGGTGGGAAAAAACGAGCTGCACCAGAGAAGCCAACTGAGGCCGGGGTTTAATAGGGTTTAATCCGTTCTGCAGCTATAGAAATGTATGAGAAATGAAGTGGATTGAACAGTGTGTGTGTGTCGAACAGCTGAGCTTGAGTGAATGCGACACACTATAGTAAATAAAATGTAAACAAAAATGTAGATGTTTGACATTTTTAATAACACAAACTTTCTTAGCAAATACACATGTATATTGAACGGATCAATCTTTGCTGACAGCTTTAGCACCACGTCCATAAACTCCCTTCACTTCCGTAGCAGTATATGTACGACGACCACAACAGAAGGCAAGAGTCGCCCGCAATATGTTTCCCTGAGTGAATTGAAGTACTATGCAGAATAATATTGTTCGGGCCATAAGTTCCTTCTGAGAAGCTTCATTTTATTTCCAAGATCAACATCATTACAAGCAGTTAGTGCTAATGAGAGCAGAGGTCACTGTCTGTCTGTGTTTTTAATCTACCAAAGAGTGAGGAAGGTGAAGAAATCTGATGTAATTTAAGCACAGTTCAGAGAGCAGGCCATAAACCAGTGCTTCACTTTATTACCTCTGTGGTCCAGGACCTTGGGAGATCATTGTGCTGTTAGTCTCTCAGCCTCACAAATGATTTTTTGGGATTTTTTTTTCTTTGTTGAAGTCACAATCAAAGATGGCTAAAGTATCCACTTCATTATGCGTTGAAGTAGCCGCTGCGTTGATTTCCCCTGTCTAAACTGCAGAGTCAATGAAACCAGTTATTTCTCCACGACGTCCCTGTGGTTTTCAAACCACCTTCCGGAGGACATCTCTCTGAGCAAATTAAATTATTATCACACTCGAAGCCATTTTCTGACTCTACACTGAATTTATTTTCTCTCTCTCAGTAAAGTGGTTTGTGGAGACTGGGACATTGGATACAGAAATGATCAGTGTTTTATTCTGTGTACTGGTTTTATGATGGTAGGTGAAGAAAAACAAGTTATTTGGTTTGAATGACATTCACTTGGTCAAGTGGTTAGTTTTATTGCCTTACAGCGAGAAGGTCGTTGGTTTGATTTTTAGTGCTCGCTGCTCATAGATACAGTCAAATAAAATGAAATAACAAATTACACATTTTTGGCTAACATTAATAAGTGATGTTTACTTTGCAGTCCAGTAGGGGGCCTGATTGGACGGTTCAGCGGCCCCAGGTTGATGATCACTAGACTTTTAAAAAATCTAAAGTCATGAAACCGCTAAAAATATATATTTTTTTACTTCTACTGTAATACTACTGCTAACTTTGATGAAGTCGATGAGATGAGGTTCCAGTAAACAGAGACCTAACCCTGTGAGGTCTGTAGGTCACTGACATCTGTGAAATACTGACCCTGATTAGTT
>NC_024310.1:6863817-6865485 GCF_000523025.1 Cynoglossus semilaevis | reverse complement strand
ATCTCATAGTCATTCTGGTCAATCACGCTGACCTAAAACTCACACTAAATTAAAAAGTCATTTACTCCACTGACTGAATCTTTGTAAATGTAAACTCCCACTCTGGGCTAACATGCAGGAAGACACTTGAGTCATGTTTGGTGGATGGTGGGAGGAAACCAGTCGACCCTGAGAAAACCCCCCACACATGGAACTGTGCACAGTTTGGTCATCAGTCAGAGCCAGGGCATGAACTGTTGACCTTCCTGCTCTGAGGGAAGAACTAAAGGGCCAACCACTTATACCCAGTATTTAAAAATCCATACCTTTATCCATATCAGTGCAACAATGATTTTATTTACATATTGTTGGTATTGGCAAAGGACAGAAAGTGAAATGGAATATTGATTATAGATTTTCTTTTAAAAAACAAATTGATCAGATTGTAAGGAAAAAAATACTCATAAAAGTTGTTTATAAAATGTCATACTTTTTCATTAAAAAATAGTTTGCATTATTTATCATTATTTATTTTTAGTAACATTTATACAGTTTTCTCTGTAGATTTCAATTCATTTTGGGAAAATCTTACCTTTTAAGCAGTGTTTTTGCTACTTTTTCTATTGCTGTTGTAATAAAAAAGGTTTCTTTGTTTTAAATTTGTTTTGGGTTTTTTAGCTATTGTGGAGGAGATTTAAAAATATGTCCTCTTGCCATTTTTCACAAAATATAGTATTTAACAACTGTGTCTGTTGTCACTCCTGGTAATAATTGTGATATTTTAAAACACTATCCATTCTTTGACCCTTTTTATAAAAATTCATAAGTTTCTTGAATAAGTAAAAATTTAATAGTTTTCAGCTTAACAGAAGCTTTTTTAAAAAACAAAAACAAAAAACAAATGAAAGTTTAAGGAAACTCACTGACCCTGTGCAGATAGATTTTTTTTTTCTTTTTAAACCCTTTTGCTTCTGTTAAGAATTTTGATATATTCATGTTCTGTTTTTAGGTTTCCTGATATATTCATGTTCTGTTTTTAGGTTTTCTTGTCAGATTTCTAATGTTTTTGACTGATTTTATTATCAATCTTAGTCACAGTTTAATTTATACAAATAAAATATAGTCAGCTAAACTCGCATCAGGACATTTTATTAGCATTAGCGTTAGCAAAAACAGACGTACGATTTGTGTGTATGACCCCCACAGTGAAAGGTCACGGGTGATTGCTCAGGTACAGCGTGAGTTTCCATTGCTGTGACACTGATTGGTTAAAATATAGTGTGCATATACCACTGTGTAGAAAACTCCGTCACAATCTCCCAGCGACTACACACAGGACCTGGCTGTAACCCAGGAGGCTCTCCTGACCTGAGGCACTTGGCTCGCCAGTGAGCGGTCCTCGCTCTGAAATTAGTCACTGTCTGACAGGTGGGGATGGATGTGTGTGTGATCCTGACCAGATTCATATGCCTTTTCAGCTCCATCCATCATCACCCACCGCTCCTTCTGTCCTTAACCGCCTGTAGCCGCATTCAATATCTGTTATCGACTCTTTAATATCTTCATGCGTTTGGTCTCTGCTGCTTCTGTCGCTTGGAACCGCGGTTATAATAACAACACTAATCTGCGACAGGACACGTAACGTCTGTGTTATTTCAGACATGAGCCTCCGTCACCGGCCGCGCTGTC
>NC_024310.1:6834439-6863784 GCF_000523025.1 Cynoglossus semilaevis | reverse complement strand
GCCTGAGACCCATTCAACAAAGTATTTCAGGCAATGTCATCACTCATTTCTCCCCACTATGAGACTGTGTGGGAGAGGGTTGTCAGAATGGCAGAAAAATGCCACCGCGTGTATGATATAGTCCGTGGGTGTGAATAAAGATGGGACCATTTTTGGATTTTATTATTCATTCAGTAAATTTACCAAAAGAAAAAATAATGTTGTACGTCAATTATTCATTCAATTTCCACCACTCAACCCTCAATCCTTTTTAAGGTCTAGATGTTGAACTGCGGGCGTCATCAGGAAGGGGCGGAGACAGTTCACCAGTCAATCACATCAACAGACAAACAACAACTGACGAGAACACTGACACAGGGGGTCCTCAAGTTCACAAAAAAAAAACCCAACACAAACGAAAGAAAGTGAATGTAGCAAAATCCAGTGTATGACGTACAGCAGGTAAATGTAAACAGTCGTACAGCGCTGCATGACAACGTATTCATCCACTCACCAAGTAGCTCCCGTGTGAATTTTTTTTAACGCTGTACGTATGTATAGAATGAAGGAACAAGACTTTCTTAATAAATTTATAGGAGATGACAATAAAACCACGAAACACTGTAGAAATGGACTCCAGGAACAAGACTTTCTTAATACATTTATAGGAGATGACAACAAAACCACAAAACACTGTAGAAATGGACTCTACATATGTACATCTGTGCAACTGAATGTTTTTGAACAGTGGAAGGAAGTTGAAAAACCAACCACAGATTGAACCGGTGATTTTCTTTCTGCAAGTCAACATGTTGAAAATATTTCCTTCTTCTACCTAAATAGTATCTTAATTTATAAAAGTACCAACCAGTTAAAGAGTTCCAAACCTTAATGTCAAAATTGCTCCAAAGACTTTAAGAAAATGCGTTAGGAAAGCTGCAAACAGTCCAACAGTAACACTTAAGAAACTGCAGGACTCTGGCAGACACCACGGCTTCTCTGCGTGTGTCAGAAATGACCTACATTATTCCTTTGTTTGGACTGTGGGAAAACTTTTAAAAACAGAACCCTTAAAAAAAAACTGAGCCCAACTCAAATTTACAAGACCTTACATCACCACTTCATGAAATCTGATGAGATCAAATGTAAAGTTTGGGCCGTTACTCTGAAAGGGAACAACAATATTCCACATCAGCAAAAACATTGTTGAGATTTAGGAGCGATTTTCTTCACCCGAGACTGCAAAATGAAAATAAAGTTAGGTATGTCTCTGAAACAACGACAACAACAAAAACAGCTTCAACAAACTACTGTACAAAGCTACAGTATGTTCCTGGATCCTGGTGTTGTTTGGTGGTCGCTGCTTGTTGTGTTGACTGTGTGCACACCACAGTGAGTGTGAGTGGGTGTAAAATGAACCAAGTGCATTGTGACTAATCCATCATTTTGGCCCTTAATTAATATGACGGGCTTTAAAGTAGCTCAGATGGATCTGTCATTTTCTGGCTAAGTACCCTGTACAGTGTTCAGGGGGCAATTCACCTCCCACTGATGGCAATGAATATGTGGGCTGATTGTAAGGGGACATTTCGCTCCGCCTTAAAGAAGCGTCCTCCCGTTTTTAATGGAGTTGTCATCAATATACACGACTGAACACCATAACAGAGAGCTGCTGCAAAACGGCCGATCAAATGAGGGATCATTTATTGAATCATGTTGTCTGATGATCTGTCGTGTCCATTAATCAGTGATTGTGAAGTCATTTTAGAGCATTGATTCCCAAAGACTGGGTCGCGACCCTCAGGTGGGGCGCAAGAGATTTTTCTTTGGGTCGTCTTACATCATGTTTCCCAGGAGTTTACAAATAATGTCTGTTAACTTGGGTCACAAAGGTTTGTGACTTTTAAAATATGGGTCCCCAAAAAAAGTTTTGGAAACACTGATCTAGAGTCGCAACTTAAGGTGGAAATTAAAACGTAACTAATTATTTTACAAAGCTGTATTGTTTTTGGGGTTTTTAACCTGATTTCGGTTTAACTTTTTTTTTTTAAGTACTGATGTTTGCTATAATTTTTAAAAACATTTTGATCAGCGTCAGCATGTCATAGGTCCTAACATGTCTCAAGCACCTTTTTAAATTATGAACTCTGTCCTGGAACTTTTTGACTGAAGTTCAGCTGGAACCACAGTCTAGTGGACTGTGGCACGGTTAAAGAGAGAGAGAAACCGATCCCTCCCTCTTTTCACCAAAGGACTCATAAGAGAAGCAGTTTTGGGTTATTTCACTGGCATGAGAAAACCACAGGAGACGCCTGGCTTTTAATCACCTGGTTTATTTAGGCAGATGTGGGGAACAGGGAGGGGCTTAAAGAAGCCACCGGTTTTCCTCTCCCCTCCGTCCCTTTGCGGAAATATTCCCTCGCATCTTTCACCAATATTAACTTGATCAAAAGATGGTGACTGGCCTCGGAGCAAACTAATATGCTCATTAGCATTGACGAGGGCGCCCGTGAGCGCTTCATGCGCATTAATGAAGTGGAGATCGGAGCCAAACAATTGTGCTCAGCAAGCTTTGGAATGCGCAGGCAGCCTCACGCAGGGCTCTCTAATGACCTGAGGATGTGAACTTGGGCACAATTCAATAGACCGTTGTAGAAATGCTTTTGTTCGACAGCTCCGTACTGTTATCACACTTTTTTTTCATGCTTCTGTGAGTGCTGTGAATAATGTCCGACCGCAGCGTGTCCATTTTTTTTTGTCTGTTTGTTTTTAATGCAAGCAAAAACATCTACAAGTTGTTCCATTTGCAGTGCAAGAAAACACAGGGAAAAAAAATCGTTTCCTGCATATTTAGATACGTTACCCCAGGGATGTGTTTAATTTCCATGGATGAATTGCCTCTCACATTTTCCCTTCTATAAAACTGACTCAGTGAAGCAAATGAGTTTTCACTATTTTCTGAGGGACGAGAGGTCATTTCATTACATTTTCTATCAACACGCTGGATATGCTGCGCTTTACATTCTGCCGCTGAGATTATTGAATTGATTGACCAGTGACATTTCGCTGCCGTTCTCTGTCATGCAAATTTCTAACTTCAGGAGTTGGCAAAGGGCGTTATCTTTTCAAAGTGTATTCACACTCGGCTCCTCCAAATCTGGGCCACAGCTCGCCCGCGGGGCCAGAGGTGGTCACATGATCGTTTGAAGGATGACATTTTATCAGACCATCTTCAGCTGTGAGTATGGGTGAGTGCAGACAGTGTTCAGGTCAATTGTCTTCAGTGTCCATATGTGCTGGAAGGTGTCAGCACTGCCATACAAATTGCTCCCTCCCTCCCCTTTTCACCCCATCACTTCCTCTCTGTCTCTCTCTCTCTCTCTGTGTTCCTCCCCCCATCTGGTTCTCTGTCGTGAATATACATCATCAACAACCTAATATACAGTGGGGACAAAACTCAAGCCTCTAGGAGAAATGTAACCTATTATCGAAGTGCTTTTATCAAACACTCCAAATTGTAAAAAGTTGTTACTTCCTCCGCCTTAAACAAAAATAATGGAGTGAAAATAATACATGTTGGTTACTTTACTGTTCACATTAATAGCTCTTTATTATTTATGTGAAGTACAGTACTTGTTTACATTCCATTGTTGAACCGTGCCTTTCCCCTCGGCGCTGCTTTAAGATTGCACCCGGTCTTGGTGAAGCTGCCTCTGTGTTGACCTGTGTGTTGTGATTAGACAGTCATTTGTGTTTGAATGAGGTGTTGTTTCCTGCTGGAAACAACAACAAGGAGTCATCTCGTTGGGACACAGAAACACTTCCGTTAAGTGTCAAGGTTTTTTTCTTCTTTTGAGTTTCAGCTGAACTGGGTTTTAACATGGCAACTACAGTATATCTGGAGGGTAATCCTCAGTTTGAAGTACCAGGTGATCACAAGTGGTTCTGTGGCTTAAACCATTTTTTAGTCATTTTTTTGCTGTGTCTAATATAATTAATATTTTCATTTGAAATTCCATATTTTGGGGGTTGAGTAAAGTTTTTAACAGAGTTGCCTAATGACTAAAAATTTAAATCTAAATAATCACAGGGTAGCTGTGAATTAATCACGACTAATCATGATTAATTGGGATCATAAACAAATATTTTTCCCATATTAAATGTATCCACACCTGTTTACAACTGTTCCAAATGGTGGAGTTATAAGAATGGAAAAGTAAAAAAAAAAGCACAAAAAACGCCAAAGAAGGAGCTTCACTGAGTTGTTGTTATTTTTACTCTGCAGCTTGAGTTTATAGACTTTCTTTCAAAACGTGTTTGAAGCCGTCGTCCTCGACGATGTTAATCAGTCTACAGTGTCCTCACAGTCCATTTGACTGTTGTGTCAGTCAGTTTGTCAGTCGTAAACCTATTTACTGCCCTGCGCCCAGTGAGTCCGCTCTGACAGAAGTCTCCAGAAACACATGCTGGGAGTTGAGATGGTATTTGAAGCTCCTGTTGCTTCGTGTAATCACTGTGTTTTAGAGCAAAGGACTGGATATACACTCAGCACCATGGTGTTAAAAAGTCGTAAACACACCCGCATCTACACAAGTTAGTTAACCTGATTAACGCGTTCATTTCACCCAAATTTGTAATTTTACACATTGAGACAAATCCAGAATAAAAAAAAACGAGTTCATGCAAGGTATGAATATCTCGACTGCAGTTTTGGAAAGCTTACCCAATATCTGTATTTCTATTCCGAAGATCTTTCCTTTTCATCCAAGATCCTAGACTTTATTATAGCGAAAGTGTTCTTGAAGAATGCTCAGTGCCTGTGGGTGAAGCAGTGATGAAAGTCACTGGGAGCACAAATGGGAAAATGTAATTTACGCAAATGAAACAAGCACACACAGACACAATTGCTTTGTATGCTCCCAGCATCTCCCTACCAACGACCCTGTGGGGCCTTGTTAGTTAGTAGCTTCACCTGAGTGCGAGCAGTGTGAAGCCTCATTTGGCAGATGCACAGCACACTAAATTAGAGAGTTTGCTGTTTCCAACCAATGTTGCTTCAACCAACAAGTTGTGTTTGAACTTGCACTAATGAAAAAGGATCCACAAATGGCAGGTCTTTGGTCGCCGGAGGTGACCTCTGTCTGAGGTTATCGCACATTTGCAAAAGACGCCGATGGTGCGGATTGAAATGAGCGAGGCGGAATGGAGCCGCAGCAGCGATCACGACCTTTGCCGGCCAATTCATCAGCTGCCCGTCACCACACACTCATTTATCAGCCCGTGTGCTTTCTGAGGAAGCTCTCAGGTACTGCCCTGAATGGGGGTCACACGACATGTCGGGTCATCAGACACAATTTTTCTTGGAGGAAGTAAGCGAGTGGGCGGAAACCCAGCTCGGCCGCATCAATACTGAGCAGAATGGAGATCTTCACATCGAGGCTAATTTAGAACAAAGTTGATGTTTCAGTAGCTGCTGTTGTGCGTGGAGGAAATTGTCTCTGACAATTCCTTTTTAAGTTGTCAGTGGATTTGAACGTGCTTAATTAAAAAGTTATACAGTCTCACTGACTCACAGTGTTTTGGTAGCACTACTTAAATGACTGTATAATTAGACTATTGAAAATCTTTATCAGCTCTGGTTCTCCGATTCCACTGCAGCAGTAGTCAGAACACTGGTATATTAAAGAGACACAATAAATAGCAATAAAAATAGAGCAATGTCAACAACCCTACATGGTGTTATACACACAAAGAATGCTTTTAATATTGGGTTAAAAGCCTGGAGCTGAAGGAACCAAAGTGCTAAACTGATATAGCTTTCAAGGCCTGGGATAAAATGCCCTTGAAATATTTGAATTTTCATTTGATATTGTTTTAATAAAAAAATAAATAAAAAAAAACTACAATCTGTCTGTGATGACGCAGCATATCTGAGTAATAAGGTACTGTTTATACAGAGTATGTATTATTGTAGGCTGTAGTAATGAGATAGCTGAGAACTGGATATGAGTACATACTGTCCACAGTATTGATCATATACCATATCTGCCTGTTGTCTGCTGGAAAAGGCTAAAGGAGAAACTTGACCTCTCGGCTGAATCATTAAAGGTTAAATTATAGTTTTTCTTTCGATGAGATATCGACCGTCTCTCTAAAGTTTCATACGCAATATTTGTAATTTCACGTTAAAGCACAGGCTAAGCTGAAAAGCACTTCACCCCGTTGGAGATTAGCACCTTGGTAGAGTGCACTTTATAAACGACTGAAAAGGTAACAGGATAGTTGAGAATGGAACTTCATTAAAAGAGATTGTTCCAAATAGTCACAAAGATGGTTTGCCCTTCAAAGTCACGCCACGTCATTTGGATCTTAGAATCCTTAGCATTAGCAAATTAGCACAGCACATAATGTATCACAGGCTAATCTCTCCTTTAAAGGCCATACAGAGGTACAAGAAATTAAAACAAACAAATATTACCAAGTTAGCATGGTCAACCAGGCTAACTTGGTCGACTAAGTAGCTCATGATCTACCAACACTCCTTTTGCGACGTACTAGGTAGATCACAATCTACCTAAATTGGGCACTCTAGCTAAATGCTAGCCGTAACACAGCTAAGAGAAACTGCTGTGAGTTTGTCTAAAACTATAAAGAAAGTACAGTACCGTATAAATTGGCTGTGGTAATGATTCAAAAAGCCCCTGAATCATATTACACAGGGGCAAAAACAAAAAAAGCCCTGATTAAAAAGCTAATTTCCTGCCCTGGATTCTGCTACACCACATATTTCATGTTACTTAACACTCTGTATTAATATTGATGATAAAATCTGGGTAAGTGCTGAATTAGTCATCCAAAAATGTGTAAACGCCGGCTCATTAGAGGATTGCAGAGATATTATAAAGTGCTTGCATTGGGGGCTTTCTCCAAAGCGGAACATGGACAGTTTTGAGTTACGTTCTTCCAGGATGAGGCCTTCATAATCTGGTGAACTATGACAGAGAAACTGTCTCATGTAAAACAGCTTAATTTAAAAAACGGACTGGTTTTAAATCCTTTTTCGTCTGTTGTGGTATTTCCTGGAGCTTCATCTTTTTTTTTCAAGTTTAAATCCAAAATGAAATTTTCTTAAATGTCATTAGAATTTAGCATGTAAACACAAAGACTGCTGATTGGCTCGGCTTAAGCTGCCAAGCTCTGAGTGTTCTCCAGGCTCATGTCTCATGAGAACTAGAAAGCCGGTAAGATTTAGGCTGACTGCACGGAGCTATTTTACAGCTTTATGCAAGAATGAAATGTAAATGCGTCCTTGTCTTGCAGGCCTATTCTTACAGACAAGGTAGGATTAGATTAGAGCTGAGCAGCACGTCTCTGCTCACTGAAACACATCTGAGTTGCTTTTGATACAGCGCAGCCGGTACAGATTGTCTGATCTGGTGATTTCATGTTTTGCATCAAGGTGTTACCTGGTAATCTATCGTTAAATCTTTTTTCCATGCTCTGTTGTTCTTGAGTTGGATCAAAAGCAGCTGGTGGTGGTACATCAATTCAAACGATGTATTCAGTAACAAGTGGTGGAAAAATAGAGGCTCATTAGAGCTAAAATAGCAATTCTCAATTAAGCTAGTAATATAACATAATTAACAGATGGCATAAGCTATAAGCTACTAACTGTATGTACATGATAATATGTATATTTATAATATCATTATCTGTTTTTCATTATCATTATCATTATCTGGAGCTAGCCAAAACAAACAGGGATACGTTAGCTACTCAAAGTAATGTGGAAGAAGGCTTTTGGATTATAATTTTACAGGAAAACTGATCTAAACAAAGTTGATAATTGTTCCAGGTGAACAAAGAAATTAGTTTATTTTAAGAAGCTAGCCGTCAGCTAAACTTTGAAAATGTCTGCTACAGTTTAAGTCCAAGTATGCATGTGGGACTACATCTGTTTTTATCATAGATTATGTGTACATGATCTGAGGCAACGTAACACATGTCGTGACTCAGATCTGCCCCTGTGAAATCAATGATGTCCGGTCAGTGATGTGCGTGAAGCCTCGGTTATGCACCGTACTTATTTACAGGAGATCGGTTCAGCTCTAGCCGCTCTACACTTGATATAACTCAGCCACATTCATCAGAGACGCAGCACAGATAATGGCTGCTGAATCTTAGTGGTCGACTTAGCAGGATCTCTCGTCAAAAATATATCTGATTGCATTGATATGCAGAGAAGACTGTGAACCAATCAGGGGCTTTTTGTGTTCTTGCGAAGGAGATGGCACTCTGCTCAGACAAACTCTGTACCTTCTCTTGAACAATTGCAGATGAAGGATCGACACTTGAAACTGAAAGAGATAGGAATACATTTTTGATCTGTGATTTATAAAGGCACATGTTTAAGTGTCTTTAATTTACAAACTCAGCCTAAAATCCACATTAATAGCAAATATATACTGTATATATACATATAAATGTATCATATTAACACAATATCAAAGGTATGGAACATTGAATTGACATGAGGAAACTTGATAGGTTTTCTGATCAATAGAAACATCAAAGTCAAAGTCAACTTGGTAAAAAGAAAGAAAGAAAGAATGAAAGAAAGAGAAAGAAAAAAACTGTATGACTTTTCTCACAAGCGTGTGGGGAAAAATGTCATGATTCGATTACAGCTAGAATAAAAACATAACTTCACATCAGGCTTCGGGGCATTATTTTGGACATGGGTGGGATTTTTCGAGCAGGGTTTAAAATTTGAGGCCAATAATGAAAAAATAATGTTACATTTGAAAATAAAAACCAAAAATATTCTTGAAATTTAGGAAAAATACAGCTCTGCCAGAAAAACTAATCATGTTCTAAAACAGTCCATGAGGCGCCCAGGTTTAAATCTATAATCCGTGATGTGACCTAAAGAGGGCGGTGTGCAGGAGGGGTTTTTACTATCAGATAGATGTGGAGGCTTCTGTGTGGGTTGTTTCTTGGTTTCATTATTAATGGGAAAAATGTCCCAGGCTCTGAATACTTCAACAATAATTTTATATAGAGACAAATTTGGTATTTTTAAAATGGTCATAGAAGCTTATGTTACACAGTGATCCGCCTCATCTATATTGTATATCATATGTGTGCATGCATCAGTGCAAAGAGCTGCTGCTGTACTGGTTAAAATCCCCTGCTTCTCACCGCGTCTCTGGTGACATGTTACAGCTATTTTCTGCTTAAGGCCACATATTAATAAATGTCAGCAGTGGTGACCAGGTTTAGGCTGTGACTTAATGCACTGCTGAATCAGTAAATTGACCCCGGACCCTGACACCTCACGTCAGCTCACATTAAGACAAAACACAGCCAGGCCACTCGGGCGGCAGGTTGATTTTGATGGACATGCCGTCTCTGTCGCTGACAAATGCCACTAATCATATGCCTCCACAGGGTAATGGCTCAGGTCACAAGGACAACTGACATTCAAGGGCAAAAATCACCCAGCCCTTCTGTTTGAGACACAAAAAAGAAAACCCATCTGCTGAGCTCGCCACGACACTCTGTGACCAAAATGACACATGGTGCGATATACAGCGCTGCAGCTTTAAAACGTCAATACAATCATTAATACAGGGCTGCAGTATAATGAATCCATGAAAGTAATAAGTGGATGACAATTCAAGGTGCTAACTTATGTAGTGTCTCAAATAATTGCCTGACACAAGTGTGACAAACCTATAGTCACCATCTCATCTCATTCAGCTTCTTTATTTAGCTGCGTGACCTCTAATTACACGGTAGCTCTGGAGTGTGACATGGAAACCCTGTGGGAGAGCAGCTATGACAGTTGGCTGTCTGTGTGTATGCTTCACTTTTGTAACGTAATATAGTATATATTTGAATATGAATATCTCATATATGATCATGAGAACATTCATTACCCATAATTGTTATTAACTGTGGTGAATAAAAACACTATCTACAGGTCAGGGCTGCATAAAGGCGTTTATAAAAAAGAGTTTATAACCAAACTGTGTTTCCCAAACTTTTTTTCTGGGGACCCATATTTTAAAAGTCACAAACCTTCGCGACCCAAGTCAATAGACATTATTTGTAAACTCCTAGGAAACATGATGCGAGACGACGACCCCCCCAAAAAATCTCTTGCGACCCACCTGAGGATCGCGACCCAGTCTTTGGGAAACAATAGTTTATAATAAAGTAACCACTGGTCAAATGACTACAACTATCTGTTCAGAGCCAGCAATGAGGGGCATGACATGGAACGAATGAATCCAGATGGTGGAGTATGACACCAACTCCGCCCCATCTTCTCACAAACCAAATATGTCATTGCACTGATGCAGGCATTATTTGAGGTTTGCGGTGGTGTAAACTAAAAGCCGTGGAAACACTACACAACTTTTAGAAAACTTCCCAAGTCTACAGACTTTGAAAGACTGAGGATCGCGACACATACACACACACATACACACACACACGAACATTATCAGATGTTTAGCTGAAGTCTGAAAGACAGATGACAGACTGTGAGGTTTGTCAAGCCGACTAAATCCATCTGAATGCATTGAATTCTCGAGGATGACGGTTTAAAGTGTGTAAACGCCAAGAATGCCACTGGGGTCTGTAATCAGTTCACACCACCTGATAGTAACCAGATTCATCGACTGTGACTAAGGTCAGATCAGATTTTGGTTTGTGAGTAGCCATACTGACTATTCACACCCAGCACAGACCTCGCTCACTTTAAAGCACTGGTAAAATCAGCAAACCTTATAATGTGTCCTCAGCTGAAGGAGCACCAGAGAAAAGGTTGTTCACTGTGAGCTGTTGTCTTTTAATCAGAAAGTAGAAGATTTATTTCCAACCCTGTCCCAATGTCTCCCAGTTACACATTAAACACTAAGTTGTCCATCGCCCTCTTGCTCCAGGGAGAAGCTGTAGTTTGTGCCTCCTATATGTTGGTCCTCAACAGGAAGAGAATGTGTGAAGGCATCAAAGGCCATATGTTTATTTTAAATAACACTTTAACACATTTTACAATGATTGAAAATGTCACTCATTTTTATGCGTTCAATCTGAAGTCCAACAGTCGTCCTCTATAAAGTCTGAGGTTCGCATTTAATGTCACAGCTCCACGTGGACAGAACAGCAGAATATATAGAAGGGGGAAAAATGTCTGAGTGTGAATGGGATTAGTCACTGTGTTTAACCCCTGGCTCACCCATTGATTGTACGGCAATAGTAAATCCCACTGATGTAAAGCATCTCTGTGGGAGGTTGTGTCGTGCCAGTAGGGATGCTGTTGAAAAGTCAGGTTTGTAAGACAGTAGTGAGCGCTGCTATGATGTCTGGTTTATAGACAGCGGCTGTGGGGAGAGTTCCAATGGAACCAGGATGGACCAGTGTTAGAAATGAGCAGTTCAGAGGGACAGTTAAGGTGGAGATGAAGTAAGACAGGAGAGGTGGAGATGGTTTGGACATGTGTTGAGGAGTGAATATATTGGATAAAGAATGTTAGAGATGGAGGAGAGGAAGAAGACCTCAGAGGAGATGTGGATGTGGAAGTTGTAAAAAAGACATGGTTGATGTAAAATTAGCGGCGGCAGGAAATAGGGTGAGATGGAGGCAGATGACACCACTGTGGTGACCCCTGAAGGGAACAGTCGAAAGAAGAAGAAGAAAACACAGAGGCAGGTTGATAGTTCCAGTGTTCTTTCTTCTGACGGTCGTGCTGATAAGTTGCGTTGGGAAGAATAATGTAATCTGTTACGTCTGTCACTCACGTAATAGCCAATTTGACACCTCTAAAATTGCATGGTTTGATGCTGTTGCTTTTATAACCAATAAAAACTGTCTGACCTGCAGAAATTCCACATATTAATAGCCTGGTTAGAGTTAACACCGAGATTGAGATTTATCTGAGGTCACGGAAACATCAGGAAAGGACACAGAGAAACTGTGTATTGATTGCAGTTTATTTTCCGTGGCTCGTTTCCACACCTTTCTCACCGTGTTCAGAGGAGGGATCTTCTCCTGTGCACGTTGGTTGTCATCCTGCTGGCACGGAGACAAGAAATTAGACCTCTGCAGGGAGCTAAATGTGTCTTCAGTCTCAACAATCGTTTTAATCTTTCATCAATCACGTGGAAGCAGCTCAGAGCCCTGATCCTATTACACTCTGAAGGAAAACTACTTCTAAGTGACACGTATAAGAAATACACTAAAAGTTTTGCTGTGCACTAAAGGTTCTTTCACTGAGACATTTTAGAATACGGGATGTGTTAGTTAGGACTGAGAGAAAGCACACATACTAAAGTGTTTTTTTGTTTGTTTGTTTGTTTGTTTTTGTGCAGTCAGCACACTCTTCTGAAAAGAACAAAAAGGAGAATTGTTATTGTTTTTGTGCAGTCAGCACACTCTTCTTTCACTTCTTTTTTTCTGCAACAACTTTTTAAAAGTGGAATCTAATAAAAGGCAAATCCAAACGGGACAAAAATTACAAGATCAGTCCTGGTCATGTCCCCATTATGTAAACTTTTAAGTGGGAGGAAAAAAAGACAAATAAATGAGAGTTCATTACAGAACTTTTTTCTTTGTATCACCTATTAAAGTAGCTGAGGAGGAAAGCTGGAGTAAATAAGGATTTACTTATTACCAAAATGGTCTCTGTATCGCATTAAGCTCTGCAGGACAATCGTGTTGCCTCAGGTTGGCGAAGACAAGTGTAATTAAGATAAATGAGTGAGGTGTCAGGGGCAACATTAACGTAAGTACAGAAGAGCAAGTCAAAAAGTAAAGGACACATTTTTACAAATCCTTTTCTTCACATATCCTCCATTTCAATGTTGAAACATAAATATGAGTAACTAACATCTACTCAAGAGAAATTAGTCAAAATTGACACAATATATCCAAATGCTTTCAGACAAAGTTATTTCTTAAACAGTTACATTTACGCCATAACTTACATGCAGGAAATGAGCCATAGTTGTCTACACCTTCTTTACCTCCTACATTGCCTTTTTCTTCTGCTTTTTTTTTTTTAATAGTGAAAGTGTAGTGTGATGAGCCAGGAAAGGCAGTTGATGTCATACGTGAAGGATGTATGAAATCAAAACCATAAACTGCACCACAGGTCCTTTAAATAATTCCTCGCTCCGTCCTCTCTGTGTGAATCTGTGTGAACGGCAACCCCAGAGCCTGTTGGAAACATTTTAACCATGAGGCAGTAATTTCTCTCTGGAAATTAAAGAACACTTTAAGTATATGCCTTAGCAACCCATTAACTTTTAAATGACTTATTGACTTATCAGCATGACATCTGTTTGTGCAAGCAAAACATATTTCTGTTTCGTAGGAAAAGTGTAAAAATGTTGTTTTCTCTTTTAAAGTAGGAGTGCCGCTGTGAGGAGTGTTATTGCTTATTTATGTGTTTTATCTTCGTAGATATTACTTACAACAGGGTGCCTCTTCAATATTGAATTTCCTGTGCTTTCCTGTGCCTCGACTGCTTCAGTTGCATAGTAACATGTGCTCTTGGCTTCTTGTCTTATTACTGTTAAGCACAGTTGTGTTGAAACTGACACCTCATTTTGGGGGGTTTTATATAAGCATCATTTAATATTAATGACATAAAGTATTGTTACAGTGTGAAATAAAAAACATTAATGACATAAAGTATTGTTACAGTGCGAAATAAAAAAAGGGTTATTACAAATCTGTTGGAAGCGAGGTTGGCATACTGTGAAAATTACCAGCCTCGCCGCTTCTGCTGTCACTCTCACAAACAGCCGAGGATGCACCGAATCTGACTTTGGAAAGATGAGAATTTAATTGACCACTGATGTCAGGTTTGTTCATCAGACTGAGAAGCCTTAATGGTCGTCTTTAGTCGCTGGGAGCGGCAGTGATGACCGCGAGCTGTTGTTTTGGGGGCCCCGGTTTATTTTGACTGCAGATATTGATGCAATGTACAAAACAACAAAATAATTCAATCTTCACAGTCTGAGAGTGAGACGCCGCAGCAAAGCCTCCATAACCTACATTTTTATTTAACCTAAGGGATTTGTTTGCCTCGACTGTTGTTTTTAATCCCTTTTATTGATTTAGCAAGTGATAGAATAAAGAAAGCAGTTTTATCCCTGTTATGAGACGTTTAGATTTACTGGACCTGGGCTGAGAGACGCAGACAAAACACATTTTATTTTCTGGGTCTATTAAGATTTATTACCAAATCAGGCAGGAAAGCATTTAAAGAATAAAACAGAGGGGTAGATCAGCATGAGTAAAGGGAAGGGGCTGATAAGTAAGTGATATGAAACCTGAGAGGAGCAGAACATGGCAGTCAGACAGACGTAATTGTACTAAACTGCTAACACTGTACAATGCACAGCAACAAAACAACATCAACACCAATAGCTGGGTATGAGCAGTGGGCCCTGAATCTAACACACAGTACAGACGCTAAATTATGAAACATCAAAGAAAACGTTACATTTTTTATTTTCTTTTAAAAAGTATTTTCAAAGATTGTCAATTTTTAGACAACATAGTATTTTAGTTTAATCCTCAAAATCATATGAAAAAAGAAATGTATTTTTATTTATTTTATTTTTTTAAGTTTTTTTTTAAAAACAACATTGGATCATAAATTAGACAGAAAACAATCGTATGTTGCGTGCACTCTGTATTCCTCTGCTCATGTTCTTTAATAATCTCTTCCTGATCAAAGACAAAGAAGAAGAAAAAAAGAACATATGAAGTGGGAGCACAGCACAACCAAGCATTTCCTAATTAGGAGTTTTATGGGGCATATAATTTGAGGCACAGCACTAAGCTTTGATTCAAAAGCAAACACAGTTTCCCCCTCTGGATATTAAAATCACGAAATACCACAGATGAAAACTCACATAGAGCTACTGTCAACTCTGAATAAAGTCCCTGGAATGAAAATCACAAGATAATATAAAGTTGTTTAAAATAAAGCCAAGTTATGTTGGTCTTTATATATATAGCAATGATTTGACGTTTCCCCACTATAATTTATTGATTTTTGTTCCCATACTTATAGGATTTCAACGACCAAATACTTTGACCCAAAGTAAAGAATAAATACTGCATCATGGCTGCTGCAAAGGATAATAAAACTAAAATAATACTCTATATTTCTCTCATTTTGCTAATGGGCAATGAGTTTATTGTACCTGCATTTTTTTCCCCCAAAAGCCACATGTTGCAGAGAAATAGTGTTCTGTTTTTGTGGAAAACTCCATCATTGTCAACTTTAGGAATAAACAAGACATATCTAATTGGAAATCAGTTTCTAATGAAATAATTGCTTGTTGAAAAACCTAAATCAAACCCTAACAAAACCTGAAAGGAGGAAGGAGGGGAGACTGAAGGTAATTAGTCTAACAGCTGAGCGATTGTTTACAGTTCAAATATTTGATATGGCTTAGTTTATTGACCAAAGGCTCGTTGTTTACTGTGGTTACGGCCCGCCTTTGTTGCATGCTAAAGAAAACAGTACTATTTGTGATTAACAACTAATGTTTATTGCTCCTCACATATTAATTGGATGAGAGCAGAGCTAAAAACGACACAAACTGCACCGTATATTTTTCACACACGGCCCATTGGCACCTGCAAACATGGAGCCGAATGTGGTTCCTCAAATGTAAACTGGCCCCTTTCCTTTTTGTTGCCTGGGTAAAGGCCAAGTCTTGCATTCCCCTGGTGACACAACGACAATACCAGGCCAGTCTTTGGTTTTACATTTGAAAGCATATTTAACTTTTCATTCATCCATTCACGGCCAGTGCGCAGTGAGACTCTAAGAGTCTGGCCAAGATTAGCTTTTGGCAGACAATGCAGTGAATTAAAGGCCACACATGGCCCCTCTCTTGTTCTCTGGGTGACCAAACACACTTCCAGGGCCAGGAACTCTTGACCAGTCTTTTAAAAACCACAAGCAGAAAACAGGAATTCAAGATAAGTATATGGTAATAGACTTAGGATCAGAACCTGGCCAGACAAAGGTGTAGTCAGCTGGAACTGGACAGATGGTGATTTTACATGCCAGTCAACCACAAAATGAAGTCAGGGGTTTTTCTCTTCTAAATAGACTTGCTGTACTACATTTCTAATAAATTGCTATCTTTTATCTTTCAAATTTTAAAATTCCCTATATTCTCTTACACTTTGCAGCTTTGAAAAGTTCAAACTATTTTTTTTGTATTTTTTCTACATTTAGAGCACCTGTTATTGTAAGACATTTAATACAACATATAATAATACTGATGAACAAACCAGATGAACTCTGCTTCAAAATGCTCCTGTTTACAGACTTGTAGCACCTGTAGGAAAACATCCCAGGCTCAGACAACATTTTTCAGCTTTTTTAGTCCAGATTTTTGAAGCTGCCATCAGCGCACAGATTTATTTTTCCAAAAGGAGCACTAACAGATTTAGACTGTCCTTTGTTCCTCCTGCTATTGATTTTCAAACAGATTAAAACTTGTCTTTTACGATTTTGGATGACAGTGTGTCGGGTGCTGTTTTGGATGATGTCTTCACTGTGTACTGTTGGCTTATTGTGGTTGTATTGTACTTATTTGTAATGTTGACTACGGCGAGCTGCTAAACAAACAGTCCCCAGGGACGTTGAAGCTTTCGCCTAACCCAGAAAATTCCCCAGGGACGTTGAAGCTTTCGCCTACCCTAACCCAGGAAAATTTGCTAAAATATTAGGTAAATATTTGGGATGCACACACACACACACAAAACAAAACAAAAACAAACAACAAATATAACTAATAAATATTAGTACTGCTATTATAACCTGTAATTTCACATTTTCTATTTCAGAAATTCTATTATTTTGATTAACTTTTGGTTATGTTGACATAGGTATAAGAAATGCTTAAAAACAAAAGTTCTGAATCTTTTCTGCAGTCTTTTTTGAAATGAATGCGTAACAAAGTTTGACTGCATTGGGTTAACATGTCAAATATGTCATAAAGTAAACTGCGCCAACTGCTTCGCTCTGACTCAGTGTGGCTTCTTTGCAATATGAATATATATATATATATATATAATGCACACTTTCGACCACCGCTTCATTAGATCATATTTTTATTTTAAAGGGCGTCTTTTTTCATTTTATTAAATAAAATAAATAAACGTAGTAAAATTAATCAAAAACATCACTAAGAGTATCTGGAAAATAAAGTATCACAAAGGTGATGGTGTTCTGTTCGTCATCGTGTATGTATTTATATTTCTAAAAAAAATAAAAATAAATCAACAGTAGAGAACATGCAGTGAGAGGAGTCCAGCGTGAAACTGAAGGGGGCGACCACGCACAGCCCCTGACTCTTCGCCGGCAAGTCGGTGTAAAAATCGTGAGGTCCACGCAGTGTGTCAGTCTCAGCTCACCGGGCAGCTGTGTAGTGGTCACTCATCACACCGTATGCGTGTGTGAACGTGTCTGTGTGTGCAGAGGCATTCAAGCTTGCCTGACCAGTCCGGAAGGATTTCCACGGCGTTCAGTTAGGTTCGGTGCATGTGTTAATGAGCAGCGTCTCTCATCAGCTTGTGCGTGTGTGAGGCAGAGAGACTAGAAGCAGCAGAATAAACAGCAGCAGAAACGGCACCTTAGAGGAGCAGCAGCAGAAGCCGCGGCAGCAGCACCAGCAGCAGCAGCAGAGGCAGAAGGAGGAGGAGTAAGGTTTTTTTCCTCCACTATCGCGTACCGTGTCGTGCACGACACTCTCGCCTGCTCTGGCTACTCTCAAACCGAAGCGGAGAAGAGGAGAGGACGGAGACGCAGCAGAAGCGTGAGGGATTTTTGTTGTTGTTTTCCCAAAGAGGACCATCCCACGTCCATGCTCCTGAATTGACCGGGACAGGCCTGCTGCAATAGTGGATGTCTCTTCAGAATGGTAAGCCCTATATGACTTCTTAAGAGATAAATGCTTTTTGGGTGGCAGTGTTTATAGACCATGAAGCTGCTAAATGCACCCTGTGTGTGTCACGTACCCAGAGAAGTCACATTAGTCGGCTGTTTTTTGCGCCTCTTGATAAAAGAACGTACCGCATGTTATTGCTGGGATGGAGGCGGATTTACGACGGTGACTGTAGGGAGAATTTATGTTATTTTATTTTTTCTGCAACATCACCAAATGTGTTTGCCGTAATAAGTGCAGGGGCAGGTATGTTGGAGCGCATTGTTGCTGCTGAAGGTGCAGGAGAGGCAGGGATGTGTGTCTCTGCAGCGCGTCCCGGAGCTTTGAGACAGGGACATAAATAACAGATGAAGACTGGGAAGGACTTGCTTCCTGAATTTATGGACAGGATAAAGTGACCTGCAGAGTGTGGACCAAATAGCATGTCTTCTGAGCAACATACAAACCATTTACAATCTGTTGGTTTGGGATGTGTGTAAGGATGTGTGGATTTGTTAGGGTTGGGCTGGAGACCCGCTTGCACCTTCCTCTCTTCCTACATGGAGGTGATTCCATATGGACTGGTAGAGTCCAAACTTTTCCGAAGAGGTCAGATAATCATCTAAATAACAAATGTATTAAGTCCATAGCCAGTGCTAAATCTAAGGCATGCCGTCTTGAAAATTTATTGCAAACTGAAACATAGAACACATGGGAAATAGTCTAGCGTAAGGGTTCACTTTCACTTCATAAGATTCACTCATAAAACCAGGGATTTTTTGCAAGGGTTGCTGCATACCTCAGGAGAAGAACTCAAACAGACTTACAACAGAAATATTAGGGCAGCATTGAACTTGTTCAAGGTCATCATTTGGCTCCAGGTCTGATGGCGATCTGTTCTCCAGCCACATTTATATTTATTTTGAATTTTTTAGTTTTCATAGTGGATTAATAAATAGTATTAGCTCACTAAGCTAGTCATTTAATTGACATAATCCAAAAGAAAACAAACCTGATTAATATGGGTTGGTGCGTCCATTCCTAAAACTGATGACATCATCAAAATCGTATATGACAGACATTGACTTGTCATGTTATAAAGGAGCAAAAATACCACAAATATTCAGAAATTATAGAATATTCCCTCATAAAATGCATTAATATATATGTAAATATATTTAAATTATATAGACTATATAAATATGTATTTTTCTAATACCTCGTCTTGTTCAAGAACCATTTTAAATCAGAATACACGGGGAAAAATTGATGAAGGCTAATAATACAATAAATACCAGGGAAGTTTTAAAAGATGTTGTAAAAATATGTTTTTTTCAAGGGTTCACTAGGTCTCTGAGAGTATTAACAGTAATACAAATGAAGAACGAGGTCTATTGCATACCACAAGAGTTAAACTGATTGTGTTTGAGGGCTTTGATGATGCTAGGCCACACTAAACCTGGTCCAGGGTCATGATTGGCCCCTCGGGCTGGATCAAGGACAAACCGGTTATCAAGCAATCAGACACATTAAGATGTTTATCAAGGGCTGAATAATTTGAGCATTAGTCTACAGACGTCTGTGACAAATGTTGATTTATTAGTGCCCTTGAAATGCCAAAATGAAAATGTCCTTAAATTTTAGTTTTTGTCTACAAGGTAAAATGGAACCCCATTGTTACACAAGGGCAGCAGAACCAGGACGTGTTCCGCAGTTTTAAATGACAACACACTTCAAGACTGTTAATTGATGACAGATTTAATTGTCCATTTCCGAAATAGTCCAAAAAATTGTTCAGTACTTAGTCAACTACCTTACGAAGCCCACGGGTCACTATAGGGTTAGGTAATAGACTTGGCCTAAGAAAAACAGATACAGATTAAAACCTGAAAGTGTTATGTATGTTTTTTTTAATAAAAGTTAAAGAGCCGAGTTAAAGAGAGGCACAGATCAGCCGCTGTTTCCAAGACCAGTATGTGTGCTTAAATCTTAACGCCTAATGCAAAATACAGCATTTTTAATGAAGGAAAGTTTTCATTTATTTTCATATATATCAAGGCTAAACATTCAACCAAGTGCTATTTTTAAGATTTTATTAAGTAATTAGATTTGAAATCATCAATCACAATCATATGCAGTAGATCTAGTAAAATTATAGAACAACATATGATGATATTTCCAGTGCTAATATATGAACACCCATGGTTTTTGGGTTGAGAACCGTTGTATTTACCTATAAAACATATAAATTAATAAAATAAATGTAAAATCCAATACTTCTCTCTCCCTGACAACAGGACATTTAAAATAAAACACACAGACAACTAATGGCTTATATGTTTTCTTTTTTAATTTAATCTTATTGCCATTTATTTTTGTCATAATTCAACAGGTTTATGATGAAAAACAAAACATCAAACCTGCGTCACAACGTGGAATAATATGTGCACCAGTTGAATCTGACAAAATAAATTAAACCACAGCTCAGTTCTGCAGTTAACAATCATTTGAGACTGGAGGAGTGAAAACGTGAGTGGGACCCCTGGGTGTCATTGTTGGGGCCCTGCAAACACAGCTTAGAGCAGCTCTGCACTCTGATTGGGCACGATGTAAAGCTCACAATACAACACACACACACACACACACACACACACGCTCACAGGAACACAGGGTGGTGTTCCTGCAATACTGAAAGTGCATATTTAAATGTTAAGCTTCACTGACCTAATTGAGATTATAAGTGCATAAAAATGAAAGTGAACCAGTACTAACTGCTACACGAGGGGATTCGACTTGTGCATGAGAACAAATCTAACAACAATCTTTTGCTTAGAAACCTAGATTTATTTCATAATAATTTCAAGTCATGCTAATCTTTATTGTACTGACACGTTTCGACTAGTTTTACCTTTATTTATTTATTGTTTTACTTCTGAATCGATTTGACGTGGGATTAAAGTGATTTTTTTTTCTTAGCCTTAACCAACAGCCAGACTTCCCAGGAGTAGCTACTGGCATTGCAGCACTCCTCTGTGTGCGAGGGAGGGGCTCTCAAGAGCCATTTTTGGTAATGGTAGGGTCACTGACCTCAGATATTAGAGGTTATATCCAGGGGAATCCAAGGGTCCTCCATCCTCCATGACAAGTGTTTGGAACAGGCACCGAATGGGAAGGTCTGAAGATCTAAGGGCCCTTCGAGGTTAACCTTCGTAGAACTGGGCTGTACTCCCCCAGTTGTCTTTGTAACATGGAAGGGGCCGACACTAGTTCTCTGCATGATAAGAGCGTTGAACAGACCCTCCCTCTGTGGTCACAAATGAAAAATCTGCTGCCTTTGTCACAGCAGCTTTATTGTGAACTGTGGGTGCACAGTTATTCTCCAAAGGATGGGGAAGAATGATGAGGAGTTAGTTGCAGTTGGACCTTGTTAGGTCCCATAAACGATCGCTGTGTTTGAAGTTGCATTTGGCAGCGTACGGGGACACGGCGATGACAGAAAGGAAACAATGAAATGCCTCCGTCCCTGCGGACCTTTCCGCTGGGATATTGTCTATTTCAAATAATAATTGTTGTGAGAGACTGTATGGTCATCTGGGGAAGGTGTAAGTCTGCATTTGAGTGAAATGGATCCTGTGGATGGTGCAGAACGTGTTCTTCATGGTCTTACTGAGACACATGCAGTGTTTTTTTGATGTGTTATGTGTGGATGTGTACTTTAATGGTTTTTTTCTAGTATTTATTGGGGTGTGGCAAGATGTGAAAATATCTATACATCATATTACATCAGAAATAAGTACATAATTAAGTAAAAAAAATAGCAGAGACCAACTGCTTCTCTTCTGATACTTTAGAGGTTAATTACTATTCAAAGGCACTGGGGATTTGTTGGATTACTTGTCCATAAAATACATTAAAGGTTAGAATAAAAAAATAAAATTCTATAATTTGAATGGCCCTGAAAATCTTCTTAAATACACATTTTCGAGGAATAATAAAAAAATAAAATTCTATAATTTGATTGGCCCTGAAAATCTTTTAACAACCTTAAATACACATTTTCGAGGAACGTAAAACTACCAACATTAAAACTTTATTTATCACTCTGTTATGTATATGTTTATATTATTATTTTTTTTATATTATCCAATCGATCTGGTCCAGTCTGGTCTATCCTACCTAGATTGTCTAATCAATCTGACCAAGTTCAAAATCAACTCAATCCCATTGCCTGGTTAATATTCCCTGTAAATTCTTAATCCTTAAACCCGCTGTACCAAACCCAGTAACTTTGGGTGCAGCAAACACAGAAGTGAATTATGTTTAGTTGCAGTTGCAGTCTGACATCTTGTGATTTATCACACACAAAACTAATGGGTAGCTGTCAAAATTTCACCACTTTATTGGACATGAAAGCTGGGCACCACATTTCTTCCCCCCTCCTCTCTTTTCATCTTGGACTTTCACACCTCTGTCTCTTGCTCCAGTTCACAGCCCTGCTCTTCTTTCCATCTAAATGGACAGCTCCAGACTTTGTGTGATAAGTTGATGACACTGCAGGACTTAAAAGCATGTGCCTCCAACAAGTGATGGGCAGTCTCTTCTTTCTCTGTGTGTGTGTGTGTTGTGACCACATAAAAGATTTCTAATGTTAGTGCAATGGATATCGACAACAAATGCAAATGGGCACAACCTTTTCAGATTTAATTTAAACACAGGATACCATCTGATTTTTAGGTCCACAAGATCAGATCAGAGTGTCCTGCTCAGAGGCGGATCTGTATGTGCGGTTAAAATGATTCTAAAAACCTCAAATGTTTTTTTTTTGTAAAACGCAAAAGATGCCAATAAAAGTCTGCCGCGGCTTGGTTGAAGTGATGCCATCAGTTTAAAGCAGTAAAAACTGAACTGCTAAGTTTTAAACAAGTTGGAAAATGGACAGTGATTTATGACTCACGTCTTAAAGCAGTGAGTTGCTGCAATGAAGTCTGGGGAAAAAAATAAATGTGTGGATACTACTTGTTTTTATATGAGAGCAAGGGATTACAGATTTATTTTATGGAAAAAATAAATAAAATAAATACGGTGACAGTCGGGGTATTTATAGCTGTCTGTTAAATCTTGATGTTAAAGGGCTCAGGACTAAAAACATACACTTCAGTTTTGGTCCAAATGGCATCATTGTGACAGAATACACACAGTTGGTATTTTAAGTTTCAGAATAAAATATATATCAATCTTTTGCATGGAAAAAACACTTTGATGTCACCTTACTTAATATATATATACTCTATATATATATTAAATATGTTTAATGTTTAAATTCTCATCATACCGTATCTCAAAGACTTCCCATAGTTTACTTTATTATTTGTAATAATCAATAGTTGCACAGATGTGCAGACAGCAGGTGTCCTTCTTGTCCCCAAAGCTTTCTGTCTGGTAATTTTAACAGAAGGCACAAACGTCTGTATTTGGACAAATGTCCCTGTCCTTCCAACTGGCACTGGGTCAAAAGATGTTTTTTTAAAAAAAAAAAAAAAAAAAAACATCTTTGGAAAGGAACAAAAAACAAACTGGGATTAAAATGACTTTCTACCACTGTGCTATAATGCAGTTTAATTCTGTTGTTTGTGAGTGGAGTGACTTGGTTTAACATTATTATTATTCTTTTAAATAAAAATCCCAATCAATTGGGCTATGCCTCCAAACATTTTTTTAATTTTACTTGGTAGACTGTATCTGGTACCCGCTGAATCTGATTTAAAAAAAAAAAAAAAAAGGATCTGTGAAAAGTAAAAGTTGAGGTAAAAAACAGCTTGACGCCAGCTGAACACCACCAACATTTCTAGTGGCCAACTGAAAATGACAGTGGGAATTAGGTTTTGTATGATGTTTCAGAACGTATTTTTAAGGTAATCCTTCAAGCAGCTCTAACTTTGAGGATCATTAACCTTATTTTTCATTTTTAAAACATATCACATAGAAAAGAATATTCATCTCCTTGGTAGAAGTCTAGTATGTCTAACAAATTTACAGCAGCCGACTTGCGTCATCCACCTACTGTAATTCCCATCTGTGGTTTGATATATTGTTTATGCATTTCCTACTCTGTTAGATGATTGCAGTTTTCTCTGCTTCCCAGAAAACTATCAGCTCCACTTTTGGAAGGACTGCAATCCTACACCTGTTTGATATCGTGGAAGTCAGAGCCACTCAAACAAAGTATGAGGCAGAGGTTGAAATTATGCACTTGAGCTCCAAGACACAAGGTAGTGTTTCTACTCCGAGGAGCAGAAAGACGGGACAGAACAGACCTGCCTTTGTGTCCGACATTTTGTACTACACATGTAGCAATTTATGGGATGACTTTCATTTTTTAACCTAATGACAATCTGCAGGTGCACTGCTTATTATCTTTGCACTCTAAATTTTTTTGCACTTTAAATTTTTTACAAGTTCCTGTCGCAGTAGCGTCAGAGCATCGACATGTTCAGGATTTTCCTAAAATTCTTTTGTCACATATTTTCATCTTCCACCAGGCAGAAACATCATCCTGCTCTGAGTAGACTGGGACAGCGATGTCCGCCGTTTGAATTCCCACTTCATGCATTAATCCTGCATCTCTTACATAAATAATGCAGAGAATCTTTCATATGTTACACAGAAGAGCCAGTTATACTGTTTCCACTCTTAAACTGCTCTCTGCTTCCTGTTTTATTTCATCTTATTGTCCAAATGACATATTTCTTTCTTCTTTTAGCTGTTTCATCATTAGGGAGAATATTAAAAGATATTAAACGCTTTAATTTAAATTCTACTGACTCCTGCCACTTAACCGGTAATTCACGACATGCCAAGAGTGCTCTTTATGATAATGAAGTCTTAGAAAATAAAAGGAAATTCCCTTAGGTGAAGGGAAGTATGAATCGGGCATGCGAGTCCAATCTCACACCTTAGCATTTCCTGCATGCTGATGAAGTATGGACAGTATCAATAGAATTGATTCAGCAGGCGAGACCTTCTTTTTGTACACAGAATGAGGTCAAAGTGTAGAGGGGGTGAAAAGGCCTCTGACTGACGGAGTCTTATTTCTACTTTTAAACATGGTTCTGTTCTTGTAATGGGAAGAGCAGTCATCTCAGGGGGGTCATTATGCCTGATGGTTGCCTTGCATGGTTGTAATAATGTGAGGCCATTTTGTAGGACCAGGTGCACTTAGTGGTGCAAACACTGCTTCATCCCTATCTTCTCTGATGATGATGATGCATTCATTTGTGCTTCCTGAATGCTCGGGTCTGGACAGATGCTTTCAATAAAGAAAGTTTGCCGCTGTCTGATCATAGAGTTTCACAGTAGTGCCTGTGGGGTTGAAACCTACATTTGAAAAAGAAGTGCAGTCTGTTTTTCCTTACTGTTCCCAGGCAACCGTTGAATCACCTGTCCTTGCCAAAAGTTTTTCTTTTCCTTTTTTGTGAATTAAACTCACAAATCTGTGGGGTATTTGAATATAAAGTCTGTAGGTGAACCAGGGGAGAGAATCTGTTCCCAAATAGGACACTCTGCTGGGGGAAACTGAGGTAAATGAGATGCTCAGCAAAAGGGTAAAATCACTGGGGACTGTCTGGTCCAGGTGGTATAGAAGCTTTGCCAGGATGATCGTTGATTCAAGGCTTAGTTTAAGATGAATGGGGGAAACTTTGACAACCTCCGGTTTTATTAAGATATGTTTCGCAGCTCGTGTTGGGAGCCAATGATTGTCGACCTTGAAAGTGAGTTATGGCGGTGTACTACAAACCAGAGACCTGCATTGATCCAGTTTTAAAGACCTGTGCCTTCCTGTGCCCGCAAAGCTCATTACCGAACCTGGCCTGTTACCTGTCATTATGTCAAAGTAAAATCCCAAACTGTAATTTCCAGTCCCACTACCTTTGAATATGACGTGTCTGGCCAGCTTCAGCTGTGAAATTCTTTTTTACCCTAATTTCCTCAGCATAATTTAAAAACCCTGGGGGAGCCTGCTGCCCGTCCCTTGTCTGGTTTCTTCTTCCGTCTCAAATATTGCCAGTATTCACTGTTAGTTACCTAACGCAGTCTGAATTGGCTTTCATTAAAGCCTGATTATTCTATTTTCATAACGTATAAACTAGTACATTTTCTTCATTATAAAAAATACAATTTTATCATCATGTTAAACTGAAGGTTGACAGGTCTAGCCATTTAAGCAAACTCAGAATCCAAAACAACATTTCTTATATAATTCACCTCTCTGAGTAAAGAAAAGATGTAGACTTTTTTCAATTGGTTTTCATCTTGATGGTGCACATGGCTAAACATGGATGCGATTTTAAACATTTAAATCAAAACCATATTTGCTGTCTGCACTGTAGTCTGCACAGTAATACTTTGCCATATTTGCTGTCTGCACTGTAGTCTGTACAGTAATACTTTGTTTCTCAGGTATTACAAATATATTCACCATTTACATCTACCTAGAGTTAAATTGTCAAACGTGGCTTTCTTTTTATCATACTAGTGTGATTATTGTGTTGTTGCAAATAGAAATCAATCTTTGAAAGGCTTTAAGAAAATACGTAGTGTGATTATTGTGTTGTTGCAAATAAAAATAAAAATCAATCTTTGAAAGACTTTAAGAAAATACATGTCAACGTGCCCTCCAACCATCTCTCTAATAGAGCCGCTTGGGCAGTGCTGACCTAACAGGTTTTTGTGTTTGATTGCCGATCAAGCACTAAAAAAACTCTCCACTGATGGAACAAAATTGAGGCTGACCATTTGAAAGTGCTCTTGACTACTGCTCACAGACTCAGTCCCTCCAACTGTCGGGTCAGTATGTTTTAGACCAGAGGTAAATGCACTTCTCAAAATTGCCCCACTCACACTGTTTTGTTTAGACTGTGGGTCCGTCGCACTTATGAACAACAGATAAAGTGAAAAGACAGTAATTCAATGACTGATGATCCACTGAGAGATGACAGGTATAATAAAAGGTCCAGACAGTGTTTGAAGGTCACGTTATGAGGGCCATTTAGCTAACAGAAATCACCGCCTTCACTTTTCTGACTAACAATACAGTAGCTTATATTTTGTGCTTCTTGGGGACCCACCCACCCATTATCTTCCCCTGTGGCATTTCATCATGACCAGGATACTCTTATGCAAGACAGTGAAACTGCACTTATTGTGCAGGTAATTAAACCCTAGTGAGATAAAGTTGAAAAAGCACTGTGCTGTATTCTGCGAGGCTGCCGTCACTGGGACTCTGTTATGTGTTGTATGATGACATACAGTAGCTTCTATCATAACCAACACTATCAGGATCTTATTTATAACTTAAACAGAGTGAAAACATTTTTTGCTGAGTGTCGGCAGCTCACAAGAAAGGATAAGTTCTGATTCTATTGCTGAGCTGTGAATGTGACATTTCCCCCACAGCAGTGACGGTTAGGTTTAATAATGTGGCATACTGCTGAAAGGCATGCTTCAACCACAGAATGTATATAAGAAATGGGGAGAGCTGCCTATGCTGAAGGCTGTCATTGTACAGTGTACATTTTCCATGCGATGCTACAGCCTAAAATAAATATTTCCAAGTCGTTTTTTAAACAACAATTTAGTTTCAGTTCAGTAGATGTTGCTAAAATATAAAGGGACAATTAGTGTAAACTCTAAACTGGTAGAAGCAAATGGGATTAGCCCCTGCTATTTCCAGTTTGATGGGTTATTTTTCGTAAGCTTTTACAGCAAACTCAATTACTTCCAAAACCAACGTCAGCATTTAAACACTTTTGTTTTGAAAAACAAAAAAAAAAAAAGAATTGCAGTGCCTGAATTTTTGGTGCATTTCACCTCAGGGACAAAGGACTAAATGTAAAGTACCTGAAGCCCTGGGTCCAGATCCACTGGATAAACCGATTTTCAAAACCAAACTTGATGTCTTTAGTTTAACTAACAATTCATTTTAATACTGAACCCTTTAAAAGTAAAGCAAGGTATTATTATCAGTGGGTCAAATAAGAAAGCTGAATCTGAAGTTCAGTGCAGTTTAGAAACTTGGTGGCACTTTAACTATCAACAGTCTACACTAGATTTTAACAGCAGTGACAACAGGCAGCAATTGTACACACACACACACACACACAAACAGTTCCTTACAAATCGTTCAAGGTACTACAAAGTCCTTGTATTCTGTAGCAGTAATGGAGCTTATGCGTCCAACTGCCCATTATTTACTGTCTTCACTGGTGGTTTTCAACATGATAACAGTCCAGAGAAGTATAGGCAGAGGGAGAAACACTTGTTTGAGTGAGTGAAAACGCTCAAACTTTACAACAAGAGGCTTTTTCACTCCCTGAACGGAGAACTAAAGATCTCTTTAAAGAGCAACTTGAAAAAAAAAAAAGTTTAAATACCATCAGTGTCTAGATCCCCATTGCAGAGGACCCAATGACCCTAGTCCTAGATCTCAACAAGCAACATAAAACTTTTAAATATATATTATATAGTTTATAACCTTTTTTTAAAATTAATTTTCGTGTTAAATATTTATATTTTAGCCTCATTTTATAAATGTATGTGACTGAAACCCAAAGTTCTCCAGGTGATGTGTGTATGAAAGTGATGCATATAAAAGGGAAGACGAATTAAATTTAGATGTGCTGCATGTGTGAGTTAACCTCTGTGAATGGGTCAGTTTCACTGCTTTGCAAAACTCCTCATTTCTGAATAACAATAGGGCTGATGTTGGAAAACTTTATTTTCAGTTGGTTTATTGCAGTGGTTGAGTCTTAAACTCTGTCGCTTTTATGAGTCGAAAGGTTTTTCTATTTACCCAGCACAACTCATGTGCTTTAATAATTTAAATGGTTGTAATAATTTCTTACTGGAGATTTTAACAACCAACGAATATAATTTCTTATATTTTAATACTGATATTAGCGTGAAAAACAAACAAACAACAAAACCAAACCAAAGCCTTCAAAAATTCTTTCATAACATCTGTTTTGATTCATTAATAACTAATAGTTCATTTTCTCTCTAGTAGTTTGACAGATGAAGCCTTACCTTCACAGATGATATGTATACATATGTAGACCTTACTGACGTTACAAATAAATCTACTAGTTATCAAATTTACAGCGGTTCTAAGTCAGCGTCATGAAAACACTGAGCGCTGCACAATTTATTTCAGGCATGACTGGAGGAGGCCAAACAAGTTGAAATCTTGCACTGCATATTCTCAGTGTGTGTGTGAGGTTTAATCACAGCGCTTCACATCGCTGCTGTACACTCATGCTAATTTGTCTCCGAGTGTAATGTGTGATTGCTATAACCACGGCAATTTTTTAAAAAAAGATACAAATTGGAACCGCATTACAG
>NC_024310.1:6826868-6834394 GCF_000523025.1 Cynoglossus semilaevis | reverse complement strand
ACACCAAACCCCACAACGTTTAAACATTTTCAATTCAAGGTTGTTACTCACTTGTCATGCAAATTACACGCACAAGTTTAGTCTGCTCTGGCGAACGAGTCCAACAGTGTCAGGGTTCCAGAATAACTTTACTTTAATAGAGCACCTGCAGCGAAAACTGATATATATTTTTTTACTGCTTTATGCAAGTAACAATGTTTTCTTTCCTGGGAAATATCAGGAGTTCACATAAATTTGAGGATTATTCATGGTTTAAAAGGTGCTTCAACTTCAAGTAGACGATATTTACGATATTTAATTAAATAATGAAACATGTCAGGGACTCTGGATACAAAAGTGCTGTAAAATACATACTTTTCCACTTTTGAGTGAACTTGAAAATCCAACGAAAGTGCTGGAAACCCACCCAGGCATGAAATCATCCTTAAAGAAAAAAGTAAAGCAATTAAAAAACAGTAAAACAATGTTAATTTTCTGTTTAAAGACTATAAAACACCTCTATGGTGTATTTGTTAAATTTTCAATAATGAAACGATCAATTTGACCCAAATTGCGTTCATAATTTCCATGAGGACTCAACAAGTATTAATGCTTTATACAGTAACATGCAATTATTATTATTACTGCTGATTTGGCTGCTGACGTCTGTGCAAAAGTGGACCTTTCTCACATAATTATTTAAATTAATAACATACAAAGCTTAACTCCCTGAGGGAGGGGGCCGCAGAGAAAATAAAAAGACAGAGTGAGTGGACGAGGCAGTTCACTCATTAAAATGAGAGGAAGGTAGTGCATGATCTACTGTACAGCAATGGTTCTCAATGGATGCATCCCTGGGACTCACATTTTTCCGGAGTCATTAAGTCTTGACCTAAATTTCTGTTACAGTCATTTTTATTTTAGAAAAACAAATGAACGATACACAACACCTTCCTTTCGAAGTACGTAGAACGATGTGGCCTAAAATTCATACATCGCTATTTCTGGACCGACTGGTGATACAAGATATAAATGAAACATGACCCAAGACTGCTCAAGTTTCAAACTAATAAATATATATAAATAACAATAGACCTGTCCTGTCCAAGTACAATATATTAACATGTATATTTAATGCCTTTCTGATACTTGTACAGCTGCAACTTTATCGTGAATACACTTCGAGGTTCAGTTCAATCGAGGTATAAATAAAAAAAGATAAAACATATGGTAGGAATGAAGTATCTTAGAAAAGTCACATTTAAATAAACAGTAGAGTTAAACCCATCTGTGACATGTCAGTGAGTTTTGAGCACAGGTTCACCTAGCTTCATGACTGATGGTATCCGACCCAAGATTTATATTTTACTACAGTTAGTCTCCTTTATGGCTTGGCAGTGAGCTAATGCTAATTTTCTTCTTTGTGTATGTTGTTTAGCTGCCACATTCTTCTTCAAATTTTTTGGCAAACCTTTACTGACCTGAAGAAAAAAAAAAGAAAAATCAAGTGGTAAAGTAAAGGGATTTTCTTTTTAAATTTTATCATCTATTTTTCACGAACATAACAACTCTGGTTCAAAGTATCATTGACTTTTTTGGGTCTGACCAGGGCAAAATATTTTCTGGTCCTCTTGGCTCCAGCATGGATTTTTGGACCCTTTAAGTATTACAAAAAACAGGAAAAAGTCTCTGGCCAGGCAAAAAAAAACATAAATTGACAACCAAATTGTGCTTGTTGGACACTCTCCACTGACCATGACATTATTGGATTGTATCACCTCTTCTCAGCCATCAGAGTGGTTCTGGAAACATTTAGTCTCACAAGAGAGTGATGAAATAATTTTGCGGTCTGTAGTCTGTGTGTCTTTAATTCCAGCAATCAGATACCATCTCAGGAAGAGAACGAGACCCTTTTTGATTACGTCCATGTGCGCTTCTCTCCACTCTAGGTTGCAGCGAAAGAGTGACAGGAGAAGTTTCTGGGCCAAATGTTTCACTACAATCTGGTCCAAACTGGCTGATTGTTGTTTTTAAGCCAACGCAGTGCTGCCAACAGAGCCTGTGTTTTTCATTTGCTCCAACACCGCAGTGACATTCATGACATGACATTATGACTGAGCTCATTTATTTTTTCAGTCAATTTTTCAGCCTCATTTCTTTTCAGTTCTTACTGTCTTTTTTCCCTTTTAAAATCCTTAAACAGCCAGAGCCATTGGTCGTGGTTGTTTGTTCCCAAAGCCCATCAGGCGTGACCCAGTATAGCCCATGAAAAACTCTTTGTCCTTGGCTTGCAAAATTTGGTCGTCATGTGTCAGTTTGGAGTGCAAAAAAATGTCTATTAAAGGCTTATTGTAAAATCAGATAAAATTGTCGGGTTGGAAATTCCTGGTCATTTTTTAAACGTCTCTCCCAACACAACATTTATCACAACCTCACATTTAGACACTGCAGTCATAGAACTATTGTGGTTAAAACTCATGGACAGAATTAACATTAAACTGTAATTTGATTTAATTTGAGCAATATTTGCTCATAATGTCACACATGTATTAACAGCAAAAATAGGAGGAAGGATTTCTTAAGCTCTTTAGATTCTTTTGGACGTTGCCTAATTAAAGCCAAACTGCATTTTCATGATTTAAGGACTGCAGAAAAACAATTTGCTTGCAGTATCTACGCAACCCGGTGATAACAGAAAAACCACTTTTCTGCAGGCTTTACCATTAAATCAAGTATAAGAAAATAAATGATAAATGTATTGGTTTTTAGAATCACTAATTGACACTTAACATATGGTCAGTCTTTCTGATTCTGTATACACTATCTAACTGAAAGAAGAAAACCTGAGGTACTGTAACAGCAACATATCACATTGACACATTTTTATTATTATTTTTTTATGAATCCTTTCACTTCCATCATTTTCCTTAAACCTTCAACATTCGAAACTATGACACAGAGTTCACACCATGCTCCCTGGGTGGGTTTTGCATTGACCCATTACGTTCTCAGTGAGGGGCTAAGGTCCATTGAGTGCTGCCCGATGCCTTCGGTTCCTTTCATTTCTGCAGAAAGCCGGTGTTTTGTGAAACATGCTGCACACCTGCATGGGTAGAAGAGGGGGATTCAGGGGAGAGGAGAAGTGTTGAAAAGATCTTGTCAATATATTTTGCAAGTATTTGGCAAGAAAGCATGGTAGGAGCTCTCATGGGGTCTGGCCTTAAGCTCTTATTCTATAAATAAAAATAAAGCTCAATATCCTGCCTGCAAGGAAGCTAACAGTGTGCTCATGACACAAACTGGGCTTCAGTGTGACAACTAGTAAAAAGAATGATGAGATGACAAAGGGGCGGCAAGATGACATTTAGTGACAAGCTTCATATTTCAACCATGAAATGCCATCAGTGGAAATGAAAGGCGAGTCTGTCGACCTCTTCTTTGCAAAACGTCGACACATCAAACAATGCCCCTGCTGTCTTTTTGTGTTTGCTTTAGTTATTATCAAAAGGCGACAGAAGAAGAGAAGACGTGGATTTAAGTTGGTGGAGGAAGTTGTAGACCGCCAGAAATGTGCAACTATTGTATGGAGCAGGCTTGTCTACGTAGATTAATGGCACCAGCACAAATCTTACATGACCTTTAACCTGTTAAATAAAATACATTTTAAAATACATTTGTTGAATTCCTATTTTTTCACAGTTTGTTCGGCCCCTGTGAATAAACCTGTGCTTTAATTCTCTTTTGGCTTTAAAATATTTTTACTGGTAGAAACTACAGTAGACCTAGTAGGTGATGTCATGGCTACTGAAGGATACTTACCACCTGTTGTTGCAATCACAAAACAACACAGCTGACAATTGAATATACCAATTAATATAATAAGTGGATTGAACCAGAACTACAATGCCTACAGTACGGTGTTTTAAAATCCGTTTTCATTCTGGCCATACTGAATTAAATGACATTTATTACGCTCTGGACCGTGGCTCTCACTGTGTTACTGCTGTCGGGGTGGCATTTCTTCTCCAGTTATTAACGATGGCTCCATATATGGACATGAATTCAATATGGCTAACAGTCTAAGGCATCGCTCTTTTCCTAAGTATTTAAAGCTTTTAAACGATTTGAATTTCACACCAGTGTGGAGTGAATTCCGGTGTGGTGGCACGGCGTAAAATTAAGCAGCTTTGATTTTAACCATTTGAGGTAAGGGTGTAGATGAGGCTGAAGGTGTTAATTAGTCAAAGTATTCTGGTTCATAGTGTTCTTTTTCTTCTCACCCAATCCCCGTGGCTCTGTGTGAGTACAGGGCTTCTAACACAGCTAAGAATAAGAGTACAAATATTGAACTTGTGTAGCTTCGAAACAATATTTGATATTTTACAAAGCTTATAAAGCTTAGATTTTGTGAAAAATCGATATGGCCTGGAACAAGAAATAATAAAAAAAAAAATTAGCTCAGAAATGCTTGACCTAAACCAGTGAGATTTTTCCTTATTTTCCTTTAGTGGTCAACATGGACCAGACTGCCTTCTCTTTTTGTTTCAGGATAAAAATAATTCTCACTGATCAGGAATTTCTACACTGACAAGTTGTCAGGGAGAGTAAATTAGATACACTAGCCTCACAGGGTGAATACTTCACTTTTCAAATTCTGTACATGTAATTGCTTTTCTGTTGCAGTAAAAGAGTAGTTTTGACATGGACATACCCTTTAATTCCCCTAAATACATTTTATCTTACTTTGTCTTGTTGTTTTTTAAAGACGTTCAAAGAACCAGTTACAGTGCTTCCTGCTCTAAAATTGGAGGCTGTAACGGTGGATATCTGCTCAGCTGGGCTGCAATGAGCAACTGTGATTGGTGTTTAAAACATTAACACCGCTATTGTTCCCATGTACATAAAACAGGAGTTGGCAGTACAAATGAAAGTAGTGGAGCCATGCCTCGGGGAAAGCAACATCACGGCTCTACATTATCTGTCATTTTGAAAATACAGCTGCCTACTTCTGATGTGAGTAGTACTGTACATGTACTGCATGTGGGGTGAGTAATAGTGGGAACTCTGAGCAGAGCCAGGCAGTCAAAAGCCTGTGACTCACCTCTAATGCAGAATGTACTGGATGAGTGATGCTTCACTGCAGTCTGCTGTGTTGAAAACCTGAAAATAACTGAGGCACCTGGAAGCTTGTATCATATTTCATGTCATCTGTTCTGGAAGGAGAAATGTGTGTGATGTTTTAGCATGTTTCAGCTGTGGGCACGGGGAAAACCTCAATCACCTGAGACATCATTGGATCAAAAACGTTCTCAATGTTTTTCATTAAGGGAAAAACCTTTTCCTTTTATTGTACTATTTAAAATACAATGTTATTCACAATAATATTCACCAGTATGTTGCTGTCATTTATATATTTACCTATATTTAACTACCATGTGTGATTTGATATGTTTTATATCTGTTAAAATATCTGTTAAAAATATGATTACTGTACATAGAGCTCATGCCCCGTTCTTAAGCTAATGCCTGACCTTAGCTATACAAAAGAAACGACAAAAAAAAAAAAAAATCCCAATAAGTGGACTGGATATGAGTGTGCACCATAGCAACACTTTTGTTGAGATTTTCTGTGGTGTTACAAGAAAGTGATACAAATATGAGTATAATTTTGAGCTTCCACAATAATGGCCTTGGCTGGTCCGTGGGCAGTCTCCTTAGGATGCTGTTCACTGTGAATGAGCTCAGCGGGAGATAGTCTAATTATCAGTAGAGGAAACTAGGTGAGGGTGTGGTAAATTGACTTCTTTAGTGGAGCAGCTTGTGAAGACATTTCTTACGCACAGCCCTTCCAGACAATCTCCAGAGAATTTTTGAACTTCAGTTCATGTCAAAAAGCTGTCTGTGTCCTCTAAATGTAGCTCTCGTGCCTTCACCAATCAGGAGATTTGTGTCTGGCGGGTCATTTGTCAGCAGGTCCTGTGCATAGTATGGGATGTTATACTGTGGCAACCTTTGGCAACAGACAAAGGTAATGCTTTGGCAACCATGTATGTTTTTTTAAATAGTGTTGATCCAAAGAAATTAATAAAAAGTTGTTTAACTACCTACAAATATATTAACTATTATATAATTAACCATTTATCACAGTACAAGGAATGCATTTTCTCTTAACACTCTTTTGTAGCTCACACTCTACAATATCATGTAGAGCCATGTGACTGCTTTGGTCCTATCATGATGAAGCATCCATGTTTGAAATGGGTGGTAGGGTAAAATAAACTTTTCTTTAATCAGCTCAAGCTGGGAAATCCTGGTGGATTTTATCCACTTTTTGTAAAAAGAGCTCTTGTTGCATTACATCAGAAATACCAACAGGGAATTTCGTTTTATCCTGCTCCAACGTCCACTTGGACTCGAGGGTGACCTCATTAAAAAAAGTGCTCTGAGGTTAAAATCAAGGTGGCTGAGGTTTCTCATAACACATTAAATTTTGATGTGTTAATCAAGCAAGAATTTTAAACAACTGCTCAGAATTAGGGTAAAAAAAAAGACCGAAACGATTACATTTTATAGCCAAACGTTAAAATGAAATTGTAGATATGTTGTTATTTTAACCCGTAGCTGATGTAATGTTTTACCAGGGATGTGTTTTTGTTTTTGTAAAGGGAGCGTTCATTGACACCATGATGAATTCTTTCTAGGTTAAATATTTTTAATTAAAAAAAAGAAAAGAAAAAGTTCTGACATTTAAGCCAGTTTTAAGATTTTCTGCACACTTTCTTTTCATTATTTCACAACTACATTCCAAAATGTATTTTCATTACCATAGAAAAATAATGATAATAATATGTAATTAGAATAAAAATAATATAATTGTTTAAATTACTTGATAAGTAAAGATTAAAATAAATCTAAATTATAGTGGATAAAACAATAATTTATAAGATGAGGCTAATTGTTAGTCCAAGAATGGATAAAACAATAATTTATAAGATGAGTCCAAGATTGTGTTAAACCCACAGAAAGAATGTGTGCCTATAGCATGTTACAGCTCAGCCATGATATACGTTAAAGTTAGCCAAAAGACATTTAATACAACTGTCCTCGAAACTGTCCAAAATAACTTTCAAATACCTTTTAAAGAAGAAAAACTTTTCCACTTCCCCTGACTGCAGGCCATATGAAATATATTTTAAAGAAAAAGTCAAGGGCTACACAACTCTTTTAAGTACCACATTTGCCCCCCATCCCCAAACCAGATCATGACATTTCTGCTCTACAAGGACTAGTACTAGAGGGAGATAGTTACATTTAAATTTCTTTTGCGTGCTTTGAGTTTTGCCACATCTCTTAAAATTGACATAGTGACGGTGTAAACTGTCTGCTCCGACAGTGAAACAGAAATGTCTAATGGGAGGAGGTGTTTTGTCAAAATGTGACATAGCAAGTACCTCCAGTCTTTTGTGTTTGCAGGTCTCTCAAAACGACTACCAAGGTATCACATAAAGTGAGAGGAGTAAATCAACTTTGTGTCCTCTATTTTTATC
>NC_024310.1:6781537-6826826 GCF_000523025.1 Cynoglossus semilaevis | reverse complement strand
CACATTTCTGTCTGTCCCTTCTACCCACTGTGCCACCCACACACTGCCTCATGTCGCCAGCACTTGGTGTCTCATTGTTCAATGCTGCCCGGTTTGTGAAATGAGCAACTTAGGAAAAGTACTTCCTTAAATTTGTTTGGGTGGGGCCTGGGGCTGTCGTTTTTCTAGCATAGATTTGTCCCTCTCTACACCTGGGGTCATTGTACCTCCATCCTGGATGAACAAAAACCGACGCATCCGGAAATGGAGCTAATGTGCTGGGCCTGCAAAAAAAAAGTTCTTCATCCAAATAATGATGGTAATTAATAGTGGCGGCTCTAATGTATGTGCATGATCATCAATACCAAATAGTGTCAGTGTAATCCTTTTTGTGAGACATGTAATAAGTCATTCCAATTACATGACCTGTCACTGCATTTTTCACTCTAAATGTAAAGCAGGTGTCGAATCACATAATGTTACATAGGTCATCCGCTGATGCGTGTTGACTCCTCACAGTCAAATGTTGTACTGCCACCTGAGTGCGGCGGGCTTGACTTCTCTCCATCTGTTTGCATTGTAATGTATCTCTATACCGTAGTACCTGCCAGTCGGACCAGAGTTATATTGTGTAACTGAAGCACACAATTCTACCTGGACTTTTTTAATTCAGTGTGTGCCTTGGGTTGAGTTCATTTTTCAGTGCCCAAACATTTTTTGCGGTAACTATTAGAACTCTTTCAATCATTGCTTCACAGAACAAAATAGTTTGTTCAAGAGTGTCCGAAAAGGCAAAAATAATTTTTTCAGTGCAGCATATTTCCATTTTCTACTGCTTGTTCCTTCCAGGGTCGTAGGAGGGTGGGGTGGGGGGTTGAACTGGTTCATCAGTCCATTACTGGGCCACATACGGGGAACAACAACCATTAACACCAATCAATTTGATCAATTTAGAAAGTCAAAGAACCTGATCAACACCCTTACACATGTGGGGAGACCATCACACACAAGACTGTTCGATTAAACCAACGATCTTCTACAAAACACATACCACTCCTTCACCCTGTGGCTCCACTGTGACATTAATCAAAATTATTTGCAGATTAAAAATAATTGCAAAGGGTGAATTTATAGGTGTGTAGGAAAAATAATCCTGGGATTTGAACCTCATACTCTTTTGTTGTCTTGAATGATTGTTTTCCATCAGTGCTCAGGCCTTAGTCTCACGATTATCACAGTTCAACCTAGGATACCAGCATATTAAACAAACAGTTGGAGCAATGGTGCCCACCTTCAATGTGTGTTAGCTACAGTGGGCGATGTATCCGTACACACTGCAGTAGCACTGATGTAAGCCGTTAGTTGCCTGTATTTGTTGCTAAGCCCTCGATATTGCCAATGTGTTTGAAGCTGTAAGTGCAGCCCTTTCTGTGGAGAAGATGTTTCTTTTTTGAACCGAACACAGATCGAAGTAATAAAAAGGAGCTTATGTGATTGAGATCACGACTGGTAAGTCTTCTCATGTGCCAGGTTTAGATAAATATCAAAGCAGAGGAAACTGTTGTGCTCAGCTCACGACTTGACCTGTGGCAGGTTTTGTTTACAGCCGTCAGCTCTGAAATCCTCACACTGTACTCAATTTCTTTTTCATTATCTTTATTTTTGACATGGACTGGCATTCTTCTGTAGGCTGAGGACCAACCAAAGTTTGTCCACAGATATTTTCAGGACCAATAACTCATCCAAAAACCAATATCTTTTTAGTACAGAACTTGTTTTTTTTTTTAACTTTATGAATAATTTTGTTGAATACATTAACGTCAACTATTACATTTGAATAATGCAAATTCTAATAAAACACTTTTGTTAAAAACAGAGTGACTATTCAATGAAAAACTGAATATCAATGTGAGAAAAATACAGAAATTCAAATCTGGATATCAAAATGTTCCTTCAAAAGGCATTTGTGTTTTTGAATACAGACATTAACATACTTTGAAATGACAATTTAAGATCCACAAAAGCCACATTTTGGTACTGGACAGCCAACCAATATATGAAAAATTGCATTTCACATAATAATACTCACACAAAAGGCAAAAATAATTTGTTTCAAAAGATAACATTTAAATCAATCTCCCTTTCTGGCAACATTTGAGTTCCGTATCTTGCAAGTTTGTCTTTAAGGGTGTGGATTATATTCCTTTATGGATCTTCTCCAACTTAAACTAAAATGTAAAACTAATTTTCTAATCTGTCTGTCTGACTGACTAATTTAATCTAATCTAGTCTATTAATCTGTCTTTGCCCATTTTCTCTCAGCCCTTTTTTTGCCCAGGTCCCCAAATGGGTTTAAGTTTCTTTGCTTTGCCCCGTGATCATTCACATATATCCATTCATACCATTTACAAGGCATTTACTAAGAAACCTCGTCTCAAATTATGAAGAAAAGGCGAAACGATAAGAAGAAAAGAAAATCGAGAGAATTTTCAGACAGTGATCTGACCTGTTTCTGCCAACTAGGTGCGCCTTAAGTTTTAATGAGCGGGAGCCCATAAACTCCCCAGCTCATAAAACCATCTCAGTGGGACTGCTCATCTGTTTTTTTAAATAAAATATCATACATCATAAATCAATGCAACTGCTTAAACAGTGTTTAAAGTAGTTCTTCCGGAAGAAAAAAAAGGCTAAAACTTATAAAAGTTGGTTTCTCGTTCTGCCACATTGCCCTAGAAATGCCTGAGTAAAAGAAATGTAGAACAGCAGAATCTAGTTCAGCAGTTTGTGGTTCTAAAGAAGAGGTGGGGTTATCGGAGGTGGAAGAGACGTTCATAAAAAAAAAAAAAAGAGACATTCATAAAAAAAAAAAGACATTCATAAAAAGGATTCATGAAAAAAAGAGACATTCACAAAAGTCCCTACTGACTATAATAAATTGCACCTCCACTTTGTGGGGCAGCATAGGGACATATATACGCAGCATATATACCTTACACTCTATATGCTGAGTTTAGGAGAAGTAGGAAGCATTTGTCTTATTATTTATAGCCCATTGACAAATCCCTTGTTAATTTTCTTTTTTGTAAGAGTAAGGTATTGACCATGTGAATGCATCCACGATCTGGAAAAGATTGGTCGTCTTTGTTTTTCTAAGTCGAAGGTCAGAGGGACAACGACCCACAGAAATCTAGCACAATTAAAATTATTAGACATTATTATGTTGTCAGAGACGGTGTCAAAGCACAGCTCGCAGGCATGTAACGTCTACTTAGCAAGAATTTATATAATCTCATGCTGCAGCCTCGATACATTGTACATATTGTGACGGACTTGTTTTTTCTCATCTGCAAAAGATGAGATTTTGGCCAAGGGTACCCAGTTTTAGTCACTTAAAACAAATTCAAATTGTCTCCAAAAGTTGGTTCCCTTCCTAGAAAATTCAATAAAAAACAACTTACCAATCCCCTGTTAGTCCTGGAAAAGAAGAAAATAAATCTCAAAGTCATAAAATAAGTAAGATTCGGTAGCGAAACAGGATCCAACAAGGCTTGTTTTTTTTTCAAACAAGAATTCCAAGGACTCTCCTCTTTGTACTTAACATTTTTAACTAATACACTGGCCAAACTAAGTTGTCTAAAATAGATAATTCCACTGTCATATGACCATCAACACGGGCCTCAAAGTTTAACTGGTGACAAATGTTGACAGCGTATATTTATGGGTCAGAACAAATCCCCAACTCAACTTTCGGAGCTGTTTATTAAGACAGTCAGTCATCATGTCCTGACGTACATCATACAGGAGGATCCTGAGCTCAGTCTGGCACTGCAGCCCTACTTTCTAATGCAGCAGTCGTTAACAGTGGGTCCTGCAGTATCTCCGCAGAGATAGCAAGCCCTTAGGGGTTGAGGAGGTGAAGCATAACGGTCCTGATATTCTTGGTCGATCAGACAATTTCTTTTATGTTCTCACATTTTGAAAATTAAAATACATATAAAGCTGTGTATTATTTTAATAGATGACTTTTCAGTAAAGAAAACAGATTAGGGCTGCACAGTGAAGACCCAGTTGAATGTACAACACGTTTGTCACTGGGTTTGGTGTCAGCCTCCTAAATACATTGATACGTGGATAATTTTTTCAATTAACTTTAGTGTGAGTAGGTCTCAGACAGAGGCCCGGACACATTCAGCAGGTTGAGCTGGAATCTAACCCCTGACCAATGGTTATAAAGACAAGCCAACCCAAGTTTAACAGCTAATTTGCTTTTTAAATGCTGAGGAATTCTGCTACACTACGATTCTGGTGTGGGTCATAGATTAGGAATTAATATGAATTCCAGTTTATCCTTAGGTGCTTTTACTAAATTACTTGTTTTCAAATTAAGATGGTTCCACTTGCCAGTTCTGTTCTAATTGCATTTTTTGTTTATCTGAGTATTACTCTTTTAAAATGTCAGACGGCATAATCACATACTGTAGCCTCGCAGCCTGTGCCTACATGCCTTCGTAGGAAGTTTGAGGAGGTTTGCGTTTATAATGTAAATCCGCCTCTAATTCAATTGATTGACTAATTTTTAAGAGCCAGTCCAGTGAAGCGATTCATCTAAAGATAATTTGCGGAACTTGGACCCGATCCAGAACTAACATTACTAGTGTTCTCAGTGGTGGCCTTGGCCCCGATATGTTATTAAATCTTAACATAAAACAGAAGGAAACGCACACTACAGGCACGTTTAATCATGCCTTATAGTGTTTCTGCAGAAGAGTTACAGATTGAGAGGGAATGGGCGTCAGAGTCGGTCAGATTCAGGCACTTTAACGTGAGGCGAGGTTTTTAAGTCCAGGATTCTCTCCGGCTGTCAGGACATTTAGTCAAACAACCTGTGATGAGGATTAAAGGGAGACTATTGCTTGTTTCCAAACTTGTTAAACACAGCAACAGTGTTAACATGCTTTGTTTCTACACTGCTGCACAGCCCCCACGTTAAAACTCCTTGTAACACATACCGGCACACACTACCACATCCAAACGCCCCACACCCCCTTTCTTTTAAAGTTGGGTAAACCTGCAGAGTTGCAGCAGAGGGAACTTGGCCCTGATTTCAGTGCAGTGGAGGAGCCAGAGGGCCCAGGGGACACTCAGGTTACCAGCATCGAATGCTGCAGTATTAGCAGGGCACAGTGAAATAACAGCCTGCCATCTGGAACCGATGCTAAAGCCATCCTAGCCTCGCAGCGTTCAATCACACTGACCTCAATTAAGTGTTATTTGTGCAACATTTTTATTCACTCCTTCCTTTGCCTGCAGATCTTTCTGTTTCTTGTAGAATCCAGACTAACCCACTGTGGCAGGTTTGCGGTGATACACAGAGTGTAGGTTTCTTCACCAGGTCAGCTCCCGTATATGAGTCTCCCCCATTAAACTTTGAGCAGATCCGCTTCATAAGAGGGTCTTGGGAGAGAAAGCACCTTAAGTGCGGCGGGATAAAGCCGTTCTTTGTCTTGCAGAGCCATTGCATGGTATGCTGGGTTAAGAGTGGCTGTTTCTCTGGTGCGGCTTGGAGTTCATGACTCAACGTGGTCTTTCTTGACCCCACTTAAAGAGGAGACAATGAGTGCACTTGAGGAGGTCTTCCCTCTTTTGAACCTTGCTGCTTCTTACTTACTACACTCAGGCAAATTTTTTCTTTGCTTACCTTTATTAACACTGTGGGAAAGTTGGAACTCAAGACACTTGAAATAAATACAATGAATGTCCTCTAATAGGATCTAATATTTGCAATTTCAATGTAAAGTTTATCTTTTCACCCATGTTTCAGTTTCTTCGGAGACCAAAACAAGCTTTTTTGGCTTGCAACTTATTATTTACCTTTCTATATTAGAGCTTTATCCGCAGTAGATTTGAAATGATTGAGATGAATGAGATGATGACAGTTTTGCTATTCCCACATTCACTTGTCTGAACGAACGTTCAGTTTTAAGTCGAATACTTTCCGTAACATTTGTGTATTCAATTTATATTTTATTTAAGTTGTTCAAAAAAAAAAAAAAACCCACACTTATAAATCACTTGAACCTTATATTTTATTTTGCACAGAAAAGATGTAGTTGAAGCATTGGAAAAGATGGTTTCTACCCTATTTTTTTGTTTTAACAGCTAAAGATTTTTTTCCTTCTCGTCAGAGTTTTGCCATTAGCCAAAGCTTGTGCCAATACAGAACAACAAATTTTAGTTGAGAATCTTTAAAGGGCAAAGATTGTGTATTTTTATGCTGTAGTACTCAGTATGAATTCAATAGAATTTACACATTTTTCCCTGTGTGCACAGGTTTTGCCACATGCCCTCAGGTTTCCTCAGCAGTCTGAAAACATACAAATTGAAAATGAGGTTAATTAGACTCTCTAAATAATACATATTCCACATCACTACTTTAGATTGTGTCTATTGTTCGTTATTGAGGCTGGGAGGAGTGAATCAGACAAGAGACGATTTTGACTTGAATGGTCACTGCTACATGTGAACTTTAAAAATGACAGCACTTCTCGGATATGAATTCTAAATGTACTCACATTTAAATTGGCCTCCCTTGCTACATCAAGCCTGCAGTTATAACTTGTACAAAAATGTCAATTCTAATGGAAACTCCTTGACACTTAACTCTGCACAAATTGGATGTGGTCTGAGAGCCGGTCCACTCAGCAATGGTTGGATTTCTTATTGCATGGTTGTTAAACGTCTCAGACGCTGTGACAAATTTCTGTCAATTAAATGTTACAGAGGCTCTGTATGAGATCAGTGCAGATAAAATGTGTCTTTTTTTTTACTGAAGAACAAAACCCACTCCCTGCTTCAGTTTCAACTTGTAAACTGTATACTGTGAATTGCATTTTAAAGCAGTTAGTGACAGTTTAACTGATGTTTCAGGCTGCCAGTTTATCAATGTCTGTTCAATGGAGGAAAGGCTGAGTATAAAGCTGACAAATGTTTGCAGAATGATTCATATAGTGATTCATAGTAAAAAAATGGAGTCAGGTAGTGAACTACGTTCCCTCCTCCAGAGAACAAAACTCCTTGGTCAGCTGCCCCTATTCTGACATCCGTGGAAAAGCTCCATGAAGGATTTTTTTGGATGAATGAATTGTGATTTTTTTTTTTAAACTAAAAAATAATTTAAAAAAACATGTTACCAGCAAATACTAAACTGCTGCAGAATGCCACAGCAGCCCCAACTGACAGGTGATTGATCTCTTCCACTTTGTGCATGGAGGGATGTCAGAAATGTAAATTTTTGTGCAGCAGCAGCTCCCGGTGTTGTGCATAACACCCACTCATTCAGATGTGCTAATTTTATGCTTCTCAGGTTTTGTGATCTCTCTTTTATGAAAATTTTATTGTGACTTCAGAGGTTTTGGATTCTGCCTGATGTTTGCAAAATAAGCAAAAAAGCAGAATCTTGGAGGGTGAAGCTTAGTGAAGAGAAGTGCTTCTGTCTCCGAGATGGGAAGTCGAAGCAGAGAGGATTATGAATCTCATGGCCCATATTACGTGGAGCACATACAAATAAAAATTCGTAATAAACAGTGAGGTGGAGCTGGGCGATAAATCGATTCCATTCCGTTTTGTCTTCTCGTGATTATGAAAACCAGATAATCGAGATAACATGATTGTTGTGCCAATTGCCGTGCCTTTGTGTTTTTCTCATTCTGTTCTACTTTATATTTAACCAACCTGAAGCTGTTTTAAAGTGTTTTGGCTTTGTCCTTAATTATTCATTTATTTCAACTAAACCCATCTGCAGCTTTGTATTTTTTGTGGGGGAAATAATTTTGGGCAGTATTTCTTACATTCTTTCAATTTGTAACATTATTACAAATAATCCACAAACAATGGACCCGTGTCTAGAGAAAGAAAAATTTTTGTGCCATTAATTACTCTACATTACCAGTCAAAGAAAGGATGTTGTGCACCGGATCAGTTTGTACATGAAATTGACAGCTAATTACAGTTTTAACAGACGGAGCTGTTGGCCTTTCAGCATATATACTTTAGCCAAAGTGTCTCTTATTGAAGAAGGTTACAACCCCCCTGTAACAAATGAGGGCACAGACTTGTAGTTTGACTTCTGACTAGTCGTCATAATAGAAAGTATCAGCTTACCCTAATACCAGTCACATTAAGTTGAAATCAAAATGCCGTGACTCCATAGGTTTCACTTTAATCCTGGTTTACCCCTTTTGAAGAAGGACTACTGGTGAGAAGTTTCCAGGTACGTGTGTGTGTGTGTGTGCGCGCGCCCTGCCGCACTCTCAGCTTGTCACCGTACTGGCTCAGTGCCAGTGATACCAAGTCTACGTGAGTGGCATTCACGATCGTCTGCTAAATATCTTCTTCTCTCAGTGACAGGCATCAAAAGGAGAGTTTACTTTTAATGGCCATGGAGACACGTCTCTCAGGGTTTCCCTAACAGTGACGGTGACGGGGACAGCGCTGCCAGTGGCTTCCTTAGCCTGCTGTCAACCCATAGTGGTCTCTGTTCACACAGAGTTTGTCTGTAAAGTACAGGGCATTTTATGGATATGTTAAAAAACTTTTTTTTTATACAGAAAATAGTGCTGGATGACGAGCGAGCGAGCAGCCTTCATATACAACTAGTTTCATATTTCAGTGATGGGGCTGCATGGAAAATATGTCTGTATGAATTACAATCTCATCTATTACTATGTTAGCTGATGGGTGAGGTTGAGTTACACTATGACCATGTTTATGTTTAATATAACCATATTTGCCAAGACCATATTTGCTTTTTTTTTTACCATTTCTTTAAACTTTTTTTGTGTTTATGTTGACTGACCTACATATTTACTTTTAAGTATTTGTTTTTATTTTTGTTTGTTTCTTTTTCAGTTTGATATCAAATTATCTTATTTCTAAACCAACATTTTTAGCAAGGCTAGATACAGTTTGTCTTGTTAATCCTTCATGTATTATCTTTCCAAATTTCTTACATAATTGTCAAACGTATGAAAGCATTTTCCTGAGCCTCAGATGCAGTCGTTGACCAAACACCGGTGTTGAGCTCTGGAAAGAGTTCCCCTCCTGGATCCATTTGGTTAAAAGATCCATTAGGCAGCATGGTGTGAGTGAAGCGAAGGATGACATGTTAATTCTGGGTAATTTATTACCCTGGGTGTCGCTGGGCAGGGAGCTCCTGACAGATCCTGTCTCCCTGGAATAGTCCTCAGCCAGGCTTTTCCACTGGAGCTGCGACTCCATCTCCACATGCAGAGAACACATCTGCCGATGATGCAAGTGTGATGTAAAGTGCTCGGTACAGGAAAACAACATGTGCGGTTAAAGGAAGGTGTCTAAAAGCACACCTGTAGGAAAGGAGAGAGGGAATGAGAGAGAGGGAGTGAGAAAGAGAGAGAGAAATCAAATCCACTCCACTCCCCCACTCCGGTGTTATGAGTACTTTCTGGCTCTCATATGGTTTTTATTTATGGAAGTATCCTTTTCTGTCTCAGGCCGAGCGCTGATTAGATCACGGATGCTGATTGTGGCCTAGAGCTGTGGTGATCAATCCTAATTTACTTGGAGAATTAAATTTATATATAGGCGGATGCAGCGCCCTGCCCTGATAGATGAAAGGGCATTTCCCTGCTATGCATCAACAATCAAGATACAGAATAATAATAGAGACAGTACTTACCCCTGATTTGCTGTGTTGTGTGTTTTATTAGCTTACAGTGGATGAAAGAGGTCTACACACCCTGGTTTAAATGCTAGGTTTGAGTGATGTACGAAGTGGTATGCTCTAATCTACTGACCTATTATCCACCAAAGTTAATTTAACAGACCAACAGGGTAGAAAGCCGGTCTGTTGTTGATTTGGATGTAAGCTCCGGGTCGATGACAGGCTAGATTCCTCTTCATTTTCAGCCGCCTGGCAGACAAACAGGTTGCATAGTTTGGCGGTTATCAGTCCTGCCTAACACATCTGCCGTGCATAAGGCAGATGTGCAGAAGGCCCTGGGTTCGAGCCCCAGAGGAACCATACACTTAACGTATTTGTGGATATTGTCAGTCATCCAGGTCATCATAATAATCTCCAAAGCAGTTTTAAAGTAGTCAACTGGTAAGTTGAAGACGTTGCTTTTATCCAAAGCGACTTACAATTTGAGTCAGTCAGTCAACAATCAAGCTACAGTAAACATACAACATATATAATATAATATAATATATAACTAAAATATGTATTAATGCTGGCAAATAAAATCCACGCTCGAGATTTCTGGGATTCTCTGAACTCAGCTGTCTTATGTTTACGCAGAGAGACTACAAACCTTTGGTACCTTGGAGGCAGAAGAAAAGAGATTGTTCAGGTCCACACAGAGCTGCCCTGCTTCTGTTTGCCATTGCATGTCATAATCAGTTAGAAGCAAATCAGCATACAGCCGCCCTCACTGCACCATGGGAAAAGTCTCCCTGGATTTATGTCTGTGCTCGGAGAAAGGATGGCAAAGTAAAATTTATTCTCCTTGCTCCTTTAAGGGAGCACAGTTTGTTATGTGTGTCTTTAGATGTTGTGTTTTCCAGCAGTGGGAAACACAGGCACTATATCTGTCTGTCTGTGTGTGTGTTGTTACAGTAGGCCAATGCAGCAGCCACGCCCTCCAGACATCCCATGTTTACAACCAGAGTTGCTGTCCCGTGGCTGATGAAGCACCAGAATGATTAGCCCCACCCAGAGGCTGCTGGGATGGGAGATGGTTGTCAGAACAGGCTTTGCAGAGATGACTCAGTCAAGCACTTAGAGTAAGATCATTACCAGGCAGGAACCCTCCGTCTGCCTATGCTGCGTGTGCTGCTTTTTTATTGTTTATTCTGAGCAGCCGCAGGTTTTATTGTCTCTCGAACGGAACTGTTGAGTTGCCATTTGCCGGCGTGTGCATGTCATATGCCTCTCATGTTCTCATCCTCTCTAGCTCGCCATGTCAGCTGATTCATCTGGCCGGGCCTGGCTCCGATCCATGTTATTGCTGTTGTGAGGGAAACCTAATTACTCTGCTGCGTTTGATTGACAGACACTTTATATGAAACAAATGCAAGGCTTCCTACAGTTCACTTCCACACAGCTTCACTGTGATGGGTGGAGGATTGTGTCATTTGTTTATATGAGTAAACTGCACAAATGACTCCTTTGTTTTTATTGCATTATTGGTCAAACAATAGGGAAAAGAAATATTGTTGCCATAATAATTACTTCTTGATACATGTTACATTCATGCTGCAGTTTTCTCTTACTGTAGTTCTTGAAGTTTAAACCTCTAATATGTAGAGGCTGATTTGTGTAAAACAGTGTCTCCATTTTCATTCCCTTGTTCTAATTCAGTGGAGGTGGATCCTTCTCCCTCCCTCACAAGGAGTACAAAGACAGCTTCCTTTGTACTCCTTGCCATAACTCCAATTAAATCAACAACATATCCAAAAATAATACATATTATCTTACAGTTATTGCTATATATTATGTAGTTAATCTCTCAATAACATTGAAATGACCTGTAATATAAACAAAACAACAAACAAAAAATCCTTGACAAAAGTGCTTATTACATTTTCATTCCAAAGTTGTGTGTTTTCTGCTATTCCGTCTCTGAAAACTACTCCACAGATGCTACACTGTAGGTTTTTGTTATCCCGGCTGTAGAGCCGTACACTTCAAGTTTGGAATTGGTCTTACAAATGTTTGGATGAAAGAGAGGCCATTGTTAGAACCGAAAAGAACTGAGAGACCACAGTGAGTTTAAAGAAGTAATTGCTTATTTTTTGTTGACCTCAACTACACTCGTTTTGTTTCATTAAAAAAAAAAAGCCTCAAATCAGCCTCATTTTGCAGTGTAATTCAGTATGTGCATGATTAAATAAAAAGTTGCCTTTAGTGGATCAAATCAAATTAGCTTTGACAAACTACTTGAAGGCTGTTGAAGAAGATCTTAGTGTGTCTTTCTCCAATTCCTGCCAATATATACTGTAAGGGTTGTGTTCAACTAAACAGGTCAGGGCTTCATACTTAATAAGTATATGTTAGTAAACTCAAAGTACAGGCTTATTGTATTTTATTACAAGGTTTTGTTGTATTTTTCTGATGTAAATACATCCTACAGCTCAATAATGTCTCTCTCTCTCTCTCTGTGGCTGGCTCTGTCTTTCACAGTCTTTTACTAAGTTGTAGCTGGTGCTGAGTCTGAGTCTGTGATCTTTTCTGTGCACTTCCTCACACTAGGCCTACCAAAGTTATCATGAGGAAATCTCTGGCCTCCCATTGTGAGTGGTTTGTAAGTGGTGTATCCCACAGTAGACAGCACTGTCTCACAGTCTCTTTGAGGAGTTCGACTCCACAGCTGCTCCTTCAGGAGAAATGTAGTGTTCAGAGAATGGCCTTGTCTTCATGGGATTTGCACTGCCTCTGCAGGAGTTCGGTAATGGCAGCCATTGAGCTCACACTGTTTTAGCTGCTCTGATTACAAATGTACAGCTCTTAATACACGACTGAGTGCACATACAAGTCTTTGAGGACACATTCATACCCAGTAAACTGGAACCTCTTACGTGGGAAGGATTTGCTGTACATTGTTATGCAAACGTATATTCCCCAGACGGTTATTTCTGGCCCACAGAAATGGAAGTGATTTACATGGTTGTTTGCATAGTGGGAGGAGATATGAAATCCAAACACAAATGGTCACTTGAGACGTGCATGAAACTAAACTCTGATGCCACGAGTCAGCCGAAACCAGCCTTGTCTGAGTCTGGGCGCATTCTAAATTTACTGTACCGCTAGTCTTTTATATGTGATCCGGCTACACTGTTTGTTTCTATTGGAATTGTCATGGTTAACCAGACGTTTGGTCTGGTGCTTGTCCTCGCAACGTTATTTTTTATATTGAGATGATACCATAGGCTTAAAGAGCTGCAGTGATTAGACAAAAGCCTGCTTTCAGAAAAAAAGAAGACATTTTTGGTTATAAGGTTATAGGATTGAATAACAAATTAAAAGTAAAAATAATAAAATAATTGAAACAGTGCAGCAAGAGATAGCCTTTGATTAAATCTTTTTTTTTTTCAAAATATTCACATTTAATACATACATTTCAAAGGTTTATTGTTCGTCACTCCTATATTACTTTTTCACACTATTCTATATTATATTCACACACACATACACACTTTGGATTCAGTATTTGCAGGTTCCGTGGTGGCATTAATGTGTGACTACATCAGTGAGTCATGTCGTAAATATACGTGTTTATTGAGGAAATGCAGACCTTCGATTTTTCTCTAGGAATACAGCGTTGATAGCGAGAAAGTCAGCTCAGCTTACTCTCCGGTGAAGTGCGAACAACTGATCACTAAAAATAGAAGATAGCGCCCACACATATCAAACAGCATCTATTAAAGACCAGACAGTGGAATATGTGAAATCCTACAAATACCTCAGGACATCCACATTTACTGATAGGCTCCATAATGACCTTTCCTTCTACTTTCTCGTCTTTAGAAAAAGCTATTTTCCTTGATATCCACTTTTGTGTTTAAACAGTAAAAAATATATTAAGCCTTTTGGCTTCAGTGTTGGTAAATACAGAGCATGCAGCTCATCCTGCCTCACCTAATAAATCCACACCTATTGAATGCCAGAGTTAATTAATAATTACATTGAAAAAACGTTTGCAAACATACTGTTGTCATGTACTTCTGAGCTTTTGATGCCCACTATATTTTAATGTCAAACAATCACATAATTCTGTACCACAACTCAAAAACAAATTTACCTCACCCTGAAGGAACCTGATGTAGTCTGACATTTACAGGTTTAGTCTCCTGGAGTTAGTCTATGGTTCTTAGAGGCTGATGTTTTTCCAGTCTTTTCCAGTGACTATTTATGGCTATTTTGTTACTTTCAGTCAATTTCCTCTATTTTGCTCCCTCCACACATATTACATTTTATTTTACTGAGATGTAATTGACTCTTTGGAGTAACCTGAAGAGTATCTGAACATATATGTAGTTAAGATGTACATTTTCTGCATGTAGGCGATATATTTACACTACTTGCTCTTAATGTTCAACCTGATCAGCCAGCTCGAACTGTGATTGATTGAAAATTACTTGAATCACTGAACTTTTCAAGTAGTGAACTAACTGACGCGTATTATTAGGAACTTAGGAAAAAATTGGCATTCATTATGTCATTTATATATTATTTCGTCAAAGATAGTTAGACCAAAATTGTAACGTTGTGTAGATTTAGCACAAGATCTGAGAGTGTTTTTGGTTCTCCATGTTATGATCGGCAATAACAAACAGTTCAAAACTGCCCAGGTGGTGACAGTGAACTATTAGTTGAACTATTTGTTTTCAGTCTATATAAACAATGTGAATAGACTGTTCTTTAAAAACAAACAAAAAAACAAAAAAAAAATCCATCTCAAGTGCCTCTAAGCATTTTCTGCATCTCACAAAGTGCTACAACTGTGATTCCCACTCTGCGACACTTGTTTGGGGAACTTTGCTGAAAGCACCCTTAATATCAACAACTTTCCACAGAGCTGTAGCCTGTTTCTTCAGCAGACAATAAAAAATATTCCATATAACCCAGGTTGACAAAAGGCTGTCAAAACATTCAGATTAATTTAGACATGGCCGTCCTGTTTTTATTATCATTTGAATGGAATGTTGTCCACGATGAAAGCGCCAGAAAATGCAGCACATTCAACGCCATTGTACTGTAGAGAAAATATGTCACAACTTTGCATATGGAATAGGTACAAAAACATTGCATTATCTATTTTTAGTTGGATTTCCAAGGACATGAATGCATCATTTGTAATTTCAACAAAGCTTTGGATTTCCTGACAAGGAACAAAGAGACTCGAAAGCTAAATAAGTATAACGTGTACCACAGCAACATAGTTTAACATTGTAAAAAAGTCTTTGTAAAATTGTCTGCCAATTTATTAAGAGAAGAAAAAAAACTATTCAGACATTTGAATGTCTATGAAAATAATTTCATAGAGACTGGAATACTTGAAAATCCATTTAGACATTATTGTATATAGAAAAAAAAACTATTCAGACATTTGAAAAAATGTCTGAATAGTTTTTGACTGATTTATATGGCTCCTTGCATCCTGGGTCTAATGCTGTGACCAAACGTGAAAAACTGGTGATGTTGTTACTACATTAGCAAGAAAATTGACATAAAATGAATGGGAATTTCAGTCTGACGTGACCCTGCTAACAGTTTAACCACATTTATCTGAGCTCAGGAGAATCCATCAGTGTGGCCTGTGAATAAATAGACTGCTCCTGTCTATTATTTACCAGGCAGATTTAAAAGGATGTCTCCACTACCCGTGCCCTTTGTCAGGATTGAACCTTGAATTGCTCAGGGTGATTAGTAGCAGGAATTGTGCAGCAGCAGCAGTATCAGTGATCTCAGGCTACTTTTCTTTATATCCAGGCTTTTCTACCTTCTGTTTCATGCACTGACTGATCTTGTTTTTGATGCTGCTAAAAGGTAGCTTTCTGAAACAGCCCACCACTGTCCGACCCCTTCCCTACTAAGACTGCATTAAGATTTGAATCCTTTGTTCGGCCAGCAGTTCTGTCCCCCTCCTTCATCTGGCCCTCCATTGAAAACCCACCTTTCTGTCAACCCAGGAGTCCTTTCAATACTGCCGAGGCATGTGAAAGATGCAGAAAAGCAGTAAGTGGTGCTTGTAAGAAGGTTTTCTTTGCTCCCACTGGGCCTTGCAGACAATGTTCTCTGTATCTGCCAAATTCCCTCTATGCCTGACTACAGGCTGTTTGGGTTTGTAGGAGATTGTCTGCACTGTTGTAAAATAACTTCCACTAAACCCTTGAATAAATTACTTTCCTAAATCATGTAAATAAACCACAAACAGGTGTGGCCAAAACTCCGGATCAGGACCATTTGTTTCAACAATTACATATTATATTGGTAAACATTTATCCTTTTGGACTTTATTTTGCTAACATTTAGCATTTTCTGTTACTATGTCATTTCCTTTGGTTATCCTAATGTTTATGTTGTTTACAGACTACAGCTATCTTAGTAAGCAATTTAAACTTTAACTTTCATTAAATTTCACACTTTCTGTTGATGTATTTTTGCTAACTGGCCTTTTCTGCATTAGTTTAAGTTTTCGTGAATTTACATCATTAACTGAGAATTGATTTAATTAAATTCTTGTGCAACTGAGAACACCTGACCACAAACAGAAGTCATTTATTCCCTGCATTCTAGGAAACCACCTAATTACCCGCTCACTTAGAAAAGTATATTTGTAGAAAAAGTACTGGTGATTACATTATATTTTCCAGTTAGCGAGAATTTCTTTTATTACATCGCGTTTCTGTGTGACTTGTTGTCTTAAGTATCTCAGGAGGAGCAGTTGGAGCTTCTGTGTCTTTGAATTATTAAATCTGGTCAGTAAAAAAGTTTGGACACCCCTGCATTAGCAGGAAGGAGAACTAAAATATTCATCATCTCATTTTATGTGGGTGTTAACACTGATTATGTTTTGTTCTTTGTTCACTCGTAGCAGAAAAGCTGCAGTCACTCAGGAGCAAAAAAATATTTAGCTCATGCACAGTTTATCAGCAATCATTTGTCTAAAAATGTCATCACTAATCAGCAATAATTATGTCTCAATGTTAGCGATCAATTCTAATTGAGTGATTTCACAGACAAGTAATCTAATACTCCCAGGGATTTGGCAACGGTTTTACATGTGTGACACACTCTGTCGTCCGTGTTAGTTGCTATTCACTCCTCGACTCTTCATCAGTGTATGACATATAAAGAACAGGAAGCTGGTAATTATCATGGAAAACAGGGTTCCGCATAGAACGGGGGTAAATTTTTATGGAGCAGCCCTGAAAAGCCGTTCCCAGTGCAGGCCTAATTGTTTGATGGATAGCAGGGAAAGATTTGCATTTATATTGTGCTCTAAGCTCCTCCCACCTATTTGGATACCATATATAACCAGTGCCTGACACTGGAGCAGTGGTCGCAGCGTAAACCACCAGTCAGTGTGTTTTAACTGCGGCTGCTGTGCCCTGCAGCACACACCGTGGGTGGCTAGTTTTATGGGCTGCTGTGGCAAAACTCCACAAACTTCTGAAACATTTTTATTGCAGCTCAAACGTGTGCATGCTATTTGCATTTTTATCATTTGTGTGTGTGTGTGTGTTTTCTTTATGAATACCTTAGATTTTTGAGAACTGCTAATTATACAGAATAATTCAACACGCTCAGAAAGCGTGATGATAATTTACATATGGTGGATATAAAAAGGTCCTCACATACAAAACTTAATTAATTCTATAATCTGCACATATTGAAAAAAACAAGGCATTGAAAAATCTTTAACAAAACACACTCAAAGTAACGACAATAAGAAGTGAAATCACTAAGGTAATTCAAGGTATTAATTTAATCTAGTAAATATAATTCACAGCAGGTACTAGTTGTGCCCTACAATCTTCCAAGTCACCCAGTCTCATAAAGTCTTGACTCGAGGCACGGGTTTCAAGAAAGGAAACACAACGAGTACAACTACATTTTACCTAAATCTAACAGGAACCTTCCAAAGGCATGTCAAGAAAGGTTGAACTCTGGCTCTGATTCTAAAGAAGTATGTACAACCGTGCACCGAAGAAACGCCTTTCACGATGTGATGCACGGCTGTGGCACCATCAGGTTTGGAGGCTTCAGGCGTGAGCTTTTACAAGAACCTGTCACTTTAGTACAAAACCTCCAGGTGTTTGCTGGAAAGATGGAGATTAGGAAGATTCATTCATGGCCGACAACAACTCAAATCAACAATCAGCAGAGTAAAATTATAATCTTAGAGAGGCCCAGTCAAACTCTAGACCAGAATCTACCCAGAAATCCCTGCTTCAACCTGGAAAGTTCCATACACAAAAAACTTGTTTTTTTCATTATGAATATGGAAACTGGCAATTTGATGTATGCCATGGTAGTAATACTTCAACATAATGTAGATTTTGATGGCTTGGCTTGTACTGACCAGTTTTTAGTAAAAAAAAAAGGCAAGGTTTATTATCTAAAATAAAACCCCTGGTTTGTGACAGATTAGTAACAGATTTCTTTCTCTGATTTAGTTAGTATCTAAATATGATGTCTTTATCATAATATTTTAATCTTAGTTTATTTGTTAGACTTAACCCTTGGTTTAACAGTGTACGGTTTTCTCAAGCGAATGAAAAAATAATTAGCAGTGAGTGAAAATCAAAGTGTCCTTTGTATCACCTTGTTTGTCTTGGGTGTGCGTGTGATCAAGAGCAGTGACCTCAAAGAGATGGATGTATGTAGAGATCTATCGTGACACGCATTATTCATCACCGTTGACACCTAATTCTCTTAACAGTAAAATCCATGTAAACAAAATTGAGAAAATTGATGCCACAGCAGTATTTGATACCACTTAATGCTGCAGCGTGTGAATTGCATTATGTCGTGTACACATTATTAAACTTGTCCTAAAAAATGAAAATTGCATGTTTCATAACAAATTGATGGTAAATGAAAAAATAGTCATTCATATTGTACCATTGGTCCAATCAAGTTTAACTAATCAAAAGTCTTCCTTAAAAAATTCCGTCGTCCTAACTGTTGGTTTTAGTGTGTTTCTCAGCCATGCAGTAAAATCCCTGTCTGCCGTCCTAACCTGACTGTTGCTGACCAGCCAAATAAAAAAATAAAATTTGTCATGGCCAGGATGCCTTCAGGTGGTGAAAGCCGACTCCGCACAGACTCGTGCAGCTCTGCTGACTTGACAGCAACTTTTAAGCCTAAAGAAACACAGACGCAGAGGCGTTTTGTAGTAAACCGGTGTATTGTAGCTTTTAATTGTCTGCCTTCATATTGTCGCCTTGTTATCGATCCCTTGTTTATGCTGCGCGCACACACACTTCGGCACGCAGCAGGGGAATATCACTGTATCTGATGACTTCCCATCGACACGGTTCATTGTCTATAGCTCCTAGCAACACTTTCTCTGCAGGACCACATTATTGTTCTGCTTACAGCTGCTATACATTTGCTTTACACGCACATACAAACCTGACTCGACCAGGGCCGGTTGTAGACAATGCAGAGTCTGCATTTGTTTTAAAGGGGAACGCTGACCATCCATCATTCCTTTTGTTCATCCACGAAAACTTGGATTGATTTTGGATCATTGCATAGATAGGCAGTTGCCTGCTGTTGTGCCATCTCCGGCTCCAGCTCCAGATTTAGAGAAATGTTGTCTCTGGAAATTAAAGTGTTTGATTGTTATCTTATTTTCAGAGAGGTTTTTTCCCCCCCTGTGCAGTCATTTCTCGTTGTTCTGTGTTTCTAAAGGTGCCCTCATTAACCTCCTCTCTCTTTGTGTCTCGAGCTTCCTTATGTTTGTGCACGGCAATAAGTTAAAAATAGTCCTTGTAATTATGAAATGCTCAGACAGTTCAGCTTTATAAAATCTTATTATTATTATCCTCACATGCACATACATTATATTATTATAATTGTGCTAGTTTCTTCTGGAACTTTTCTTTCTCCAGATTTAACACAAGGACGAAACAAAAGCAACAGCTGTTTCGCTTCGCCACAACAGTACAATTATAAAACCAGATGCAGGCGATTTACTGAGGACGACGCCCTTCAGTTTAACACTACATTTATTGGGAACATTCCTACAGCTGCGTGCGTGGTGGCTAAGTTTCCAGATACCTTTCCAGATTTGTGTCTAGGTTGTAAAGGAGGAAGGAGGTGTAAAGGTTTAATGTTTGAGCAGCTAAATTATTCCTTTTTCTTAAAATTCAGGATTTGGCACCTGTTTCACATGCTGATAGTGAAGTGTAGGTCCATAACGAGGAGGAGAATCAGACAACTGTGGCCACTGATAACAAAATAAGTTAATGTTTAATGTTAAAATACAATATAAGTTAGCAGTAAAAAAAATCACTGAAAAATCCTTTGGTCCTTTTACCCTGTCAGTGTAATTGTAATAGTCACCATCTTCTCTAAGCACACTGTTTGTATATTTGAATGTCGTATCATCTGTCTTTGTTAATGGCCTACTTCTTCATTGTAAAAACTCTCTCGGAGGTTTTCCCATGGCCTCAAAGGTACGTCTCATTGCAAACCCGCCTTTAGTAATAAGAGCGATCGGCAATGGGAAGGAGCGTCGACCGAACCTCAGCGCCTGGCTCGTATGGAAGCAAAGACAATAAACTCCACGGAACGCTCTTGAAAACTTTCAAACGTTTCTTGTTCCCCTGCTCTCACATTTGCATAGTTTGAAGGATCATGAGCAAAAGGCACAAAAAAATTAGCAACCCATAGAAGCATGTGAAATCTCGAGGGCAGCTGAAGTGCCTTTGCGGCTGCGGAGTGGGAGCACTCCCGCCTCCTTACCCTTCTCACCCCATGTGGCGGAGGTCCTGCTATTGAGGCCCAGAGTCATTAATCACCAGGATCTTTTCAGCTGTCAATACATACAAAAAGAAACCACACAAACACCACAATGGTGTCTTAAGTACAAAGTTTTTTTTTTCCGTTTTTTTTTTTCTTAGCGGGGGCAAATATAGTTCACAGGGGATTATTGTTTACTTCTCTGTCTGGTGCACATCTCACCCAGCATTTATATAGAGCTTATCTCCTGGAGATATCCCCGTCTGAACATGGTCACACTGTCAGTAAAAAGTCTCAGATTTAGCAGGAAGTGTATTTTTCAAGGAGCTACATTCTCTTATCTCAGAAGTCAACAGATAAGTGAGAAGCAAAGAGGTACAATCCTGCAGCACAAAAGATAAGGTGTTCAGATCATGACACTCAGTAGAACTGAGAATATGTCCTCATGTAGCAAATGTATCACAATCTTCATATTAGTCAGTGACATGTGCACCAGTGTATATATATATATATACTGTAGAGAGAGATCAGAGACAAGAAGTAAACAATTACATTAATTATCAAGGTTAAATAACATACTGTATATCACTTTACAAAACCTGAAGCCAAGACAAATATACGGTTACAAATGGGTCAAATCAATTGTTACAGTTCCCTTAACCAAGAGGTTCAACAAATTCAATGATATATAAATACCTGCGTAGACTTACTATAACAAGGAAAAGTCAGTTTATTGCACTGGACTTTAACTTATGGCATCTTTATGTTCAATGCAGTACATAAAATACAATGAGATGAAGAAATTTTTTTTACCATTTTTTACCATGCAACTATCCAGTACTTTGCAGTACTGGAGTACTAATACTGAATCACAAAATAGTAAAGTACTATAATAAATAAGTACTAAATTAAAATAGCCGAACAATAAAGAAATGGCTAAAGTAAGCATGTAGCAGAGTTAGCAAAAAATTGAGATAGATAAAGTTAGTTATCCCAAATACAGCAGAATTAGCTACATTTTGAAATTGTTTTATAAATTTAAGGGAGATCGATAAGGATTTCCCTGGGAAATATTTTAAAGGTGAACTTTTCATACCAAAAGGCTGTTAGTCATGAAAGATACATATAGATTTATTTCAATTAATAGGGTCTTTATTGTTTTTCACCTCATTAAATTAGTTGTTGTTTCATGGTATCCCCACTGTGGCCTCTGTCTTCGTCTTTACTTTCTTTACACCAACCGTTTTCATGCCCTCCTTCACACACTCTATGAAGCTTATTTTGGATTTCCTTTTTCCCTTCTGCCTGTGAGTTTTGTCTCCAATATATTCACTATCACTCCTCAGCAGATGTCCAAACTAGCTCAACCTTACCTCTGCCACGTTATCTCCAAACTGCTCAACCTTAGCTGTCTTTTTTTTCTGTACTTCTGTTCATTTTGATCACTCCCTGTGAAAATCTCAGCATCTTACGTCAGAGGTTTTTTAACAGGGGGTTTTGACCCCCATGCAGGACCTGTGATATTATACAGTCACTCATTTTTTCTCAACATTTTTTTATCAGCTTTTATGTATGATTAGCATGCATTTGATAGACAATGTTAAAGTAGGCTTTGGCATGGCTGCAGGACTCATACACAGGTTTAAAATGAAACATAAATATAAACATCTCTGTATTATTTGGACGTGTTTGTACTAAATGTTAAATAACGAGGCATGTTTATACATGGCCTGGCTAAATATAAAACACAATTTTATATAATATACACAACAGCCGGGCTCTGGTCCATCTCTCTCCATCAGCTGTCTCACCATCACCTCCTGTCTTCCAGACTTGCAGCATTTGTTATTTCCAGCACAGCTTTTTACACTGTTCTTACTATTTTTTTTCTTTTGATGTTCACTCATCTTTTCAACCTCTTCAAGCTCGTTACCACATGCTGCTCTCTCTCATTACAGATTAGAGTTTCATCTGGATTGTGTTGCTCTAAGAAGCCTTCTGCCTGTCCACAGCCAGTGTACACAAAATGGAGCTTAGAAATTATTCCTGTTGATACTTCAACAATACCATGAAACCACTGTCCATTTATGTTTTGCACCACTTCCATGTACTTCGCAGCCACTCCAGACCTAGCTTTCATGTATATATATATATTTAGTAAATGTTAAATTCTCCTCCTAATATTGGTCAGATACTCAGTCTACAGCATATGTGACATGAGTAGTTGTGTATTTCAGATTCTAATCCTTGCAGCTGCCTCAATGTGGTTGTAAGATTTGTTTTGGAGTGTCGCTGATTTGTAACATGTAGACAACAAATTTTACGGAGGGACAGCTGCCTCTTTTAAAGACGCTGGAGGCTGTGTATTTCAATGTGGCACATAAAAAAAGGATATTTGTGGGAGGCCTACACCGTAAACTTTATAGCTGGTAGATTTGTTGTGCCTTATTGTAATAAATTTAATCCTGTACTACTTCATCCCTGCCCGTACCCAACTCTGCATACTCTACTGCTGGGGAGCATGCACTTACATTGTATTTGTTTTCACAGTGGGCTGATTCAGGCAAGTGTGTATAATCTGGCATTGTGCACCTGTAAATAATGTTTTGTCACAGTGTTTGACTTAACAGTGAGGCCTGTTAATGGATTTTCTTAATAATAAAATAAAACCTTGTCCAGGCCTGCCTTTGTTTATATTTGCTTTGTTTTTACTTTACAGATCCACTGAACTGGCGGTGTAATCTACATTTGATGTTGAAAATAGTGCGGAGGAAGCCATGGAAGTGAAGGAACGAAGACCTTACCGCTCGCTCACTGCTCGGCAGGATGTTGAACGCCGCTACACCAGCTCCTCAGCAGACAGCGAGGACGGAAAACCCAATTCCAAATCCTACAGCTCCAGCGAAACGCTCAAGGCCTTTGACCACGACTCAAGAATGGCCTACGGGAGCCGTGTTAAAGAAATGGTCCATCACGAAGTGGATGAGTTCAACCGTCAAGGTTAGATGGTGTTAGAAAAACTGTGCCATAATATATGCAGAGAGTTGATTGTCATTAATGTCAACAGTACATTAGCACTCCACAGTAGCATGAAAATGCCATTTATTAGTTTAAGCATACATAACTCCCCCGTCTCGATGTATGCACCACTGCCCCTTTATTAAGGAGTCTCTGGGTAATTCACACTCAGCCACCGTAGAGGTCACTCTCCATAGTTTTACTATAGCAGAAGGGCCCCGGGCTGAACTTAAAGGGTTCATGTCAACTCTGCATCATCCACATCTTCAGCATTTACCTTCTCCACATATTCAATAAATTGTTGAAAATAAGAAGACAATCTTTAAAAATAAAGTTACTATATATATATTCTAGAGAGGGGGCGATTGCTGATATTAGTATATTATTAAGCAGAACTTTAGGAAGAGTGTTGATAAACACAGTACATGTAGTTTATCCTCCCTCCACTGCAGGCTGTTCCTTTTATATACAAAGCCAAGGTCAATGTGTTGACTGTGCTACAACAGCATTATTGTTCAATGGAAATGTCATCCTGTAAAAACTACATTTATCAGTGTCAGATCTCCCTTAGCTAAACAAAAGTCAGTCATCAAGTTTATTAAAAAAGGAAAAAATATTGTCAAGATTAGTGGCCGTCGCTGGTCTCTGAAAAAGCTAATTGTACAACAATATACAGAAATATAAATCAGTGGGAACAAATAAAAAAAAAGAAAAATGTGAGTCATCATCTTCTCAATAATAGATAGTTCAGTTAGTTGCTCACCCTGAGGATTTCCAGGGATCTTTGTGTTTTTTCTTTGTGAGACTGTCTCATGGCTATGCTCAGGTTTTGTCTTTTGGCTCATCCTAATGAAAACATTTTTATTTCATGGCTCACTGTTCTCCAGCCAAATGGACAAAGCGCTGAAACGCTGCAGCTGAGGCTGATTCACTGAAAGGCTAACTCACCTCCATGTGCTTCAAATCACTGCTGTGCTTTGCTTAATGTTTAATGTTCCAGGTCCATTCAGCCTCATGGCTAATAAACACTCCGCACCTTCTCCACTTTGGCATCACTGTAGAGTTACAGGTCATAGCCTGTAACTCCACTTTACACACATTAGCAATGGATGCTAACTGTATTAAAGCAAACATAAAAACAACTTTTACAATTAGAATGTGATGTGTGTGTGTGTTTTTAATTACCATTATTTTACTGTAACATTTTGACTAAGAAGTTCTTTACGATGTGTAAGTGATGATTGAGTTTGGAGATTGTATTAAGTTCAGATCAAAGTCAGGGTAAGGATTATGGACACATTATAGATGTGCCAGATCAAAGTCAGGGTAAGGATTATGAATAGGTGTATATGTGAAATGGTCAAATATAGCAAGTTCTCACCAAACACAAGATCAAAATAACTGATGACTGACTGTTCTTTGTAGAATTATACTTTTAATGGCTGATGAACAGCAAAGTAACGTTGCTTTCATATAAATCAAACACATCAACCGAGGCTGTTCAGTCACCAAGGTCTGCTGCAACAGCCTGAAATGTTGTGGTCGTGATGTTGAGCTTTGAAAAGAGGAAACTATAGAGGCAGATATTTGAATATTTTAAATACTCATTTAATCTCTCCTGTCACTTCTTAAACACTAAATACACCTCTATCTCCAGCACTGCCATTTTAAAGGGGTTACTGCACCTGTCAAGGACAGGCTCTTTGTGTCTTCATATTCTGCTATGAACACAGTTCATTATGTTAAGCGCTGCAGTAAGTGACAGATGTAATTACCAGTGCCGTGTTATTGGTTTGCTGCAGGGACAGACTTCTCCCTCCGAGACCTTGGCTTCGGGGAGGGCCTCCCAACCCATGTAGCCACCTACAGGGCTGACCTGGGTTTGCAGCACCGCGATTACTCGGTCAGCGTGGGCTCAGACGCGGACACGGAGACGGACGGCATCATGTCGCCAGAGCATGCTGTCAGACTATGGGGCCGCAGCAACACCAAGTCTGGTCGCAGCTCCTGCCTCTCCAGCAGGGCTAACTCCAATTTGACTCTCACTGACACGGAACATGAGAACACAGAGAACGGTAGGAACCTTTCTTTATCACTGCTGGTTCTTCTCCCATGTGGACATTTGGCTCTGCTGTTGGAGAATGTGTGAATGTGATTTAAAAGACTTGTGTTGAGACAATTCTTCTTTTTTTTTTTTTACATTTCATCATATATTTTGATTTTAAATTTTACATGACATGACAATTTTACATGGTGATTTTAAACACATTCAGATGTCTAGTAGGTCAAGACGTCCTTCACCAGGTCGAGAAGGAAAAAATAAATGTTTTTCATAATTTTTTCTTTTAAGTTTAGGCATTTTTTAGCACCGCTGTGTTGGCGTGTGTGCTCATTTTTTCTTTTAAGTTTAGGCATTTTTAGCGTGTGTGCTTGGCCATTGCTTCCCAATCTTTTTTTCAACCTTTTCAACCCTCACACAATGGCCATTGCTTCCCAATCTTTTTTTCAACTTTCACACAATAGGTACATGTATGTGAAGTATTCTTTGAAAGTAGTCAATTTAAACTTATGCAAAATAGCTATGAATAAAATAGTATCTAAAAATGTCAATTAAAAAAAATCCCCATTTAAAGTTACGTTAAATGTGTAGTAAAGATAATAAAGCCTAGGTTCCAAACAGGATCCATGGACTCCCCAGGCACTCGTTGGTTCTGTTGCTTTTCCTTCACTTGGAGTACTCTCTCTGTACCTGGCAGACAGATTCCGTTTCTCTAACACAGCCTTGTTGTGTCCACACTGCCTGCTCCCCTCTGTATTTGTTTACCTGAGTCTCTGCCATTTTCTATTGACATGGCCGTGCTCTGTGGTGAGATTTAAGTTCAGCTTGACATTGTGCATACATTATGCTGCCGTGACCGAGCAACTCATCAAGGGCTGGTAGTAAAAATTCTAATTGCACGTGTGCCGCTTGGCAAAGAACCTTGTGAATTGTTTAGCATTTTGGTGTGTGTCACATTATGTATTAGCTTCTTATTATAACTGACAGAAATGACTTCTTGGAAGCGAAATCCATTAGCCCGGATGACTCAGGCAGAGAATCTGGCATCCCTGTTGCTTGATCATGTTAGATGGTAGGGGAACAGAATTTGGCTGCATTATACATAATTAAAAAGAGCCTCCTTGGATAGCTGCTCGGGGATTGGTTCCTCGGAATGTGTCGGGAGCAGCAGTAGCTGCTGCATCTGTGAGGTCCTGTCGAGCTTTTCACCAGCTTTTTATTCCACTTACTGGAGCAGAAAGACCAGTTGTATTCTGTATTTAATTCAGTAACTCCTTTTAACATACAATTTATATGTGGCAGGTTAATTAGAATTCATTGAGTTTTGTGTGTGCGGGTTAATTAGAATTCATTGAGTTTTGTGCGTGCATGTGCACGTGTGTGTGACTGCTTTAATCTTTTTGAATCAACAAACCATTTACTCTGCTGTAATGTACTTTGCTAATTGAACCTTCACACTCCCTTACTGGTGCAATGTGCAGTCAATAAAGTTTGGCCACCATTTGGTCAAATTTAGCCATGAAACCTCCAACAGACCCTGGTTTTAATGCATGCAAATAAGCTGTAGTGATTTTTGGATCAAATCTATTTTTTGTTTTTTTTTCTCCAGCTCAGCTGACTCCCAGATATGCTGTACTGTATGCATAATAATGGGGGAAAACTGTGTTCATTTCATTCATTTCAGATGTGAAGAGATGATAATTTTGCAAACATGATTGACTCCATAACCTACTGTGAGAGGTAACAGCTTCCAGGAAATGTAATTACGCTGAGCGCCCATGGTTCAAGCTGTGGTCTGCAATACATTTCTGGCTTTAGTAATCAATAATTCTATAACAACATTTTCACAAAATGTAAATGAAGTTATCGGAGGGAGAAAACCTGGCTTCTCCTTTACACTTCCAGACTTCAGAGCTTTCTTTGAAAAGGTCACTTTTCCAGCATTGGTAGCAACTTTTTCTTATGTTTCAGGCAAATTACGGACAGAGAGAGAAATAATTGAGAAATAATTTATGACAGCATTTAAACTTGCCATTTGAAAGTATATAGGTAGTGATACAGATCACTAGTCTTTCTAACTGAGTTAATAAGGTCGTGGATCCAATTTCTGATTTAGATTTATTCAAATAAATGATGAAAACAAGTTCTGCCATGTATAGTGCTTTGAGTTGGAGTTATTAACACAAAAGCTCTGTAAATTGGGCTTTTTTCCTTAAATTCTAATTATTTTCATTATCATATTGTGTTAAAAGTTATTGGTAAACGTTTTATTCTGATAAAACTACAGCCATTGGCTGTTATCCTGCCTTCTGAATGTGTTGCTGGTAACACAGTATTCACAGAATACATTTGCTGATGGATATTTCTGTGTAAATCACATACTCTCTGGTCCATATGGAGCCTCTCAGGGAATCTTCCGGCAGCCAGCGGTTGCTGAGTCGCTGCACAACATACAGAGGCTGGAAACAGCGTGCATGCTGGTCCAATCTACAATGTTTGGACAAGAGCGGCTGTCTTTGAGCTTTGTCCCATTAAAGCTTATTCAGATGTGTGCTCTAATCTTGAGTTTCTCTTTGCTCTTGGGGCTGCTGTATTACATTTCTGAAACCATGAGAAGCGACAGCGGAGAGAGCCACCACAGCCTGCTGTGAGTCTTATTATATAGGTCCTGGAACATGTGGATCAAAGTAGGAGAGCCATCCTTAGGGTGCTTTTATGAAAAGAAAAAAAAAGACACTTGTGTTACTCCTGTATTGTTTCACTGCTTTACTCCATTTAACGTATAAGTGTAAAGACCAAACCCAACCTGAGCGTTGTTGTACTGCGGTGTCCATTGGCACAAATTGCTGCTTCCTAAAATATACATGTTTTCCCAAAAGCCAAACACAAAAATGTCAAAATGCTAAAGGGCATTCAAAGAAATATCATTTCAGGTCAAATGATCACATTTTCCCTTTTCTTATAAAAATGAATTACTTTGGGGATAACCTTTTTTTTATTCCAGTTTAATTCTTAAGTCTTCATGTCACAGGTTCAGGATGAGACAGGGTTTTGTATGGAGATGAAACTACAATGTTGCTTTGCACTGGCAGCTACATTTTTCCTGGTACCAAGAGGAATCATCATTGTACTTTAGACACAAGATACAGGGAACATGGAGTAAATGTGAATTTTTCCAAATACTGCCTATCCTCAGATTGATGTCTTCTCTAATTAGTAAAAATGTTCTAAAAAAGGTGCAACAAAATAGAGACAGGATATAAATGTGTGTGAATGGGTATGAAGAGCGTAGTGTACAATACTGTTCAGGTCATGAGCACCAATAAAGTCCAAACACAAGTACAGACCATTTACCTCTTTTTAAATAACACAAATGTAGACAACAGGCTGGAAGCACAAACATCTGGCTGTTGATGTTTGTTGATGGTTGTTACAGACAGTGTAAAGCCATGTGATCGTATTCTCTTGTTGTTATTGATGTTAGTTACCATTTGTGAGATGGGAGACTGAATGTTTGTCCCGGCCAGGACAGTATTCAGATTTTAGCTTTATAGTCTGTGTTTATGGTACGTATAGTACAGGGGTGTCAAACTCATTTTGCGTGAGGGGCAAATGCAGCCTGATAAGATATCAAGTGGCCGGACCAGTACAATCATATCATAATTACCTATAAATGACATCAAGTCCATGTTTTTCCCTTTGTTTTATACAAATATGTGCAAGTTTATTAGAAAATATTTAATGAAATATAAATCAACAAAAATTCACGAACATGAAATGTGTTTTTAACCTTCAAAATTCATCAAGTGGGCCAGATTGAACCCCTCAGGTGGGCCAGTTTTGGGCCACGGGCCGTATGCTTGACACCCCTGATGTAGTATATAGATTGTGGAGTCATACACAGCCAGTAGGCTGTTTGGTGGACTAATATCCTCTGCTTCAAAACTGCTGCATAAATTCTCAAATGTTCAAGGTATCCAGAGGGATGATGCAAGGATTTCTACGATGCATCCTCACTTTAGTGTCATCTGCACAGCTGCATCCGAGTGAGGCTTTATGACACCCTACAGGGAAGTGCACTAAAGTACAACCGAGCTAATGAACGTACAAACGACGACTTTATGTTTCAGCTTAAAGGAGCGAGGGAACTTTTGACTCCTAAACTGGAGAAAGGGTCTCTGCAGAAACATAATGATTAGAATTGAGTGATCACTCTTGAACGGGATATTTCACGTCAAAATCCTGTTGTTAAATTCTCGCCAATTGTCTCTCAATCCATAGCTCGTGCATGCTTCACATTCTGGTGTCTCTATCATTGTGTCTCAGGCAGCAGCACTGACTAATGATAAGAAGCAGCAAACAGAAAAAAAGGGCCAATTGAAGATGAATGGTTCCCTGGTTTCTTTAATTCAATTCCTTTTTTGTTCTGCATGATTAAACGGCAGTCATCAATCAGCATTTTTTTACCTTCAAAGCACATCGTGGCTAATGTGCTGATGTGTGTGCGCTTTTGTTGGGGTGAGAGCGGCATTTATTGACGTGGTGTTTTCAGATAGAAAAAAAAACACGTCCTTTGATCGGGGTTTAACATGTTCAAGAGCATTTTTTTGCACATTTACACAGACTTGTTTACAGCACTGGTGTTAATCTGTGTCACTGCTGCTGATTAGCTGAGGATTCTACAGAGAAAGGCATTTAACTGATTTACAGCTAATCCACGAGTACGACATGGTACAATACACCTCGGTTTTACAGTTGCTTTTAAATGTACTACTATTCCAAATCAAGTAAATGTCAAATACAAATGTCAAAGGGAAAAAAAGATCTCAAAACTCGAAATGCATGAATTAAAAAATATAATTAAAAATTAAAATGAAGACCTCTATTAACATGATGCACTCCACTTCTTAACTTAAGTGAAGAAACACAAACTTTGTTCTCTCTATTTGTTAAACATGATGTAATTAAAAATTCATACCAGTAATAAAAAATGGGCCAAAACACAAGATTGTGCCACAGACTTTTGCAGACAGTCTGATTTCAAAACAATGAGCAAAATTAATATAACAATTTGCTGTTGGGAAATGTGCAAACATTCAAGTATTAATCTGACACAAAGGGAAAACATTGTCAGTTAATCAGTTTCTTTCTCCAGAAAAAAAATATTTGTACAACACAACAGAATACTTTTCTTATGAAGAACGGGTGAATATGACAAAATTATTATATACGTAATATATTCTATATATAATAATAAATATTCAGATAGAGATGTATAAACAAAGCTGATGAGGTGTTACGTACGGGAAGACACAGCTTTATATTAAAACGCACAAAAAACAGGTTTATGAATGTAGTAAATGTATAGCAAATAATTTCTCTAATTCTGTGAGTGCTACTACTTAGTTATTATCTTAAAACAGCTAGAATTCTACCAACATGTAGCATTTTCTAGCTACATGCTAGCAAAAAGTGATAAGAAATGTAAATGTAAATTCTTCAGGTTTAGAAATTGCTCAAACCAAAGCCAGTAATGAGTCAAAAAGTAACCTTAGGCCAACTGAGCTAATTGAGCTAAATATTGAGCATAGCTGAACTGATTTGTTGTAGTTTCCAGATTATGTTTGGAAAAGATTTCTCAAATTTAGCACAGTAAATAAAAGAAAGCATTATTTGTTCTGTTGGGACAATAAATCCACAGGAACATCAAATGTGAAATGGAAGTGAGATCACAAATCTACAGTAATACATTCATAGTAAACAACAGTATCATTTCAAGGTGTGTTTTCCCTCTGAATATTAATTATCATGTACTAACAGAAATGATGTACCGTTATACTGCCAAGGAAAGAAAATGTGAAATACGACTCAGTTCACAGACACGGACTGTTGGTGTAGAGGTTTTACACGGGCTCATCGGTTAACGACGCACTCCAGCTACGACATTTCGAGGTTATCTCCCATAAATGTATTAAAAACTTCTTGTTCCATCATTCCGATGTACAGCATTAAACCATATTTCATACAGCATAGTTGGCAAACGTATCATCACGCGGCAAGGCAGCTTTGTTTACATTTACCGCATTTACAGTTACCACTGTGTTATTGCAGGTGAGTGACAGGACTTTATAAACATTATGTTAAATCTGACTTATGCCGAATGTTGAGTCACGTTGCACCGTAGGAACTGAACGCCAACGAAAGTCGAGGACCACCTTTAATGTAGTTATGAAGAAAAAAAAAAAGGAAAGAACGTCTTTTTGTCTACAAGTGCTGAATGGAGGAGTTGAGGACTGAATAAGCTGTCAGCAGTTAGAAAGGTGGAGGCTACAGGCTTCAGGCCAGGGCTCACTTTATAAATCTTAGAATAGCATCGCAGCAGCGTGAGGGAAAGCTGCTCCACATGGAAACCCGTGGTGGCCCCAAAAGGCTGAATGGCTTTGAGAAGCAAATCTCTGGCATATTTGAACTTGAGCTGAGTTGTATATCGGTGTGTGTCGCCGTACCACCTTGATATAGTGAAGGGCTGAAGGGACATATGTTTTGTTTTATTGCAAAGAACCGCTGAGCTTGGCTGTGAATGGTCAGTGCACATTTGTTTTACCTACTTCATCGTGCTAATACGTTTGGCACAATAAGGGAGCGTCAACCGCCGGGGTCGGAGAAGAAAGTGACACAATACATCACAACTGCACATCACAGCCTCACAACTCACACCGCTGTTCTGACAGAGTCGGGCCACGTTCTCAGAATCGAATGCACTTATGTGAAGTTATGTGTGTGTAACTCAGTGGTGCAGTGTAACCACGCTGACCTTGTTCCTACTCCAGTTTTCTGTGTCTAAAATTACAGCGAAAGTCTAATATATTATTAGTTGTTTTTGTTTCGCAGTGTCCCACATCACAATTCACGTTGACCCAAGAAAATTAAAAGGCAGACATTTGGTAGTCAAAGAAATAGTAGCGTTATTCATTTATTACTTTTTTTTTATTTTTAACCAACTCAAATTGCTTTTAACACTTTATCAGGGATTTACGGCAGAGTCAGTTGATAAAGTCTGCTGCTGTGTTTAGTGTTATCTTATTAAAACTATATTGTCCTGGCATGACTTCTGACATCTGTGCAAATGTGAAATCAATAAAAAAATTAAAATAAATTATAGTAGGGAAGGTGTCAAATATGATAAGACAGTGTTAAATAATTTGTGTGAATTTCCATTTTTAGGACTAGAGATTATTGTCAGTATTTTGTGTGAAAACCTCAGTAGCATATCAACATTTATTCCTCGTGTTTTTACATTGATGCAATTTTATTAAAGGAGTTTAAATTGGAAAATTATTTCACTAAAATAAGATAGGTATACATACATAGTGTAGTGGTTAGCACGCCTGCCTTGGAAGCAGAGAGCAGAGAGTCCTGGGTTTGATTCCCAAGCAGAGAGCAGGTTAAAAAAAAGAAAAAAAAAAAAGAAATATGAATGAGTAATTCCCATTGGTTAACCAGTGGTATCCTGAGCCATCGCTGCACTTTAGCGTCTGTGACAAACAGGGAGGCTGTGATCATTCACTGTGAAGCACATTGTTTGGTTTGGTGTTGGATGGTGTAATTTCCTTCTGAAATGGCCTCAGACATCACACAAGCAGAATATCAGGCAAAAATGATGCTTCAAAGAACTCTCTCTTGGCCTCCCAGCTCACAGTGGTGGTTATTTTCGCCCCAGTATTTCTGCTGAAGTTATTTATTTGTTTACTTTTTTTTGGCAGAAGCGTTGCTCAGATCATGGATTAGCAGATATATTCTCTGGCTCATTTGCGGGATAATTTGATGGATTTTTGAGGTCCTTCTGGACATTTTTGGGTTCTTATCTCTGGAGCTGCATACCCTCTCCCTGCCTGTGCCGCTGACTTTCTAAACTAACAGCCCATCAGGGCCCATCTTACACCCAAGGCTTAGAGACCCTCACTGCAGCTCAGCGCACCACATGGAGCAGGATAAGCCGCCCAGTATTGAGGATGATCCAGACTGAGCCTCCCAACTTCTGTCCCTCTCTTAGCAGTATCCATTCCCTCATACACTCACTGATGATCATGTTATATGTTATTTATGGCCCAGTAAATCAACTCCTGCTCAGTGGTGCTTATGAACTAATAAAGTAAAGGTATCAGCAGATATTACCACAAGTTAAACAGAATTCAGTGTTTGATTAAACCGAATCCATGGACTGCAGGCAGGCCAGATGGACTCGATGTTAACAATGCCCATGTTTTCTAAGTTTGCTAAACTACTACTAACTATTTTAAACCGTCTTGTAAACAGTAACGTCACATACGTGAAGCTCCTCCCACTATTCTGATTCCCTGTGATCTTTCTACAACCTAAGTGAACTGTTCAGAACGGAACTTTTAGGTTGTTTTAATTATTACGTTGCCTAACGTTTACGTTGAAATATAGCAATTACGATATTATCTGGGCAATACATCACACCGCAGTGATGCCAGTTGTTTCCGTTAAAACAAATGTGTCCGTTCAGAAGTCACACTTATGTTTTGAAACGTTTATTTCACAAGAGTCCAAGGACAAACGCTTAATCTGGAAAAAACCCTCAATGTCAGAGAAAATCCTCGGTTAAAGATTTACACAAAATCCAGAGGTAGACGGAGCGCAGTCTTCTCTTCTCTTGGACTGTAGTCAAACTCACCATCAGTCAGTCTCTGTTCTGCTGCTTGATTACTGTTATTGGCTTCATTCTTAATTAACTGTAGTTCTAATATTGCAGTTGGTGTCATTTTTCAGTGTTCGTTTGTCACGAGTGTAGACCGTGCCCTGGATTCATTCTTAATTAACTGTAGTTCTAATTCTGCATTTGATTTGATGATTTGACTTATAAGTTTGCTTCTTATCTTCTAGTCTGTCAGTAGTTGTCAGTGAAATATGGAAAATATAATTTGTCTGTTAGACAAAAGTTGAAGTGAATAACACATACATATTTTCGTTTCATTTTATTTTAAACTTTCCTGGAAATCAAATCTGGTGTTAATACGGGAACCAGATGATTTAAAGTTGTTTTGCATGTGTCACATTAGGAATTGTATCTCACAGTCAGAATAAAAAGATATTGTCACAACAGCTTCCACTAACCCTTTAAATATATGCCTCTTGAATTACATTCCGGCACACTCTGTATTTAGGGCTGTCGCAGACATATAATGATTTATCGTCCACGCTCCCCGACTCTCTTCATTTCTCAGCTCTCATGGTTCACAATGTGATTATCACACCTTAATATCTGGTTTGTGCACACACAGGACTTTCACACACACAAAGACAGGTGCTGGACGCCTCACATTCCTCCTGGATAATTTCTCTGGGAAAGTAGCTGAACACGGAGAAAATTCACAACCTGTGCATGCTGGGGAAAATAGCTCAGGACATTAGCTCTGGATTTTTCTCCTCTGCCTTCAGGGCTTCCCCCCAAACGTACTGCTGTCATGCTAAAAACATGAGTCTTATCTCAGCTGTATTAATGGGTGGATTCCACAGCAGGTCACATCAGAGCTGCGTTCTCCTGGACTTGAAACCCTGAAGCTTACGCTGTGTGAATAAGGAGCGTTTGGCAAGGAGGCGCTTGAGGCTGTCGAGATAATTTAAGCTCAGTTATTTCTGACTGAACAGTGAGTGCAGTTTAGAGAAGTTTGGATTTTGGACAATTCCAATATTTCATTTGAGTTTGAAATGTCACAGTGCACAACTCAACTGAGGAACGAGAAAACAAATGGATTTCTGTCAGTCCAGATCGCTCCGGAATAACAATAAAATAAAAAGCTCTTGTAGTAATGAACCTGGAAATAACAATATTGTGATCTGAACTGAGATCAGCTGAGATTTTATTTTGTTTTGTCAAGAGCAACAGGTGGTGCTATAAACCAGAAATAAAAGATATAGTTTATTCCAACGGAAAAGTCGGGATTTTCCCTAAATCCAGTTGGAATGAAAAGTTGTTTTACTGCAGGAAATGACTGTCAGCATTACAAGTGGTGCCTGATGTAAAGCAAAGTAATGACGCCAACAGGCCACAACTCACCTCAGATCTTTTTACTGCATTTTTTAAACCTTGATCAGGGAGCTGCTGTCGTAATTATTTAGGAGCTGAACAGTCAGCTTAAGGTCTGTTCCAGGGTTTTCCAGGTGATGAGAAACACAAGCTGTGACACTTTACATTGACCTCAACAGAATGGTGCTGCAGACCACAGTGGGATGTGTTATCCTGTCGGCATTAGGCAAGTGCACCCTGAAGTTTGTTCTGTGATGTGAATGTCCAAAACTGTTATATACCTACTGTATATACTATATTTACAGAAAACAGCACGTGAAAACTAGAAATGTTTCATATTAACTTTTTGATACTAACTTTTTGCCGATATCTGATATGCCGATATTGTCTAAACACTTAATTTCTGATTCCAATAACAACCAATACCAATATATGCACCTGTTTGCCCCCAAAACTGCAGTAAACGTCTCAGGATCCTACAAGCGATTCCACAATATTTGGCAAAACCCAGACACTGCGTTATCAGGTTTTCATTATCAGAGAGGACCGATATTAGAGCATTCTAATAGGCGTTATGTAATTATGCTAATATCAGGCCGGTAATATCGGTCAGCCGTGGCTAAGGCGATGGTGTCCCTATTTACGACACGTCTTAAAATACTGAGTATCAGATCCCCAGCTGTCCCTATTTACGACACGTCTTAAAATGTCAAGTATAGCATTTGGGCGGAATCATATTGGATGGGCTATAGTTGTTTTTTTATCTTCAATCGTAAAATGTACCAATATCGGACTGATACCAATACTGAGTATCAGATCCCCAGTTTGTGATACCTGTTAAAGTCAGTGCGACACGGCTGTTTCCTCCTTTATCTACACTGAAATGCATCAACGTGTCAGACGTCACATGGTTCATGTTCTTCACCTGCACAGAGAGAGCGTTGATAATGAGTCATCAAAGATGATGATACTGTAGGTTTGTTTTCCCTTTTTCTATAATTCTGTTCAGAATGAGCTGTTTACTATCACTCGGGTCCTTCCTATGCACAGCACAATAAAGCAGAGCTATTGCATGTTGCATATAAAAGCCTCATTAAAATTGGATGTAAAGCAGAGTTAAAAGAGAATCGAAAAGGACATTGTGTACAGTATGCACATAAAAGAGAAATGTCAGAGAACAATAATAATTCATGTGTCAGTGAATCGCCGACTTTGAAAAAGAAGCAGTTTTAATTTTTAAAAGATGAAACAGCTGGTGACAGCATGGAGTAGAACAGACTGTGCTGCATGTGAAACAAACACATCAGTGAGTGATTGGCCTCATTCCCATCATACTGTACAGTTCACAACAATTAGCACACACTACACTCTCCTTTGTTTGCTTTCATGGTTACTTGCATTTCATCTAACGTTGTTCTCATGCAATGTTAATATTGTACACGCTGCGCACCAAGTAAATATTCTTTACAATAGAGTATAATCAACGATCAATCAAAATGTAATGTGTTATTTAATGATGTGCAGCTTTGTTTTTCTCTCAGCAAGAATAACTCATTGAATCTTTTTTTTTTTGGCTAACATTTTTTTCTTCTGTGCAGCTAATGTGTACGAGATCATGTTTTTTTTTTCAGCAGTGGGTCTCCATTACCCATGCACAACAGTTTTTGTGAGGCTGACAAAAATATTTACATCAACCTCTTTTTTTAGCATTTTTATCATTTTTTTTTATTTTCTGTATGTTGTCTTTTAAAAATCTACATTTTTTTTTAACATTAATTGTTTATACATAAAATAGTTTCATATTTTTTGAGACACTTTTAAGATCAGACTGTATTTATCCCACACTGGGGACATTGAGTTGCTACAGCAACAGGGTAGACACAGTATGTACAGTACAAGGTGCAATTAGCAGCACACAAAATGTCAGTTGTGTTACCCTGTTATTTGTTTAGGCTTATTACCTAATATATCATTTTGAAATCAAAGAAAACTTAATTTACTAAACTTAAATTAATTAAAATTTAATTATTTTAACCAAAACTTAAATGAAAACCTGTTTTGCCACAGAAACAAAGTCTAGGTTTTTGCCAGTATATTCTGATAGTGTGTTGCCCTTCTGATTCTGTTTTGTGCTTATAATCACATATTGTTACAAACTCCAGCTGATAATAATGTTATGTAATGTAATGTAAGCGATTAAACTAAACCTCGTTTGCCACGTTACAGTTTTATCACAGTGTGAATGGAAAAGAATCAACAGCTCTGTGTGAGCAGCTTCCTGACAGCGTGTGTTTAAAAGCGACTGTTGAACTGATGTACAGTCAGTGAGAGCCGGGAGCTGAAGGCAAATCTTCTTCAGCAGTGACAAAGTGTTTGATATTGCAAAGCAGGGACTTTTTATATATGCTGTCTGTAAGTAAAAAGAAAAAGCATGTTTTGACAGAGGTCTGTCCCCCTGGTGTAAATGCATATACCAGACTGTGACGTGACACAAACACGGCTTCTCTCACTACAGTTTAATGAAATACAAGCTGAAAGTTCAGAAAATGTGAATGTTTTTTTGTTGTTGTTTTTTTACACAGTTCTTTTGCGCCTTCCTGCCTTTTAAGCAGCAGTGTAGCTTTTACTTAGGGCTATGCTTCAGAATGATATCAAGCCAGGCCTAAAATGCACTCAGGATCGACAGGGTTGGGATCCTGCCGTCTTTGTTGAGCAAGGCTTCAGGCAAACCACATGTAGTTCTAATGAATCACTTACAATTTCAGGCTCCGCTTGCTCTCAAACACCAAAAGTAAACTTTTGTGCCCCCCCCATCACCAACAGTACCACCACCACTGTTTGGGGACTTTAAGAGGATTGTGGAGTCATTATTTATTCATGCCATTGTGTTTATTCACCAGGCTGTGTGTGTGTGTGTGTGTGTGTGTGTCTGATGGGAAAGGGAATAGAGCAGCTAGTGCAGTAGGAGTAAAAGCTGATAATTACCCACCATTACTATTGTTTTTTTTTTCTTTTTATCTCAGACATAGTTTCATTTGGCACAGCTGATAATCGAGCTGTCACTGATGGAAGCCCAGGAAACGCCAGTTTTAGCTGCTAACCACGTGACTAAACCTGAAACCTGGAACTTACGTGACTTTTCCATGAACCTCTTTCACAAAGTATAGAACGTTATGTAACAGTAATATAATTCTGTCACAGTTTATGTGTCAACTCTCATGTTCTCTGTGGATTTTTAACAAATCCATCACATGGCTGCAGGACGTTCTTAACAGCCCGGGGTGAAAGGAGTGGAACCTTGGTGTTTTTATCCCTGAACAAAGAAACAGCAGGGGTTCTTAAAACTGTCTGTGTAAAGGTATTTAACCATGCCACAGCCTGTCAACTAATGAACGCTGGTTAAGGTACTGGTGGAGAAGGGAAAGACTGTTTGAACGAAAACATATAAATAGTATACAGTAGTTGAAAATGTAAACACATCTCCTTTTTTACATTTTTGTGCAATTTATCCTTTCTGTCTTTACAAGTTTGGGGTCATTTTTGAACATTTTGCCCTTTAGTGGTTCCATAGTGCAGCAGTAAGCACGAATAGGTATCTGGGTTTGAACCCAAGGGGAACCATATATCCCTATTGGTGCCTTCTGTGTTGCAGCCTGTGAGTTGCAACCACATACTTGATGGCGCCTCCCATGGCAACCTGTGTGTATTGCAAATACTTACACTGAATTTCACCACTAAGGCACTCAATTATTATTATTATTATTAGTAGTAGTAGTACTAGTAATAGTAGTAGTAGTAGTAGTAGTAGTAGTAGTAGGATTAGTAGTAGTAGTAGTAGTAGGATTATTATTATTAGTAGTAGTAGTAGTAATAGTAGTAGTAATAGTATGACTGTATACGTTATGTTGACAAAGAGAACAATGGTTCCTGGTCTTCTGTGTGAAGCCTTCAGTGCTGAAGCTGAAGAAAACTCCAGCTGGACTTTTTAGGATTTCACTCTTACATTTCCACTCTGATTAATTCTGTTTGTCAAAGTGCGGTTGAAACAGAGGGTTATCTATCGCCTGGATTGCAGGGCACGGTCTCTCTTCAAGACAGAGAAATAGGCTGAAGTCTGTGGATGAGAGCTGCAGAAGCCCAGCAGAGATGTGGGCAGAGAGTGAGTGGGCCACAGGTCTGTGCTGATAATCAAGCAGAGAACAAATGCCATTTCTCACCTCGGCCACTCTGGCCTCTTTCTCATCTTCCAAGATGATACAGCATCGATGATACAGCATCGATATTCCTCAGTGTGCTCCCTCTGCTTCTTTTTTTTTATTTCACCCCCCTCCTCCTCCTTCTCCTCCTCCACCTCCTCCTAGTCTTCATCCGCACAGATGAATAGATTAGCACGGAGAAATTACATCATTATAATGGTGTAATTTAAGAAGGAGTGAGGGGTGTGTTTGATCTCTGTAGAACCCGTGGCTAATTTCATCTCAATCTTTTTCCGAGACAGAGGAGGTTGTTTGAACTGAAGCTCATATCAAAGATATATTTTTAGCTCTTTATAATAAGTCCTTACACCATTGTAGTATAAATACAACTCTGCACCTGCTGCTGAACATAACCCTTCAACAGGAAGCAGGTTTTCCTCTCTGCGGGTGGCAGCTCAGTCGCAGGAAATACTGTGGATTGGAAACAACAGTGGTGAGAAGTAGGACCAGGAATATATTAGTATATACTGTATGTGTTTACAACAAGCACAGATGAAATGGCAGAACGGTTTCTTGGAATAAAATGTTCGAAATTTACCAGGTTCCAATACTAGTTCCAAACCAATTTAATAACCAGTAATAGTTATGACAAGGTTTTAATTTCAAATACAACACAGCCGTCTATGGCAATTTAATTGAGGCCAGAATCTTTTTGTATTTATTACTGATTTGTTTCCAAATGTTAATAAACATTCCAGGGTTAAATACCTCATTGATTTGCCTTGAGAGAAAAAAATTCTGTGTTTTTGGGCATCGGTAATCTTTAGAAACGTTAGCATGTTTGGACATCCATCTGTGTGTTCAAATAAAGATGTAGCATCAAAAGCTACTGACAGCTATGGACCGTAATCATAAACGCTATCGACCAAAACATATAAATAAGTATATAAGAGTAATGAGACCAGACAAAAAAAACAAATCATCTCATCTGTGTTTATTCATCTTTATTCTTTAGCCTTGGTTCATATGAAAAAGATATTATGAGCTCTAGGTTTTTCTGTACTATTTCTAAGGTATGTACAGTACCACACTGACAGTTGTAAAGAGTAGACATCGATTGTAAAGTGCTGACAAACATGTTAAGGTCAGCCTTGAATTGAACTGAGCTTTCTGTTAAAATGTGTTTTTTATTTCGCAGAATTATTATTTCCATTTCCCCGTAATTGCTGAGCGTGTCTGTAAAGAAAAAAAAAAGTTAATGGTTTCATGGTTTCAGTTTGTTTTCATCTCATTTTCTCTTGAAAGATCCTGATTGCTCATCAGGTAATGTTTATTATTTTTGCACTGGATTTGTGCCAATTTCTACTCTTTAAAATACAAATAACAAATACAGAGTGTGAGTGTGTGTGTGTGTGTGTGTGTGTGTGAGGATGCAGTGTACAGTCCTCTACCAATTAAATGAAACTGAACCTTATGTGTGTAACATAATAATGATCCTGCAATCCTGCAGTATGTACCAACAAAAATAGTCGTCTTCTGACTGTACCATGCAAACTACAGCTTTAAGTGTGATGGATTCATTGTCTAGAGCAGGCATGGGCAAACTGAGGCCCGGGGGGGCGGTTGCGGCAATCTATCTAAAGTTTCAACGTTTGTTCAAAGTAGATTTCTGAAGTAACTGTTTCAGTCATTGTTTTCATATAAAACAATCCCATGTCCTGTCAGCAGGAGTCAGCTTGACTGTCTCGTGTGATGGAGTGACTCAGGGTTTGGTCCTCTGGAAAGGTTGCCCCCGGTGGACTCAGGGATAATTGCTATAGTTGACTGTCTATTTAACAGGGGCGTTAAAAGCTCCTGGTCACAGTAACTCAGCAGCAATTTAGATTTTTTTTTTTCTTCCAAAGACGTATTTTACCCCCCGCGGTGGCTAATTTCTGACTCTGCTCTCCATCGTCTTTGAAGATCAGTCCAAACAAAGAGCAGAGATCATGCTGAGAAAGGGGCCACATTTAATCAGTCATGGCACTGCCACTGAGTTAAAGAGGAAAAAGTTTTTCAAGAGAAAAGATTGCTTTCATGATTTTTGCGACTCCAGAGCCTTTGTATCACATGACATTTCCGGGACAACTTGATTCGGCCTGGTGGACATTTGTACAGAACACTGTAAACACTGGAGCTAAAGCTACGGGACTTCATTAGGGGGACAAAGCTAAAAGCGAACAGGGGATTGTTCAGGCAATTTAGAAGCCATTAAATGTCCAATTAACGTTCCTTGTCAGCCAAAGCACCTTGTAGGCACATGTGAGTCAATTAATACACCATTATTTGTATTACTTTTGGCAGGATAAGCCTATTATAAAACCAACTGTTTTCCTGTCCCCTCCCTGTGCAGATTAAACATACATCTCCAATGCTTTTTAAGCATTTGCAACAATCACTGTTGGAATTAATCATTGTGATTTAGTGTTTTCATTTTTCAAAATGCAAACTCATGGTTTATTTCATTATAATAACCTTCCCTGGCAAATTAAATTTTGCCCAAACAGTTCCTTAAGGGTTGCCCTCCTGATTAATATCAAAAACACACACACACACACACACACGAACACACACATTCAGCACAAAGTCCTCAGGACATTGCTGTCTCTAAACACCAGGTGATTTAAATTGCTTTAGGCTGTGAAGAAAACCTAAAATTATAATAAGTTATTGTCCCCAGGATCACTGGCATTTTTGTGGCAAATGTGCAGCAGAGGGTGCTAGATTTAATCAGGGAAGTCTGCGAGTGCACAATGTGTGCCACTCAATGTGGGAACTGCAGGAAGCAACACAAAATTCTTGCCTTCATAATCAGCTGTTGGAGGTTCATACCTGGAGGACGACTGTTGTGGTCCACTCCAAGACGCAGGCGTCAGTCATTCCACCGTGTTTTCTGTAAAGGACTGGACCCGATTGGTTGATTAAAATCTCATCCCTAACCCTAACCTCATCAGAATCTACAAAGAATTGATGGCATTTAGCAGGTGGATGATAAAAGCATAGAATACCGATGAAAAATACCTCTGTATTGAACTGTTCTGCTCTATTTTATTACGTAATTGACCATGTTTCTTCATGAGAATTAAGGCTGTAGCTACACGTCAGTGTGAAGCCGCGGGACATTCGGCACAGATCACGTTGTAACACCTGACAGCATCCACTTTACTCAGTTTTCTGCACGTGTCACTAACCCTCTGCTGTGCCCAGGAGCGTCACCCATTCATCTGCACACGGTCCTTCACTTATCTGATGGAATTTCCTAATCACCAAGAAAAGCTACATTTAATAGCAACATGGTACAAGGAAAGAGACAGACTGACGACCTTTGACTCCCACCTGTGCAAATAATCAGTTCCCTTATTAGCCTGTGGGCCACATGGTTTCCTTACGTATGAAAAAACGGTACATTTTTGTTATTAATGTTTTTTACGGTAATCTACAAAAATATGATGCAGCCCGTGGTTCAGGTCATGGAGTAAACACAAAGTCTCTGCTGTAAATGCAGATCAACACTTCCGTTTCTTCACCTCGCTCTGTTTTGCGAGCGTGCACCAGTCCTGGTGAATTGCACAGTGATGACTTCCATCTTCTTGAATAAATTGAGTTGAATTTTTATGCATAGCCTCAGAATTTATAGCAGTTAGAGGTAAAAATGGGGATGATTAGCCGGAGTTTCAGAGTGAGAGCAAACGATCCAGACTCTGGTCTGAGCTCCATCTGTTTTTCTACTTTCATCCAAAACATTCCTTCTTGAAATGATGCTGCGCATGACTCAAAATAACCTCAACATTTTATAAGTACAATATGTTTTTAGAAACATTGTATCATGAGCTGTCACTGTTTTGCCAGCCCTGGGTCGCTACCTGAACAGTTACATTTTTATTAAGCATGGCCTTGTATTACAAACATTAAAAACTGAAGTATTTTTGTTAGCTAAATAATAACAAAGTCGACACTGTAACATAACATTGCGGAGTTACAGCTTAGAAATGAAGAAGAATGTGGAATTTTGTATTGTATTTGAGTTCACATTAAGTCCAAATAATATATACACATATATAAACATATATATGTATATATAAAATATATATAAATATACATACATGTTATGGCATGTCGTTTAGGAAATTATATATATAGAAAGTCTAAATATATATACAAAAATCTGAATATATATACAAAAAAAATTCTCTGTAAATTGAGTATTCAAGGATTAATTTCCTGAACGGTATGCCATAATATATATATATATATTTTATTTTTTTTTTGTCCAATTAGTGGCAGTAATTGGAATGATAATGACTGTCACTAAATCCAGGCAGTTACAGGGAGAGGATTCATAAAATGTACAGTAAAAACTATTCAAACATTGCAGTTATGTAATTAAAAGACCACATGGTCAGATTTACTCCAAATACCGTCCCATCAAGACACTCATGAATCAGGGTGTTCAAACTCTAGCTCTAGCACCCTCACAGGGTTGAGAGAGGGAACAACAATTAGTTTTACATTTAAATATCCATTAAAGCACTGTACAGTGATTAATTGTTTAGCGCTGAAGAAGTGTTCTAATGCAGTGGCTGGTGGTCCGTGTTTGCAGCCAGACCAAGTCATTGACATTTCCTAAGGCTGACAGGATTAAAGTGGTAGCAGTTTAGGGACCTTTTAGTAAAGGTTCCCGGAGTCACTCAACTCCTGTTGGAAAAACTCCTGCGGCCATTTCAGCCTGTCTCCATCTGTGACTCAAGGTGTGTTTGGCTTTTTATTGCATAACCCTGTGTAATTTAAACACAGTGAGACAGTAAAACCTTTGTGCAAATAAAATATAAGTGCACTGCAGTAACTGTCTACCATGGCCTCATTTGGTTACGACTTTGAGCGTTTTTTAAAGTACTTTTTGTCTCTGTGACAAATGCTCCCTCTTCAAGGCGGGAAGTGTAACGTTGACTTCACCGAGGTGTCAGCTCATCTCTATATTATACTATGTTTTAATGCGGCCGCAGCGCTGCTACAGATGTTTCGTGGTGTGCAGTTGCTGTGGTCACAGCTGTTAAAAATGTAAGAAGCTCACATGTGTCTGAGGCATTCTGGGAATTACCGTAATGATGCCGTTTCCAACAGCCCCTCTTTTTTGATTGTACACGGTTGTATATTCAAGCACAACAGTGTCTCAGTCATTAACCCGCAGCGTGGCTGCTGTGCCTCTGCAGCCATTACTGCACCGGCTGCAGAGGGTGGAGGAGAAATGAAGTGTGAGCCGGGGAGTATATGTATAAAGCACGAACTGTGACTCTCTGGGCAGAGGATGGCTGCCGCGTGTCTGTGTGGCTGTGGATGATATGTTAATATCACTAATTGTTTCCTAATTAGATGTGAGTCAGTGAGTTGTATTTTAAAGCTCTTCGGGGATCATTACAGAGCCAGCGGAGATGCAT
>NC_024310.1:6777350-6781481 GCF_000523025.1 Cynoglossus semilaevis | reverse complement strand
TCTAACATCAAGGCCATTCGGCTGACAGGAGCACGGGGGGGAAAGAGCGAGGGGGGGGGCTAAACTGATGGCTTTGTTGGCTGCAATCACGTTACTGAAATGCTCCGTTTTCAGGAGGTGAATCCAAAGTTAATCTGACATTAATAGGAGCTCACCAGACATCTGACATCCCCTGACAGCCATGGCATTGGAGTCAATATGCCTGAAAAGAAAATGTATTGAAGTGTTAGGTGGACTAGGGTTGCACATGGGTAAATAGCAAGGGGCTATAAATAAAACCAGCGGTGAATTATTCATATTCTGCTGTTTAGGTGAGTCACTCTGGTCTTTTATGTGAGGAACGTTAAGAAAAACAAAAGTCTTATTTTAGGAACATTTTTATCCACCTGTTGATCCAAAATCAACCTGTTGTACACACTACGGAGTTTGTGTTTTTTTGTGGATCAAAAATGTCTGAGTCAGATGTTATTTGAAAAGGTTTTTTTTTTCTTTTAATACCTCAAACATGTGATAACTAAAGAAAAATTCAAAAGATTATAAACTTTTGCAATCTGTTTTTTTTGTGTGTGTCTCCCGAAAAACCAAAAGAACATTTAAAAAAAAAAAAAATCCAAAACTTCACTTTAGATTACAACACACCAAATCAAGTCATGACCTGGTGTGAAAAGAAAAAAAAAATCTGAAAGAAACAATACTGTTTTTCAGACTTGGATATAGAACAAGTAGAGAGAAACTTTGTCAAATTTCTATTAAAGTCATTTTTCTGACTACATATTTGATGTGTGATATCCCTCTGTGCGGCAGCCGTCAGTCATCAACAGGACATCACAGGCGTTTCTTAGTATCACAGCAAGTGATTAATAGAAAGTAAATAAATGAACATCAGTCCTCGACAGACTGTTTTAGTCTGAGAGAGAAACCAGAGGCAATGATTGGTGGTTGATGTCTCTGTCTGTGTGACATGAGCTGTGCTGAATTTGAATTTTCTGTCGAGTCGGAAGCCACTCTCTCTCTCTCTCTCTCCCTCTCTCTCTTTCTCTCTCTCTCTCCCCTCTCTCTCTCTCTCTCCCTCCCTCTCTCTCTCTCTCTGGTACATACATTATTTACTAGTTTGGAATTTTGAGTCTCACTCTTAAGGGTGCTGTCACAACACATTTGCTTTATTGAGTGTTGGTTAATCACAGCAGGACAGTCAGGGATTAGTCTTAATCTGGCGACTACAGCACTGAGTGACATGTTATTTTAAATATTTGTTGTTGTAATATATATATAGAAATATGCGTCTGTGACCAAACCTGGTTTTATTTAAGGATTTATAACTCTTAATACTGAGTCTCCACCTGTGAGCTGATCCTCACCCTCGGCCGGTACCATTCACGTTTTGTATACTGCGGCAGGCATCAGCAGTACTGAGGGGAATGTGAAGAGCATAGAGAAGGACCCCAATGGTGACCTTTGACCTCCACTCATTTCTCCATTTTTGTCCAAACCCTTCAACAAATCATTTCCTATTGGAGAATTTCTTCTTTTTTGAAATTCCTAGGGATGTTTTTTTCACACCAACTCCTTAACTGTTCCTTTGCCTCGAGTTCATTTAAAATGATAATTTCAACAGGTGTCCATTCAAGTTTGGAAAAAAATAAAGTTAAGATTAGTTTCAGATATTCATAAGCTAAAAAAAAACCCACAAAGCTAAAATGATAAAACTTGTCAAAGCTTAAAACATGTTTTAGTTATTTTATTGTATTTATTATTTTATATTAAATAACGTAAAATGACAGTAGTTCTCAAGTATAAATATATACATATATATTATTAGAATATATTATTAGAATATCTTCACACACTGTGTCATTAAGTGTACAGTGTAATCTGTAGTAGTATCATGTATCAGTTTTTGGAGTTTTCGTCTGTCCTAATCCTCCATCACTGAGTCCTGTTTTATTGTCCTTCTCAGCTGGAGGGAGGTGGTGGAGACAAAGGCAGATGTGTTCCTGTTTTTTTAAGTCTCTCAATTAAGTTCTGTGTGTTGTGAGTGTGTGAGTGTGTGTGTTTTGCTTTAATGTGCTGTTGCCTGTGTTTGGGTGTGTTTCATTTCCCCCCCATGTGTTGTCTCTGTTTGTGGTCCACAGGTCCTCCGCTGCATTGTTCCTCCGCCTCCTCCTCCCCCGTTGAGCAGCTCCCATTCCCTCCCCCTTCCATTGCAGCCAATGAGAGCAAGGGAGGGTTGCTAGGTAACAGTGCGGCTCAGCCAGCCCAGGACTCTGACTCTGAGGATGAGTTTGGCCCCAATTCATTCTTAGTTAAAACTGGCTCAGGGAACCTGTATGCTCCTGCCACTGCCACTGCTGATGGTGAGTCGCTTTTCAAACTACTGCTGCTGTGTGGAGGTTGACTTTGCTCTGTTTCCTGGACGTGTTTATTCTGTGTTCTCGGCCTTTCAGATACTTACAGGGTCTGTCCCTTTATTTTTTTATTTTTTTTCCACTGAGTAATATGAAAGAGTTGAACGTGTGAGTCAATATTTAGCCTCAGGAAATGCACAGAACCCTGTGAACCTAGAGTTCAGAGTCTGCTCAGAGGGATGGAAGTTTCTGGGTCAGCAGGAGATGTTTTGTCACAGACGTGTCTCTTCAGTTGAAGTGTGTGTCGCTGGGAGTCGTCACCCAGGCCGCCACTGTAGACAGGAATGATCAGGACGCTTGCATCTCAGACAGGAAGCAAGAAAATCAGCAGCTACTCCACGACAGGTGCAATATTATTCCAGCTCTGTGATGATGTACGACACAGGAGGAAGGGCCGCTGCTGTAGTTGTGTCTGTGTTGGTGTGAGTTGAACTGTACTCTCCTGTATTTGGATCAGCGCTGACAGACTGACAGGGTCTCAGAACTGAGATTAGGTTTTCAAAAATCCATACGTTGTTCCTCATTAATAAATGCTAGCGGCGGTCTGCTGCTCATGTCGGAGCTGACGTTCACTCTGACTGACACGCTGACATTTGCACTCAAACTGTGAAAAGCGCTCTGAGAGTTGATCAAAGTTCAGACCCAGCACAGCATGTAAAAATTCAGAGTAAAACAAGTGTTTGTTTCTTTTTTAACCTGAATTCAGTGGAAGTCCTTGCAGTTCATTTAATCAATGGAAAAAAGAAGTGTCTGGTGTTGGATGAATCCAGTCAACGAACTTATTATTAACAAGTAACTTATTATTAACAAGTAACTTATTTGAGCAATTGTACAGCTCAGTTATGGCTTAATTAAGCTAAATGTTAGCTGTTTTGATGAATTCACCTTTAGCTCTTTAGAACAAATCACAGCAACTAATAGTGTTTAAATGTGGTTATATCTGACTTAGCATTAAAAAAACAAATTAAATAAAAAAAAAAGCTTAGATGTAGACTACTAACATTTACAGTTGATTTTTTTATTCATTTCATGTTTTTCTTTCCATCTTAATTCACCTTCAGGCTACCTTTAGTGTGTTATGGTAAACTTTTAAGCTAATGGTGACTTGACCTTTAGCGGTTTATTGACAGCTTTTGATTTGTTGCTTTGAGTCATATTTGACAAACTCTTTTCTTCATGCTTCCTTTATTTATCATTTATTCATATATCATTTTTAAATATATATATATATAATTTCATTAGAAAAGAAATCAAATTAGGCTTCTTTTGTTTTTGAAATTCTTCAACCGTGATTGTATGTCATCTAATTATAGTCTCTTGTGTCACTGAAAGAGCAGTTGGTCCTGGGGTATTTTCATAGTCCACGTCACCCCCACGCAAAAGAGCTCAGCCCCAGCTGACTACAGACGGCAGACTCTCCTGGATTAAACTCTCATGATTTCTGTGCATTGAAACATTTTCATAACAAACATGGGTTGAAAAAACACGGAAGAAAAATGCATGCATTACAAGATGATCCCTCCTGAGCTTTCTTTAAGCTTCCCTCAACAGCCAGATTTATCGTGGCGCTCACGTTCAGAAGCGGGGCGCTCTGATTTTACGATTCTTTTACATTGAACTGTAAAATCTTATGATTCAGACAGAGGTGCAGAGAGCTGTACGCCTCACGTCTCTCTCTCATACTTCACCCACATAACTGCTGAACATCTCTAATTTTACCATCTTT
>NC_024310.1:6700130-6777340 GCF_000523025.1 Cynoglossus semilaevis | reverse complement strand
CACCTTTGTCGGATGCCTTTTTCCCTCACTTGCCAGACATCATGCACCAACAAAACAAAATAATATAAATAATGTATCACTTAACAAGTACCAAAAGGGTTAGAATTACACCTGAATCCCACACTCCTCTCACTGCAGCTGCAGGATGATTTATTAATCCCTAATTCCACAGCAGCAACATGCTGGTCAGGGCAGCCGCGTGACACGACTGAAGGAGACGAGGGCGTGGCCCCGACACTGGGGCCGCACATTTGTCTCACAACAATGGCACTGATTTGCATAGGTGTGGTGTCGAGGTTCCCCTCAGGCTGTCGGCGAGGGGTGGAACAGAGGACCGAGGGCTGAGGAGGAATATCCCCGGGGTCTGTTAGTCAAAGCCTGAGTCATCCTCAAGTTTTCTAAGTTGGCTTTTAGTTTGCGAAGAACAGCATGTTCCTGTGTGAGACTAGCTGGAAGGTACAATATCACACCAAGCTTTGTTTTTTGTTGTTTTTAAATCAATGCTTTTGGCCAAACAGGTTTGGTATTAGCCCGGGGCGAGTGCTGTGCTGTATATGAATAAAAATGAAGCTCTTCAAAGTAACATTTTAATTGAAACTGATTTTGCTCGTTCAGTCTCAGACGCCATTTGTTAATAATGGGTTTATTCAGATAAAATACCTAATGAGATACAGTACTGTAGTATACTCAGCTCGCCCCGATGTCTGTATTTCCCTTTTTCACAACACAAAACCCCAGACTTAACAATCCTGTGGATTATTTATTATTAGTATGAATATTTTCCTACTTTTCACAAATCTTGGCTCAAAGCCTCCACTCATGCTGAATGGAAATGAGATTTCTTATTCAGATTATCCAGGATTAAAAATCATAATACCCAGGGCTAATCCTGATTTGAATAGGATTGTTTTTTATTTCCATTTGCTCTCCTCGGTGGATATATGGAGGATTTCAGTAAACACTGACGCATGTTTTGTGATATATATATTTTTTTTATGAATTACTTCCAGAGCCCTGAGCTCCTGTGGTAAATAATATAGGACTGTGAACAGTTATATCAACACAGGGATTGCCAAAAGTGAACTGAACACTGTCTGTGGTCAGGTTTGTCTCATGTCTAGCCAATCACAGAGCTTGGATGGCGTTGTAATGGACTGTAATGACACCAAAGCTTCTCTCTGCATTTGGAACGTGTTCTGAAGGTTCTCTTTACTTCATTATTGTTGAATATGTTTGTATATGCTAACCCAGCTGTTTTTACCCCAATTTTAACATTTCTTTACTTTTTTAGCTTATTAAAGCGAAATATACTGCTGCTTCATTGATTTATTTTGCTGGTTTTTTAGGTGGAAGTAACTTTTACTTGCTTTTCAAGGCTAAATATTAGTGGTATGTTAATATTGGCTAATTTGTCTGGGAGAAATTTGAATTGACTTCAACCTATTCGGGTTAATTCCTTTGCTATTTTATTGTGAATTTCCTGGGGAAAGGGACCTTGGTTTTGTTACCCAAAAGTCACGTTAATTGGTATCTTTAACATTATGTTTAAATCATTGTGTTTATCTTTAACATTATGTTTAAATCATTGCGTTTACATATATATAAATACATTTTTTTTTTACATCTGAGGTTTTGCCAGAACTTCCCATAGATGGATGGATTTTACATTTGCAGAACAGGGTCTTAAGTGCACCAGGCTGTCGCCAACAGGAGTGAACCCAATTCCTAAATTATCTGAATAAAAATATGGGAGGAAAAAGCCAAATGCAATGTAATCTTGAAATAAAAATGCATTTCAGGCTTTCAACGGAAAGTGCACCGGGGGGGAAAGAAATGGTAATTTAAAAAGCCAGTGTGAAAAAAATGACTTGAATATCAAATCAGATTGTCCTGACATACAGGTCAGTTATTTGAGGAATATTTAAATTTTTTGAACGGTGACAGTGACGGAAATATTTACTTTTACGTTGTCAGAGCTGTGTGTTTTATGTGATTGACTCACAGTGAATCTGCTGGACTGGAAAACAGGTGATATTTGTCTCTTTACATTTACTTAAGGTGGTCTCACAGACCCCCACGTCAGAGCTGGAATGTTCTGCAGGATTTCAACCAAAGTAAATACTTTCAGCAGCACAGACTTCTTCACATTAGCTGCTTCAGAGGCTTCAGTGTTTATATTTAGTCGGGGGGTTGGAGTTGTTCTGTTTGCATGTGATGTGGGGTTTCTGCTGCTTGCTGAAGCCTGCACTTCTTTTGTTGGAGCCTGTGTTTCAGTGTGGCCCCGGGGCTTTCTCCAAGGGCCCTCTTCTCAGGGAGAGTGTCAGTGGGAGTCCGCTTCCACACTGAGCCCAAAGATGTGAGACACTGCAGCCTTCCTAGCATTAGCATCTCTTAATGCAATAACAGCATGGGGTCGGGCCAGTGCCGGCGCTCCACGGTGAAAGAGGCAAAGCTCCACGACCTGGCAGCTGACCAGGCAGGGGAGGAAAGGACACGGGCATACGTGAATTCAAACAAGTCTTCATCTGAACTGCTTAATCATGCCCCCTGTGTCTGCAGGGATGGTTGAAGGAGGACACACAGAGAGTGATTTAGTCGCAGGCACATGGAGGCTGTACAGAGGAGGATTAGGGCCACAGCCATGATGGTGTTTCTTAGAATTCTCAGATTATAGTCAGAGTCATGATTGGAATATTAAACACATCTATCAAAAAAGTTGTATATGTAATCTAAATATGTTCAAATATGTTTTACAACCATTCTGACTATAGGTCAACATGAGTTTTCTCTTTAAATAATATTTCTTGTTGAGTGTCTTGTCTTATAGTTAGATGTAGGACTAAGGTCCCTAACTTCAGGTTATTTTACAAAATTCTAAAACCAAAATATTTTTTTCCCTTCGAGTTTATGACGATGACGAATTTAGATTTTTATTTTCTGTAGTTTTAATTTTTTGTAGACAATAATGTCAGCTTTTTGCAAAATCTTTTTTTCTTTTTCAAGAAAATTTTAAATTGTCCTTTTGGCAATAACAAATTCTCCCTCTGTGATTTGAGAAACAAAACATATTTCTAAAGAAAATTACATTTTTTGGGAAAGAACATCTGTGGCTCTTATTCTCCTCTGTCGAAGTGTGTGACACACAAGTGTGATTTCTGAACATGAGATTTGACTTGACTATTCTCTAGCTGGAGTAAAGTCAACAGACAAGTCGTCCGGTTGCATTCATCTGAGCTGTTCATCAGCACAGAGAGGCCGTGGAAAATGCATTTTGCATACTTACATATCCTCTCTTCGCTGACGGAAATTGAGATGCATTACCTTCATCGCAAGATAATTGTGGGCCATCTGTGCCCTCCAACAAAATCCTCAACCTCTTGATGGATATGCAGCAGAGTGACACTCACAACAGAGCGCACGTAACCGCTCGTCTTGTTCCTGCGGAGACAGATCAACAAACTGACAGAAAATCCATGTGGCCTCACAAAGGCAGAATGAAGCTGGGGCCCTGACCTCGTGGATCGGGCTGCAAACTGTGGCCGAGCCTAGTTTGAAAAACAATCGAAAATGTTCAATCAATTTACTTGATTTATTTATTTTTGTGTGGCTGTTTGTTGCATAACCATCAATCAGTCGTGGCTGTCAATCATGACATTTAGAAATGTATTAGAAGGATAAATTGTTGAGCATGTGTGATCTCAGGGGGGGGGGGGGGGGGAGGGGGGTGCTGGTTATTTATTCTTTTAATTTATTGGTTTGGCTAAAATCCCATCTACTTATGAAGAGGAAGGTTGGTTTATGACCCTGACAGAGGACAGTCCACAGGCCAACACAGGGATTTAACCTACAAAAGCAACAGTTACCTTTTTGAAGTCTCCGCCATTTTAACTGATGTCTAAATGATGGTACATGGACTGAAATCTGCACCCCTTTACATTCATTCCCGGTCCTATTTCATTTTAGGTCCATGTAATATGAAACAGTGTGTTCTTAGTAGGTAGAGCTACAGTATCAGTGGCGTTCTGAGGCTGCCATGTTTTGTCTCATCTGATTCTGGTGCCAAAAGATCCGTAGCCTGGTACTAGTCCAGGGCTCGGTTGTTTGGGACTCTTGGCTTAGAGAACAGTAAGTGTTTGGGTTCAAAGACATGCTGGTCCTGCTCCTTCCACAATCTAGCCTCAGGGACAGTTGTACAAAAATGCTTGGAAAAATTGTATTCTTTGTTCAATTATGCGCTACTTTCTGTTAACATACAAACAACATGTAGACAGTAACCTCTGACAGCTTAAAAAAAGGAGGTCAATCAGTAGAAAATGGTAGTCATCCCTTCTGTGTGTGTTGCTCTCTGTAGCCATGGTGAGGATACAGTAAAGGGTAAGGTTGCAGTACATTCATATTCTTCTGCTCATCCCCTCAGAGGATGGAGTGGAGAGCCAAGCGTTGCAGCCACCATGTGGTGTTTGTGGTACCTGTTACCCCTCAAATGAGCAGAGGAAAGACAGCTCCTATTCCCACATGGATCTTCCCTTCAGATTCTTCTAATGATGCGAGAAACCAAGAAACAGCAGGGCCGGCAGACAGCGGCACAGGCGCAGGCAGAGAAGGGGAGCGCGCAACTCTGCTGCTTTCATGACAAATTCTATTTGTATTTTTATAGACAAATGCTACTCAACTGGAAATTATGCTGCTATGATTAGCCATAGGCGCTACAGCAGTAAGCAAGATTTAATGATTTATCGGCTGCTGCACAGCTTTTGATTAATTCTGCATCGAATGGTTCACACCTCATTGCACTGACTTGGTGTCTGGGGGCCGGGTCATATGACTCTCCTTCATCAGGTGTGACCATTAGCGCTCTCTCATGTTATCTGCTGTCCTTGTTCAGGGGAGAGACCTTCTGCAGTGATGCATTTGCACAAATTAAATCAGACCCAAGCATTCAGTAAAGTCTTTCCTGCTTGTAATATAAAAAATCTGAGGTAATTTGAAGGTTTAACAAACACAAGGGAATAAATCTCACACTCTACAATTGCATTAAAACAGGAAATTCATCCAAAAGAAATGTATTCACTAATTTGATTTACCATAATGGCTGGAGTAATTTTGGACGTGGTCACGTTAATTGCTCGGCTCTGGCTGCTGAGAGTCCACTGAAATGTTATTAAAGTATAATCATCTCCACATAGATGTATCAGTCTCTCTACTGTACGAAACACTGACCAGTTTCCATGACTACAGTCAGGTACAGTAGAAGACACAGCATTGGATGGATAGGGTAAGATTTGTCTTCTTCACTAAAGACAGGCATCATTACCACCATGTCCCTGTCCATACACTGTACATCAGGGCTCTTCATATTATTTAAAGGGGGAGCTACGATACCACAGTCCTGTGGGCGCACTGCTCCGATCACTGCTGTCATTAAACTGTCATTACCTTGTTAATGTGCCGATGTGGTCATTTTTAGTGCATTACAAATTATTTTTCTTTAATGGATAATGACATTAAATGCAACCCACCCAGTTTCGAACAGAAGATAGATTTTACGTGGATTTTAGACAGAATTTACATTGAACAGTTAGTAACCCTTGGGCCCAATAAAATGAAAGAAAAGTGTTGTTAACCCTTAAAAGAAAATAAAAATAAAAACCATAAACAAATTATCGGGACTGTAGTTTAAAGTAATCTACAGGGGCCAAAAAGTCTTTCCAAAAAATAGCTTTGTCGCCTAATATATCCTAAACAGCATCTCTCCGTTATCAAGAAAAAAAAAAGATTTTTTAGTTTAATGTTTGAAGTTGATCATGTAGGGGCCAAAGTTATTACATGAAGGATAGTTTTATGTAAAGCTTGCAAATAGCTAAACTTAGCACGCTAGTTAGATAGCTGTCATTAAACCCACTTATTTCTGAACGTGCTGAAATTAGATGGCTCTGAAATTTCTGACGTCTCTCAGGGTGATGTAGGCGGTGGGCCGGCTCTGGGCTGGCTCTGGGCTGCCTTGGCTAATGAAGTGGATTTGCCATAATTACTTGTCTAGAGTATCATCAGGAGGTCTCAGACAAACAGTGCGTACATCTGTTAGGAAGAAACATGAAAAATGCACATTCCTAGACTGAATGGAAATCTGCCGGCCTCAGTTTTTGAATGCCCTGTGAAAAGTTGATGTCTTTTGTAGCCACGCTCCCCCCGTCCCCTGTCTCTCTGATAACAAATTAATCTCTTTTTCTCACTTGCTTCATTTGTGCAAAGCAGGTCAATAGAAAACCATTAATTTTTTTTCCTGTCCTTTGGTTGGTTGTGAGTAATTGTTGCTGAATCACCACATCTGTGGGGGTTGCGTCGTCCTGTGTTTCCATAAATGCTCTTGTTTTTCATCTTTCTGTTTATGTCTATAAAAGAAAAAAAGAAAAAAAACAAACAGCCCTAAACTACTGGTGTGGCAGTTTGAGGTTTAGTGGTTGGACAAGGACACACACACGTGTGCACAGGGGTAATTTATTTAAATCCTAATGCCGTTTGTTTCCTGTTGGAACTCCGTTATTAATGGTGACAGCTTTTATGCAAATAACAATGCAGTCGGTTAAAGTGAGCAGTGTGTGGAGTGTGAAGCATTTGGAGGGAACAAAAGAAACTTCCCCGTCTCACGGCAGAGTTGCTGACAAACATTTCACTTTCTTCATTAACGTAGAGCAGACTACCAGGCAAATTTGATTTAAAATGCGTTTTGTGTTCACGCGGTAAACCTGCACATAGCAGATGTGTTGAAGTACCGTCTTTTTGCTTTAATAATCTCATGATGTCTCTTTGACGCTGTGGCGTCCATTGACACACCATAACTTTCTGTATTTTAAAAGTAAGCTCTTATATTGCTACTTTTTTAGCTAAAGTAATGAACATTACATTTTTTCTAGGCTCACATACAGTTGTTTGTTGTTGTAGCAGTTGCAGCTTTGTGTTCAGTTTTGCTATATTTCTTACTTTTTTTTTTTATTATACTTGGTAACTTAAGACCTTTTCTTCTTCCGGCTGTTCCCTTCATGGGAACACAAAACATGTGGGCATTTTATTCAGATATATTTTCACTAATGTTGAGCTGACATTGGTCACAGCTTTGTGCCTTTGTTTAGCTTTTTTTTTTTGTACGTATTCCTGTGTTAACATTTAGTCATCTTTAGTTTGTGATGTGTTTAACTAAACTGTAGATATTGAAATAGTCATAACATAACTATAACAATCCAACTAAATCTAACTAGTACTAGTAAACTACGGAATCTATTTTAACTGTTTGGCAAGGTTGGCTGCATATCCTGACTTATGTATGTGTGGTTAGGGTTATGTGTGTTTGTAATAGACCATCCAACCAGTAAGTAACCTAGAGTCTGTCTCTTTACTACAAACGGAATCACTGGTCACTCCATATTTACCGAAGCACCATGGGAGGCAGAGTGTTTGTTTATTATGCTGTACATGCTTTTCAGAGCAGTGATGCATTCTGGGCTGTGATATATTTCCCTGCATGTGTCTGCACTGTCTCCATATCACATTAGCATAGTCTTATTAATGGCTTTAGGGATCAGGTACATTACTGAGCAGGAGGGAGGTCATCAACAACAACAACCACTGTGTGCTTTTACCACACACCAGTCTACTCTTCATCACCACTCTGCTGCACCTCCCTCTCTTTCTGTGTGTCTCGGCTAATTACCAGGGCAACATTGTGCAAAAGTGTGGAACCATCTGTCAGTGCGATAAATGACTAGTATAAAGAAAGGGAAATAACAGCTCTGATGTTTGTCCCGTTAACATTTGTTGCCTTTGTTTTTGTCAAACAAGCTAAGAGATCCTGCGTTCTCTCTTTACTCTGAATTAACAATTAACTCGGAAATGCAACGGATGCTCCTTTTCACGTTATTATCTGTGTAATGCCTGCATATAAGTTGCAGACATACTGTACAGACATACAGCTTCACCTACAGCAGTTTCTGTTGCATATAAGTTGCAGACATACTGTACATTAGGAGCTTCACCTACAGCAGTTTCTGCCAGATCTGTTCAACAACAGATTTCAACCAACAGCATATCTGCTGCTAACACAACAATTTCCCAAATATGGGATTAATATAGCACATATTATTATTATTAAAAGAATTAAGGGTTGGAAGATGAATGAGTATAACCACAAAATGTTAAAGCAGATACGGTGTGTGAAATACAGAAGCTCCTCATGATGCTCATTCTCATCCGTGCCTTGCGCAGGAAGAGGCGTAAATCGGGATTAATGTCCAGACGATGCATCTCTTTCTTGTTTTATTCCTTCTGTGCAGCTCGTTAGCACGTTACCTGTACGCACGGTCCTCTCTGTTTCTCTGTTTTCCAGAGCTGAGACTGAAAGTCTCTTCATTCCTGGCAAAACACAGCTTTGCAACAGGTTCCTTATTTACTCTGGATTGACACATGTTAATGCTGCAGTTTTATGTTTCTAATCCCTTAAAAGAAAACCTGTAGCGGCTGTCGATCCTTCACTGGCAACAGTACGTGTTGCTTTAATGAAGGAGCTGATTATACAAAATAGGTTATACTGTTTGAATGCGTTTCACCCCCCTTTGCTGTAAAAGGGCAATTTAGTGGTTGTGGATATCTGTGAAATAAGAGGAGGCTGGCTGCTTCAAAGGAAAGCCCATCTTTCACTGTGTGTAAAGCTACTTTATTGATTGATGGATGGTTTAGAAGACGTGGAAATGAATGGATACAGGGTTCACAAGGACACTGGTCTTCTATCTTGTGAAGCAGAGAAAGTATTAGATGTTACACATAGGACCTCTGGGCACCATCTGTTCTTCGGCAACTTATATCTAATAGTTTTAAAATCCCTCTCAGAAAAGTGACAATAAAGTGTGAAAGGACATAAACAAAGAGAGAGTTTGGTCTGATAAATGATACCAGACTGAAGAAATAACTTCCAACAACACTGACCGCCAAAAATCTGATAATGCCACACAGCAGAGAAAGACAGATTATTTTTTTTGTTTCCTTTTTGTTATCAGTTTCAAATACTTGGAATTTTCCTTCGTTGGGTTATGGCAGTGGACCAAAGTTTTATAGAAGACTGATTGAAACAATAGAGGGACAGTGTGGACCCGCATGACCTTGAAATAGAACAGGGTTGTAGAAGACTAAAACATATTGCATGGTTTGTTGGTCAGGGATTTTTTTCAATATATTCCAATATATGGGTTTTCATTTGTCAACTTAAATTGATTTGAGAAACCATTGCCCATTGTGTCAGATATTGCAATTAATAATTAATTAAGATTAATTAAGATTTCTCATTATCTGGGTGAATCTCCTAGAGCAGTGTTTCCAAACTTGTTTTTTGGGCACCCACATGAGGGTCGCGACCCAGTCTTTGGGAAATAAAGTCCTAGAGAGTCTCAACTCTCTGGTCATTTTCACGAAGCATTTGTTTGTGTTGTTTACACTGGAGTCGTCTGAGTCAACCTTCTACAATATCTGTGTGAGACAGCAACACACACTGGTAGAGTCTGGTGTGGAGAAGTAATGAGCTGAGGAAGGACTGTTGTTGTGAGCTGCTCCTCACAAGGACAGTTAAAACTCTTAAGTCAAGTCACCGTGTAGGTGTGAGTTAATTTGATGCTATTGTTAGAAAAACTACTGCTCACCAGTTATCACCGAGCAGGTTGATGTTGAAGGGTGTGAGGTGAGGCTGCAAAATAATTTAGTCAAATTGAAAAAGTTCCTCAAAATAAATCAGCAAAGAGACATTGTGTTCCATTCCTGATGAAAACCATAGTTTAATTCATCAGTTCTCAATTTCCTGAAGGTAACTCCCCGGCGACTGATAAAGACCTATCTATCTGTCTATCTATTCAGGAAGTCATTGATGAATGAACAACAATCTAATTCTCTGGATGCACACAGTTAAACGCCTGTTTCAGATTCCTTCAATGTTTGTTTGTTTTTTTCTCCTTTTGTTCAGACGGAGCTTTTCAAAACCACTCTCGACTACGGACGCCTCCTCTGCCACTCTCCCACTCCCACTCGCCCAATCATCAGCACCATGCAGCCTCCATCAACTCCTTGAACAGGAGCAACTACACACCAAGGAGCAACCCCAGCCCTGCGCCCACAGACAGCTCCATCCCTCCAGAGGGTCCGGCCGGTGGTCAAGATTCTGGCAGCGTGCAGGACAACTGGCTTCTCAACAGCAACATTCCCCTGGAAACGAGGTACTGTCTTTGTCTGTGGCCTTGTTTAGAGACGTAGTCTGTAAAGCTGAGCCTGAGTCGCTGCCATTTAACCCAGCATTTCATGCTGACTGCTCCATGTTGAGTAACCGCTGTGCTAACAGGGAGCCAAGCAATAAAATGGAAATCCCTGCTAAGGGCAAAGGCTTACATTTGTGATGGGCATGATTTTGTGTCAAACAAGAGAAATGTACTGCCAGATTTTGGATCTTTGTCCGACGATAACAATCCAAACAGGGAGAGCAACAACAGAGCTGTTGTAATTAGACTGGATGAAGTTCAAACGTTGCAAAAAAAAAAGTCCTGTAAGTGAGCAACAAATTATTTTTCTATTTTTAAAATTGTAATTTAAAATAATATCTCCTCTAACATGTTTAGCTGCAGTATCATCTGCATAAAACTTACTACATACTAAGTACTGTAGAATATGCTTTGGACAGATCGATACAAATAGTTCCACAGTTTTGTCTTCTTTATCTAGAAATGAGAGTTTATATTAGTACAGTATTAGTGTTTTCTGTCTAAAATTTTTCAATACTGCATAATTTATGTAACATGGCTGAAGAACCAGAGCTGAACAGACTGTGGTGTTTTTCTACGTCTGAAATAAGACTGTTCAGCCAACAGGAAAATTAGCATCAATTTCATTCAGTCGAAGGACAGTTAGTGTGATAATGAACGATTAAGCATCATCCGGCTCCTAGTTAATCCTCCACAGGTATTCCCTGTGGGGCAGATAACAGATGGTGAGGAGAGTGGATTTGCAGCAGAGAAGAGTGCTGCTTAAACCACATAGAATGTCTTTGTGATCTATTGCCTTAAAGGAAGAAAAAATGACTCAAATTTGGATTATAAAACCAAAACCATTAGTAACATCCACATGGAACCTGAAATATTAAATGTCACTTTTACTTAGTTAAATGTGCTGCAATGGCCCTCTCCGGCTGATTTTATGAAATGTAATGGACCTGATAAATTTAAACCCTGGTCCGTCTGATTCTGCTCCGCCTCTGGAGAAATGCCAGCAGTTTGCTGCTTTGATTCACCTCCAAACTTTTCTTTAGACATCTTGCCAACCATCTCTCTCTGTCTCTCTCTGTCTCTCTATTAAAAGTTGCATTCTACCCTAGAACAACTGGAGAGATTATTAACTGACTGCTAGTGTCTGTGAAGCAGGGATGAGAAACAGAAAAGAAAAAAAAAAAAACTTTTCTCTTGTAACACTGGCCATGTTCAGCCTGCCCCGTTGCATGTGGACGGTTCATTACTCCATTGCACTGCTGCAGTGTTTTCTTATGGAACGGAGCTCTCTCTCTCTCAGGGGTGAAATTGAAACCAAATAAAAAATGTGCTAGTTTTTTTTTTTAATTTAAATTGTTTTTTGTTGTTAGATACCTTTAAGTTCCTTGTAAATGATGCAATGTTTTCTTTCAATCACAACCTCTAAAGGAGCCAGAATACGCTAATGTTTATCAGAGAGGAGCAGGACGCTTGCAGAGAAGGGCAGGGCTCGTACAAAACCAGGTATGATGGAGCCCAAACAATCAGAACGAGAGAGCTAGATGGTATTGTCTCACACGTCTGTAGAAGTAGTTCCATAAGGGCCGTGGTTTCTTTTTCCAACACTGTCTGTCCTGGTCCTCTCCGTCCGCCGTTTGCACCGTTGCCTGGTAAACATCGCACAAAAGGTGTAGTGCTGCTGCAGCTGTGCACCGGAACGACGCATCACTGCTTTTTCCAATTGTAGAAATCCAAATTTAAATAATTAATCAACTTAATATTGAGGCCAAAAAGACCCCGACAGTTCAGCTATATTTTGCATTATTTTGCTAATCTTTAAAACACATGTAGAATATGCAGGGCAAATGCAGAGATTTTTAAGGATATCATTGCATTTGTCTGACCTTGGTTGTAAAGAGAGTTATGCACTGACTCTTGATTGGTCCAAAACTCTACACAAGTTGCTCTATGTGGAAGAATGATTGGTTCTTTGCATTACAGCAAAAAAGACTTTTCCACAGCGTCCTCCCACAGTCCAAATACATACAGGATTCTGACCCACCCTTTGGTTCTGTCCCCTACCCAACCTTCCACCTTAAGAGTCGTCCAGCCTGCGCTGCATCACAGGTTCACAGGTTCACTCCTGTTCTTGACAAAAGCAGCACTACTCCACTGCACTTGCACTGTACACTACCTATGTGTGTGTGTGTGTGTTCTTGCATGCACCTCTCATCCTCGCCTCATTTCCATCTTTCCACCTGTGTGTAGAAACATAGCAAAGCAGACATTCCTTGAGACTTTACAGGACAACCTCATTGAGATGGACGTTCTGGCATCAGCCCACCGTGATGCCTCCTTCAACGACGGGTATGTCGCACGTTTGCTGTCTTCCTTACTGTTCCGTCAATGCCAGCCTCTTGCTCTCAGCGTCTGTGCATGTGCATGTTCGCCTTCAAACAGTGTGTGTGTGTGTCTACAGGACAGTGAAGTTCACACAAACCCTGTCAAAATGGGATGTTTTGTTTGGTGTAAAGCACTGAAACTTTAGAGAAGTCGTGATTAGTGTCAACTAAGAAATATCTGACATATATCAGGAGGAGAATAATACAATATTTTTTTTATCAATATGTTTGTAGTAAACACACGCTTCAATGGACTTGATGTAGTGGGGTCACAAGCACACGCTTCAATGGACTTGATGTAGTGTGTCCCAACCTGTTTTGGCTTGTGACCCCAATTTGACATGTGACCCCAGATTCTTATAAGCTCCATTGTATATAAGATCGATTTATGCTAATGAATGTAACATATTATGGCTGATGTTACGATTGCTTGTGGCATTTTTAATCATAATTTAAAAAAGATGAATAATTTGTTAAAAAATATTTTTAATCAGAATTTTTTTCTATCAATTACTAGATGTTTCAGCCGACCCCATTTGAATTACAGATGACTCTGCTCGGGGCCCCGACCACAAGGTTGAAAAACACTTCATTACAGGGCTCAAAATGTTGTTTTTTTTTGTACACATCCCTTTTCAGGACACAGCACAGTTAATTGTGATCAGGTCTGGGTCAGTCCAAAACCAACAAACGGGAGCTGGGGGGGGGGGGGTTAAATTCTATATGGAAAAGACTGGGAATTAAACCAGTCAGACAGGCAACAGCACTAAACACCTTAAACAAAGTCATGATAATAAATTATCTTGGTGGTTTGCTTTTTGCATTACGATATCATCAATCATTCTGAAGGGGTGTGTGACTTTCTTATCCCACTTTTTCTCTTGTGCACTTGTCGTCTTCTGTTACCTTTGATTTATGTTAAATGTGACCGCATTCCTAACACACTCATGTCTCGGTGCCACAACACAAGATGTCAGAGATTCGTCCCGATGTTTGTAAATAAAATATGCTCCCAGTGACTTTTCCCATCATACATTGTAATGTGACATTCTATCACGCTCACGTCACTGTCACTTGAGAGCATATTGTAGAACTTGTCAGTGGAGTGGCCTTGACAAGTGCGCCGCCGACACTGATTCTCTGATGGGCTGATCACACAGACTCGGACACACAGCTCGACACGTGTTTTCAGAGATAGGCGACCGTGTTCTTCAAGGGCAAATAAATGCGCTGTGTTCCGAGCTGCCGCCGTCTGTACCGTAGTTCTCCTCGGGACAGCCTTGACACACAGTCACGGCAGTCACAGGGAATTACTCCTCAGCAGACCGACATGAATACATAATAAACAAGAAGCAGCTGTGGTCACTAGTCATATAAATTGGATTTGATATTGATTCACACGTTTGCCTCAGGCACAAAACCTCGATTTGCTTACTCATTTTTACAAATTCAGCGGAAACATAGATGTGGTGACAGTTTTCAAATGTGCAGAAATACTTGGCAGTAGTCGAGGCGACTTGTGACGACGACTACTGAAAAATGTTAACCTGAAGCCATGGACTTTGTGGAGGATATGACTGCAGCTCTTTAATTTTTTTGCAACTTTTTCCTTGCTAAAAGTTAATTCCATATATTTTTCCGACATACCCTTAATAACTTTTAAGTTATGTTTTATTTTATTTATTTTTTTGTAGATTTTTAGATGTGTATTGGCCAATTCTGGATTACCCTGACATTATTTTGGTCTCTATCCATAGGTCTCATGGGTTTGTTAAATTTTTCATTAACTATAAGTTATTAGTTCCTGTCTTAGATACTTTGTTTATCTCTATGTAAGGCAGTTGTTTGTTAAACTCTATGTTATTTTCTGGGCTACATTTATGTCATTTTAATGCTGTTTTTTATTTTCACTTTTCAAAACTTTTGACTAAAAAAAGACAGCTACTGCACACAAAAAGTGTTGTGATCATATGAAACACTGCTTCACTCTCAAACCTTAGTTTGGACATAATTATCAATCTCCACTTCCTGTCTACTCTCTGTGTTTCAATTGTTACTAAAAATATGTTTTATTTCCAGGCACTTCCTGTTCAAGCCAGGTGGAACATCACCAATGTATTGCACAACATCACCAGGATACCCTTTGACCTCCAACACCGTGTACTCTCCTCCCCCTCGGCCCCTGCCTCGCAACACCTTCTCCCGACCTGCGTTCAGCCTGAAAAAGCCCTATAAGCACTGCAACTGGAAGTGTGCTGCTCTTAGTGCCATCCTCATCTCAGTAACGCTGCTGTTTCTGCTGGCTTACTTCATCGGTGAGTCACTACTGATGCTCCCACAGACCAGGATGGACACGTCCACCTGATCACCCACTGTCTTTACCCATTAACTTACTCAGCTGCAGTAACCGGTCCAAGCTATGGTTTTCAGCAAGCGTATTACACCGTAGGAACACATTTACTAACGCAATAATGTTGCTTTTAGTTGAGCCCCAAAAATCTTTAGTCAGGAATATGGATAAGGTTACTAGAGAGATAGCCAAACTAGTAAAAGGTCAGAAAGTATAGTAAGATATAACTAATCAGTCTATAACTAAAGTAATTCAAGTCTTAAAGTCAAAAATGTAGCTCAATAAACAGCTAGAATTTTGTTTAAATGTAATCATATTTAATACTTTGGCTAAGATGTAGCCATTTTAAATTAATATTTATCTGTCTTTTAGTTATTTTAATCTTATTTAACCCTAATTGTATACATGTCATTATTCTCTTCTTACTTTTCCATTCTGAATTGTTATACTGTAATTACTAGGTTGTAGCTATTTCTGGGATTATTGTTAGTTTCTTTTAGCTATTCGTGCCCAATGCTAGCCCAACTTTTGCCTCTCTTCGGTTTAATACCAATTTTTAATTAAAAAAACTCAGAATTAAATACTGCTGCCTAACATATTGTTTTTGTGTGTATATATGTGTATATATATATATATATATATATATATATATATATATATATTTAAATTTTTGTTTACTAACATATATATCTTTTGCTATGTTTATGGTTTGCTGTTTATTCAACTTTGAGCACATTTTTGGGAACCAATACAACCCGTTCTGTTATCAGGATAAGTTATGGTTTACAGCTTCCGGTCGCAAAAGCTGGGCAAAGGCAGTGGTTGGACCCCCGCCCCCTTATATCAGGTTTTTGAAAATGTGGTCTCCGAATGATCCAGTTGAATAGCTCTCCTTTATAACCCTCCCTCCATCGTCGGTTCCTCTGCTATCTGCTCTCACTCAGCTCCTTTCATAAGCATTGGTTGTCTCGGTCGCACCGCTCTGCCTCCTTGTCTGAAGTAACATTATCATTCTCAGACATGATTGGCTGAATCTTCAGGGATGCATGGCTTCATGTGAATAGGTCAGATAGGGAATGGATTAAAATGACATCAGCCATCAGCATACAGAAGAAGACAGAGCATGAAGAATATTCATTTTCTTTGATTTGGCTGACCAGCAGAGCCGCTTCTCAGCTGTGATATCTGAATTAAACCATTCAAGACGCTCCACACTCCGTAAACCTCAAATATCATGCAAATGTTCTACTCTGTCGACGCTACAGGCCTGAGAGAGAGAGAGGGGGAGATGTGTGTCGCTGGGCTGAGGGCCAGCAGTGTGACGGCTGAGTGGACTTTGTTTAAGATAAAAGAAGAAAGCCAACCGTAAGAATTTAGTCTGAGGAATAAAGGGAACGTTATAACTAAATTATCTTTTTTAAGTTGGTTCTTCTTATTCATGGTACTAATATTCAAAGAATACGAGTCATGGCACTTGGACTCTTTTTTTATTGTCGTTTTATTTTTGTATCACTTTTATGGTTGTTCACTGAATGTGTCTGCTCTACATTTTCTTGCCAACTTTTAGGAATTGTTGGGCTAATATTTATCTATGCTGTTTTCCTGGCTTGTTGTGCTGTCTTCATTTGGACTCACTCTACGTTTTCAATTTTTTTTTTGTTTCTATTTTTGGCACCTGTTGAGTGTTTTATTAATAATTCATGTTTTTATCTTGATTTCCTTGTTTTGCTATATATGCCTTTAATTTTTTTTTGTTTTTATACATTTCTAGATTTAAATAGTAATTATTGTTTTATTATAAAACAATTAAAAATTATATATTTTATTCTCACTAAGTTCTTAGAAGTTAGTTACTTCTAAGAACACTTGGTGATAAGTGGTTATAAAAAAATCTTGTTTTAATCCTTTACAGAAACAGCTAAAGCCTTTACTCCATCTCAGTGATGTTTTATTAAAGCTACCATTATGTTGAGCCATGCTAACTTAAATAAGAACGGCTTGTCAGCCACACAGTTCACAGTTTGAAATGTGAAACTGAACAGATTATTTATTTCCCTCTAAAGACCTGGTGTTTAAAACAGTTGGAATCAAGAATTTTACCGGCTCATCTGTGAAACACTGTGGTAAAATCAATTAGTAATGATGATGAGTGTGGAAAAATACCTGTTGTTTTTATTATGCTGCAGCCATGGGTGGCTGGTGTGAGAGAGGAGATTAGAATAAGCCAGTGTTTTTTGGATGAAGCAGAGATTCCAGTGCAAATATGAGGTTGGTTTCTGCCAAGGTGAGGATTTGTGGGAGAGTGAAGGTCACATACCAACATGTTCAGAGACATGTATGCCTTCATACACCTCAGATACAGTACAATAGGTAGGGTTTTGTTTACAATGGGCGAAGAGCCATGTGACATATGTGATGTTGTTTTAGTTGGAGTTTCCATCCATCCATTTTCGTCCGCTTATCCGTCTCCACGACCGCCACCCAAATCACACCTTACCAGCCCCTCGTGAACCTTCCTGCGGGTGGTGAGTCCACTGGAAGGCACCACCCGCCCTAACCGGGATTCGATCTTGCCCAGGAGGTGAAACCTGGGCTTCCACACTAATGACAGAGACGTTGCCTTTGGGCCAAAGCGCCACTAGTTGAAGTTTGTGCTCAAAAATATTCTTAAACCTGGGATTAAAACTGTTGATATGTATTTGCTGCTGATTACCACTGAGCTCATCCTTTAACTGAGTATATTTGTAGATCAAGAGTAGAGAAGAATCCTAATCATAAATTATTTTTATAATGCCAACCAAATGTCTTTAAGACCAATTTATCTCCAGGATCTTTAGACAAAAACAAAGAACGATTTAAATTGGTCAGATTAGAGCTACGGGAAGGAGTTGTTGAAACACAACACAGTGATTGATGGAGACATGTGCTAACCTTTAATTCTAACATAACAAAAATGCCTGTTGTTTCATGCACAGTCCAATGCTTAATATTATATACAGTACATGTGATGGACAGTGGAAACCTGTTTAACATATAAATGGTTTCATTGTTCATTTTACTCCCATGCAGAAACAATTATAATGGAGATGAGATGAGAAGGGTGGGATTTATTTGCATGAAGTCATGGAATAAGAACAGACAGATTCTCCAGCGTGGCCTTTATGTGGCATAATAATGAAATTTTCATCAAGGACATACCTTAAAGATATGTATCATGTCCCAGTGATCACTTAAATAGATTAACATCCATGCAGCTATTTACAGCCATTAGGGGCATTTTCTATTCTGAACAGTTTCTCAGCTGCTGTAAGTGAATAGTTATAACTGTAAATGATGAGGCGCTGCCCTGCTTCTGTTTTGATCTGGTGTGGCTGCAGCAGAAGATAGAGAACAGTCAGACCTGGCCAGCAGAGCTGCAGCGTGGGCCGGACTGTTCTTAATCAGACTGTGTAATTATCCCCTGCAGAGCTCAGACCATCTACTCGTTTACCACATGTAAATGTGCTGGAGAGCTTGTGTCTCCCTCAGACCACAGCCTCCAATCAGGAACGAGGGGCCATATTTAATTAAAGGCTGATGAGGAAATGCATTGAGTCTGAAGCACAATTAATTATCGAGGCCTCTAATTGGGAACTCTGGTTGAGATGACTAATGAACCCAGTTACACCTCATGACTCATGTTATGACTCGTAGTGAGGTTTTGTTTGGTCACAGCTTTGTAAAAGGGTCAATTTAGAAGTCCAGGCAAGGATGTAACACTTTGATATGTCAGCTTTTAAAAGGATCTTCTAGTCTTATTCTACTCATATTTGACTTGGCCTGTTTAGTTGAACACAACCCTGATTTACTAGCAGGAATTGAAGAAAAACATACTCAAAGCTCTCCAACGGTCTCTCTCTTTTTTTAAGTTATTATAGCCATGTGCTGCCACCTAGTGGAAGAGTATTTCACTGTTCGGTCTGTCACTGTTACGTTGACAAAGACAAATTGTTTGCACTAAATAAATACCAGTTATAGACCAATTAATTTTAATCGGATCATTTCCCATGGTACACCTGACGAGCTCTGAGCGTGTGCCACGGCTGCTGTATGCAGAACCTCACTCATTATTTAGTTTGTAAATGTTCTTTACAGTGTGTCTCATCGTCTGTTGTTTTTAACATCAATGTAAAACCAGAATTTAATCCTAAATGGAAAAAGTTTTGTTTTTCACATTCCTTCTTCCATTTGTATTTTCTGAACCTCTCTTCACAGTTGAACACATGGCCTGAATTGTAACCAACTTAGAAATGTTGACATATTTTTATTTGTGGTTCCAATTAAAATTTTTCAAATTAGGGTAGGTGCTGTTGTGTTTACACTCAGTTTGGGGTCAGGGCAGTTCCTCCATCTGCCACAGAGTCTAGAGGAAATATTGTTTGTTTGACCTTTTATTTGTTTGACCTTTGTCGTGTTTTTACCACAAACCCCAGTGTTAATGGAGTTGGGAGAGAAAGAGTTAGCCTAATGTTATGATTTGAAAATCCTTCAAAACCTTTATTTAAATGAGAAAATATTTCATGTTTAAAATTACGAGCTTGTTTTATCTCTGTAGGTGGAGTTCTTTTTTTTTTTGCTTGCTATTCGACTTCAGTTAACACTCCAGGGTCTCCTTAGTTGTATTTTGCACTTTATAATGTGCCACGTATTTTCAGAGCCAGACAGGTCTGGACAGTAGGCAGGCAGCCAACAGCATGAAACTGAAGACGCAACAAAGAAGCCAAAGTAAACAACGAAAAAGTTTCTCATGGGCAGACGTGGAGTCGCAGGAACTTATTGACATCTGGTCAGGCGTCAGATCTGTGTACTATAGATGATTTTTGAGTTGTTGAATTTGCAACATTACTGCAATTACACCGGCAGAGAAATACATTGTGCACATTGTTACGTTTTACTTCTGAGCCTCGTTCTGAAGAGAATCTAATTGTCAAGACCTTGTTTCCTGAGGCAGCAGTGCTGCTTTTGTCATTATTTGTCTCAACCTGAGGTCTGGAAACTCTCAGTTACTGTGAGTCTAAAAATAATGAATACGTACCGTAGCTCTGCACTTTAGTAAATCACACCATGGACTGGCAGTATAATCAAAACAGATCAGTAACACAGATGCTTAAAACACTTTCCATGCCAAAGCGCACAGGAGTACGCCCTGAACTCTGCTTTTTTTAAATACCTGAAGGTATTTTGCTAGAATTTTGAAGATTTCAACCAGAAGGATGAAAAACGTCTTTTCATCACAGCCAGCCTTGAAGTGTGCACCAGTTGGAGAGTGTTCCTCAGATCAGAGGAAGAGGAATCCTGGCAGATGACCCATAGCTATGAACGCGGACTTCTTCAGATTGGCTGCGAAGACTTCGACTACAGTACCTCTGTTCCCTAATTGGCACATGGCGTGACCCAACTTCCTGCCAAGAGATGAGCGAAAAGCAGGCACAACATGTGCTCAAGAACAAAATACGTGATGCTGCGGAGCACAGTAATCCTGACAGGTCGGCGTTGTCTCTGCCAGTGGCCATCTCATTAGAAAGACCTCGTTATTCCTGCAACCTGTCTTCATTTTGTAGCCTATTGCAGCAACCTTGCGAAGGTGCAATTGCCAAGTGTTTGCAAAGTTGAAAAGTAAGCAAAACCGAATCAGGAGGCCTCGCTCTGGTTCTGCTCCAGCACTACGCATATCACAGTCACCAGGAAGGCACTGAAGCAAATCTTTAAGCACAAGGGGGGTGTTGGAGGGGGGTTGGGCGGGTGCTGGTGCTGGTGCTGGTGGTGGCTGCAGCCATTTTCTATCAGTGGCCTCTGGGACAGATGGGATGAAGACTGACGCTTACAAAGAGGTGATTACCAGGACACTTGGATCTGCACCCAAACATGGAGACGTTGTGATGGTTCTGCCAGAAGCATACGCTAACTCTTCTTCCGTTTCCAGTTGATGCAGAGCTGCAAATCAGAAGCAGCTGTTATTTTTGTCTACCAACTTTAGGGATTGTCTGTCAGTGTCCTCCGCTGACACTGTCACTTGCTCAGGAAATGAACAAACAAAAACCTGATGCCGTTCTCCTGGTTTTACTTTGATCTTCACTGTTGGTCGGTTCAAAAATATTACTATGCTATCACTTAAAAAAATATTAGCCACTCTTTCACCGTATCAAACACAACTGACTGCATAAAAAGGCAGACATGGTTCAAAATTAGGTTTTTTTTTTGCCTCTATAGCAGTTATATTTCACCCATATCCTGGTGCTGGGTGGTTTAGTAGAACTAGCTCTTTATGGGTTTTCATGAGACTTTGCAGGGAGAGCTTTTTTGGGCCTAGGATGATTCTATTAAATTATGTTGTGGATCCAGAATATAGCAGTCAGGATTTTTAATAAACAAAGAGAAAACTAATAAACTAAAGTTAACCAAAAGGTTATTATAATTATTATTTCATATATATATATATATATATATATATATATAAACTATCATGGAGATGCAGTCGTGTCATATCCAACAAATCAAATCTGATGCAAATACAAATCAATGACGGTGCAGACTTTTGCCCTCTGTGGTTTAATATCCTGTTTTTATATCTCATGATTCAGCTGGGTAAATTTAATTCACTTGTTTCCATAATGCATTTTACCCCAGTAACTGATAAAAAATAATATTTGTTTATTTAAGTGCTTGCAACATTTGGGAAAATGCAAATCCTGGCTGTCACTGAACCGTGGCCTTCGTTCTTAAACCCAAACAAAAGCAGAAATGTGAGGTATTTAAAAGGAAAAAGCTTTAACATACTTTGATAAAACTGACACGTTACCTTCAGATAATTCTTACTCTCTCAAACTGAGTGGTGTTTTGCACTCGAGGAGCTTGAGCGATGCAACAAACCAATAAATGAGCTGTATTGAGTTGAGGAGCCGTTTCTGCTGACGGTCCACTTCTACGGTGGCTTTTGCCTTGCTAAGCTCATCTTGTCCATTCTCTTATTGGTGATCTGTCAGTGCCTGCCCCTCCCTCTCTGTCCCGCTCTGCTCTACCATTGTTGCAAATGACATTCCTTTTGTCGACCTTGTAAAATATCAGCTGGCATCATCCTCTAAGCTCACATCCACGGGGTCTCCCTGCTGAGGTTTTTCTTCTTTTGTCAATTAGATTGGGGTTGAAAAATAAAATGACAGGTCACTGGGAACATTCCATGTCAGTGCTGGTGTTTGAAGACAGATGTCGTCTTACGAGTTCATCCGTCTTCTGAACTCACTCCTCAGCACTTTGGAAGGAAATGCTATTAACCATTAAGCCACTCATTGTTCATTGTTGTTCCGAATTAACCGTTCGTTCTCTGGCCTCACATCTCTTCTGGATAATAACACATTTTCACAACAACAACAACAGAGACGCAGTCCCATTGATTGAGATATTTCAATGTTGATTTTATTTACAGTTAAAATTGAATATATATAATAATTGTTAAATACATTTAATGGTCCAAGACAATAAGAAATACATCAATTCTTCCCTGTGTGATTTTTTTTTTATTTTTTTTATTTTTTTTAGCCATGCATCTTTTTGGACTGAACTGGCATCTGCAGCCCATGCAGAGGGATCTGTACCAGCTGCCAGAGGACAACACCAGTGGCCTGCCTTTCCCCACTGACCTGAGCTTGCCACCACTTGGCAACACAGGTTTGGAGATTCCTGATGGGAAAGGAAAAGATGAAAGTAAGTGCATTTGTATTCCATTTCTGTGAGCTTGTATTTATTTTACAGCTTGAGTGAAATATTTCTAGCTGTAAAATAAGTTCAACTAGGAACAATTTGGAACCATAAAATGTTGACATTTCCCAGACTTTGAGACACAGTTTGCCCAAAATAGTAGTTTCTGCAGTTGAGTAGATGTAAATTTCTACACAGGAGTTGTTGTTAAAAAAACAAATAACAGTGTTACACTATAACAGAAATAGCACTCTAGCCGTAAAATAAAAAAATCATACTGTTTGACACATGAAGTTTTTCCCATTAGATTCTGAGCTTTTGGACTGACAAACCTTTATGTCTTAAACATGTTGACATTCTTGTCGACAGAATGTTTCTCCATACGCTGCGTTTCTCTCCAGTGAAGTAACTCCACTTGTTTCTCAAAATAGCTTTTGCACTTTTTTCATTAACGTGCTGCTGATTGTTATACCACATCCATCTGGTGTGCGGCAGCCGAGGTGGGCCAGAAAGAAAATTAAAGTTCTGCCAAGTTTATACAACTATAACAACCTGTCAAAGTAACGGCCAGCCTTCAAAGTCAGCCAACGTCGTAGAAAATGATCCATCAGCTGCTGAATAAATTTGTCAATGCTACATGCTCATCATTTTTATTATCTGGTCTTTTAATAACCTGTCTGGTAATCTTCTGTCCTAAAGTCAACTTTAATTCAAAGAAATCCCCAAAATTTGACTTGAAAATTGCCCTTTTAAAATAACATTTTCCTTCCTACAAATTCTTCCTTTTTCAACAAAAAAAAAAAAACCCCGACTAAATACAAATGGAAAACAAGTCAGAAGTTTCTCCAATCTTGAAGTTTATAGATGACATTTGGAAGCTCAGGCAAGTTTCCTGGTCTTTTCTGGTCAAGCTTCCTCCCGTCTCCATGGTATGCAGAGAGTTCTGCTCTGTAATCCTTTGAAAGTTGTTGTAAGTGGGGAAGTGTTATTTGTTTCTGGAGGGATAAGATGGGACTGCTTTCTGGGACTGAGGATTAGCCGCTCTGTCCCCTTCAGACCGGATGTGATCCTTTCATCTCCCAGTCTGGGCCCGGCCTTTCTGGCAGCCATGGAAGCATGTGCTCACACTACGCTACTAAACGCCAAACTCAAAGAAAAGTTTGCTCTCTTTGATTCTTCAACAAATTGGCCCAGGTTTAACCAAGTGCTTGCCAGTGGCGGACGGCGATCGGTAAAGATGGGCCTATTACCATATAGATGACTCCAGGAGTCGGGGTTTCCATTTAGGGCCATGGCAGAGAGTGTGTTGAGTAAACAACAGGGATGACAATAACTGAGCCTTAGCAGGACAGCTGAGCCCAAATCAATAGTCATACTTTTATTGTTCTGCTAAGATTAATTGTGAAACTGTGTCAGATAATATAGGTTTATTTAGGTCACAAAGGTCAAAGGTCTTATCCTGTGTGTGGTTATCGAGTTATTCTCAATTTTTCATTCTTGAATTCCTATTCCAACCAATCAAATATTTACCTTTGTTTTGACCAAAAACCCAAATCTCCTATACTGTACTTTTAATTTTGTGACCCACAACATAGAGTTTGACCCCTGATTATGATGATGCACTTGATACAAAGTTAATCATTGCATATATACACATATATGGATGAGAGTTATTGGTGGTTTTCTCCATGTACTCTGGTTTTCTCTCATGGTCAAACACATACCGTACCAGGTGCCTTTGACACTGAAGTGACCGTAGGTTTGTGTGTCTTTATATGTGTTCCTGTGATGGGCTGCTGGCATTCTCTCCAGCTCAAACTGGATTAGCAGCAGTAGTCGATGAATAAATGAACATTTAACACACTCCTAATGTAAAACCTATGAAAGTATCTTTTGATGTTATCACAGCACTAATGGCACTTTTCCAATCTGAAATACCCTTTAGCACCACAGCGTAGCAGTAGCCAAAGATGTTTTAAAGGCCTATCCGCCTCTCCTCTGCACAAAATCCCACTCCGGTCCTCAAGTCATTTGTACTCCTCCAATACTACATTACTTTTTTTATGTTGTATTCCTGGAACACTGAAAACCTATTATTGCAAAGATCAGTCTTCATTCAACACACACACACACATACCTTATATTTATCTTCATTTTATCCACTAATCACATTTGTCATGTACAGTAATATGTCGAGCATTTTACTTCCAGTCTGGTGGACTTAAACAAAATCAGTTTATATGGTACGGTCCCGACCATTAGATAAATAATTCAGACCCAGATAAAAAAAAAAAGTGCAATAATAGCTGCACGACAAAACGGGTCTTTTAAAAGAAAAACACAGACAACTAAAGTGATTCAGCAGGTTACCAAAGACTAATTGAAAACTGCAAATTTAAGAGAACAGTATCACATTTACACTGATGCAACAGAATGATCATAAATCGGAGCATGTGAAACTGAACTTTTACTGCTTCCTGAACTTTCCAAACAAAGCGCTTCGCTTTGGAGACTATCGATCGCCTGCAGGGTTTAAGACCTGCACCTCATGACAGACACTTCCAAGGCAGTGGTTGATCACTGACAGCAAACCAGGTTAGCCCTGTTCTGAGCAGCTGCTCTTAACAGGCAGACACTTTTTAACAGCTGGTCTCAAAAGTGGAAAATCTTGGTAGCCAATTGGGGTTACTTCACTAGCTGTTGTAAAATAAAAATAATAAATTACAGCTCCTGATGCATCTCTAGTAGTCAGTCAGTCTGAGTTTTGCAACCCAGATTTGGCTGAGGTATTTGGATTGCAGGATGAAGCTAACATCGCTATAAGAATTGTATGTGTCTTAAAAAGGACATAAACATCTTTAACTTGACGTGGACATAGTTTTTAATATTAACATCTTGGTGTTACTTTGAAAAGGTGAGCTTTCAACTGGGTAGCTACACCAGGGGTGTCAAACATACGGCTTGTGGGCCAAAACCGGCCTGCATGGGGGTTCAGTCCAGCCCATCATCCAGTAGGGACACACTGTGTCCGTTGGAGTAGAGGGGAGGAGGAGTTCCAAAGTTGTTGAAAAACACTATTTGCATTTTTGAACCTTGACAGGTGCTATTACAGATCTGCATGTATGATGTAAACACCCTGATGAGTCCACACACACACACACACACACACACACACAGTAGTCTGGCCTTAGTGCTGGAGTATTAACAGTATGTAAAAGCCAGGTTTAGCAGACAGGAGTTCCTCCTGTTGCCGCTTATTAAACAAAAAAAACCTCCTTTATTGGTCCAGAAAAGACCACCATCTGCTGTGCCACTTGGAACCTCAATCTGAGTCTGCCACAATTCCTGGGGGCAGTTTCTATGGAGTCAGACATCGTCTCAGAAATGAGTTCATCGACATGAGCAAACAGATGTTGCCTTTTCCACTGAGTCCAATACAAGTGGTATTATGGAGCATATGGGCTAAATGCTGGCAGAGAGCCTCGTACCTGAGCGACTCTGGCATCACACATCCCTCCCTGCTATAAATACACTTTTCACTCTAATATTTATACTTTAATTATGAATGTATTTTATCACAGCGCTGAAAATGTCTTATTTCGACCTCTATTTCCTGCCCAACCGATTCATTTTGATTTTTGGTAAATTTTCATATGAATGTTTAATTTGAGGTAGAAAATGGTAGAAGAAAACCAAAAACAACAATTTTACAGCAATTTCTATGAGAGATATACAATATAATAAAAGTATAAAAATACATTTAAAAACACAGTAAAACATAGAACATAAAGTTTAATTTGAAATAGCTTACAATGCTAAAGACCAACTTGAGTGCACTCAGACATTGGGAATTAAATGCAACAAAGTCAGATGTGATAAAAAATGAAACGCTTAACTTTTACAGCCCGACCAACCACGTTTTAATCTTTTTACACCTCGTCATCCTTTTTAGGGTTGTTGGGGATCTGGAGCAAATCCCAGCAGTTCATCAGGCACAGGCAGGGTAAACCCTGGACAGTTCACTATTCCCTCAAAGGACCAGATAGAGAGGCACACAACCATTCACCCTCACATCCATACCCATGGTCCATTTAGATTGTCCAATTAACTAATTCCCCAGTCAGTGGGAGGAAACTGGAGCTCCCAGGGAAAACCATGGCTGGAACATGGACACTTCATACAGAAAGACCATGAGAAATCACAGTGAAAGACAAATCTCTCAAACTCTTGTAATTTACCTTGGTCATCACTTCACCCCACAGATTTCTCAGGTTTCACAGCTCTGGGCAGAGAAGACAATTAAAATGCACTTTGTTAAGAGGCTTTAACTGTTTCCAGTTTTGCCTCAGGCCAATGACACTGGAGACCTGTAATCGACCAAACAGAAAACAGTGCGTCTTGTTTGTCCGTCAGTGTGCCATTTATCATCAACACAGATGTAACAACTCAGCCTTTTCCTAGTTTCAGAAAAGTCAGCACAAAAACACAACTTGGATTAAGTTTGACGTCCAGACAGACATGACATCAAATTATTTCTTACAGCCTTTTGTGTCCTGTCCTCCTCTGGAATATGGACTGGGATTCTTGGTCGTGGTCAGAGGGTTCATCCATTATGTGTTTTTTTTTTTTTTTTTCTTCCTGGTTGTCAGCGATTTGATTGAGTGTCTATGATATGGTCAGACTATCATGCTTCGGCAGACTGACTCCCTCTGCCCTCAACATGCTGGATTAATGGTGTGATCTCTCTGACCCATTTACTTTGTGTGCATTGCAGGCAAATTGGACAGCTTGTTCCCAGATGACAGCTATATAGATATGGGGGAGATTGACGTGGGCCGCAAGGTCGCTCAGCAGATTCCTCCTGGTATCTTCTGGAGGTCCCAGGTCTTCATTGATCATCCCATGTATCTGAAGTTTAACGTGTCCCTAAGCAAAGATGCCTTAGTGGGAATCTATGGACGGAGAGGTCTACCTCCTTCACACACACAGGTGAGAAACACCACAAGAACAACAAGACAATTCAACTACCCTTCAAAACGATTATGTTTTAGATGTTGTTCAATGAATGTCTGTGTTATTTTTTTATTAATTAAATTTAATATGGCATGTAATTAGAGTAGTTTGAATCATCAAATACAAGATCTTTAGGGCTAACATTTACCATATTTAGAGCTTTTTTTTTTTTTTTAATTTTTATTTATTTCCAGACTCACCCTTTAGTTACCTTTCAGCTAAGCTGAACTCAGGTTTTCTGCTTTGTATCAGTTTGACTCATCTGACAGTTGGCTAATGCTACGCTAAGTCTTTAAGTTTGTCACATCAACATCCCATATTTATCATTGTCAAATGTTATACCAAAGAATGACCCGTAGGTATTTTATTTATAATTGGATTTTCACTCCCTTGAAAAATGTTTGAACTCCTGTATTATTAGGGCTTTCATTTGCATTATTTTTCCATTTGTGAGGGAAAATGAACGTGTTTCCACAGGAAATAGATGCTCACGGTAAATAAGTGTGTAACACCTGTGTGGTATAAGTACTTGCTTCCTGTTCCCATTCTTCCCCTATGAATTGGGCTATTGTTTTAGGGTGAAAAAAGAACTTGCCCTCCTTGTATGGTATGAATATGAACTTATTCATAAATCTCTCTATTGTTATGAATAACTTTCTTTGTTCCGGAAAGGATTTATAGCGGTTTTTCAGTTCCATATCATCAATGAATCACATAAAAAACATGGAGCGCAGGGGTCAAGAGGAGGAGATTTTTCTTGGTACTAATTTTACCATCTGTGTGCTTCGCAGGATCTGATATTATTAATCATAACTGACTGCTCGGTTCACACAGTTCACGTTTCCTCCTGTAAATGAACAAATTGTTTAAGGCACGACTTTTTTTCCTTCCTTTAAGTCCAGCGTGATACATCCTATTTCCGTTAAGGCATCATTTATGTCCTGGTGTTTAGTTTTTTCTTTCTTCAGCCTAGATAATCTTATGTGGAGTTTCACAGTGTGACATATTTCACCACAGAGTGGCTGATGAGTCAGGACTGACTTTTATATGTAGATGGAATGAAATGCTGCCCCGCCGACGTTCACAGAGTTCATTTTATAAGAAAAGAGTAAGTTAATTTGGCAGTAACCTTATTTACTCCAGCCTCCCTCCCTTCACTTTGATCCCTTTAACCAGGCTCTGGTATCAGACACGTGGAGTATGAAATTATTACTGCCTTATCCAGCCTCGATGTTCTGAGACTGCGGCTGCTCTGAAATGATGAGTTATTCATGCAGACCAAATGATGCTCTGCTATAAAGAGGGCTGAAAGCACTTTAGTCTCACATGTCACTCTAATGGCATGTCTGCGGTCCATCCATCACTCCTTCTCACTCTCTGTGTATCTGTCTGCAGTTTGACTTTGTAGAGCTTTTGGATGGACGGCGGCTCCTTGCCCAGGATGCCCACAGTCTAGAGGGGCCTGTGGCCATGCAACGCAGCCTCATCGCAATCACCTCCAGCCACGACACAGGCTTCATTCAGTATATGGACTCCGGCATTTGGCACCTGGCCATCTACAACGACGGAAAAGAAACAGAAACTGTCTCCTTCCTCACCACTGCCATAGGTGAGTGCCCCAGCTGATACCTGTGGTTTCCACCTACATAATCCCCATAATACCAACCAGCAAGACCCACAGCGGGTCTGACTCTCAGCATGAGTCGGAGATGTGTTTTTGGGGGAGGGGGTAGATCTTCAACTGCCAAGGACACAGTGGGTTAATCAAGGTGAAGTCGAATATTACGAAAATCAGGACATCAGTGCTACCCTGCCATGCTCCAGAGTAGGGCAACCAGAGATCCTAATCTCCTCATTAGCCTGAGTGTCTTCCAACTGAATCAGGGGTCCAGCTTCTGGCGATCATTTGCATACAATTCAAAGTATGATTGTAGCCTCCTGCTACTGCCATTTTTGATCACGATTTGCTCCAATTTCCATCTACTTTCCATAAATCAAAGTTGGAAATATTTTTCCTTCCTCTGGCATGGCACACAGCTGTGTTTCAAACGTGGATCTCTCTTAGCGACGGCAATTTTCCTGTTGTACACTCCCTCTTTGTTCTCCCTAAAGCACCTTTGATTAGCGCTGCTGTATCAAGCAAGGTGTGAGAGGGCCTGAGGTGTCGACTTTCACAGGGATGGCAGCTGCGAGCTCTTCTCACATGCTCTTTAATTAAAAGCTCCTGGGCCAGAGTCCATCTGTGACAGAGGCTGTGCCAGGCAACAGATCGATGAATAGCTGTCTTCAACACAAATGTAACACCAAGAGGAGACAGGTGAGGGATGCAGCGTGCCCCCTCGCTGTGCCGACAACGTCTGGAATACAGTCGATAACAAATGATACGGCAAGAGGAAAGAACCGTAGAAGTGTGTTTGATGCATCTTTGGACAAAACAGCTTCAGTTAAACGGCTAACACTAGATTTTCAGAAAGAAAATTAGACAAATCACTTGTGACCCTTTATCAAAGGTCACCATGAAGACAGTCCTCAGCATAGGTTGATTTCCCCTACCACCCTCATATTGTCCCTCAATGAAGGCTAAAGTCAAAGGGATTTTTTCATCAAAAAAACACACTAGTCTTAGTCTGTAGTACTAGTCTTTAATTGCACAGATTTTCTATTTCATGCTGTCCATTCCAGTCAATAGCATTAGCTTCTTGTTGTGGGGATGTGGTGTTTTCAAATGATTTAAAGTAAACTTTGACTTTTTGTGTATTGGAAACTGAGGAAAACCCAAACTCCTGAAATGACCGAGCAATAACTATTAGTCTCTCATGTAACTCTACCAATCTCCTGAGATTGGCCTGCGTCTCCACAGAATGATTATCTCGGTACAGTGTTCTTTGGGTTACACGTCTCTCCATTTCTTCTAATGTTTCTAACATACATTTTAGTCTAAACCAGTCTACAATTCTCTTGCTAGTCTGAACGATAAACTTCTGTTAGCAAAGATTTATAGCCAAAGTAAGTGGACCATTTTCTAAGTGGGCCACGTACAGATGTTGACCGGAATCCTTCTTGAACTACAGTCATTGATAGTAAAGACTTTGGTATTTCTCATCCTGTAATTAGTTTTGGCCCAGTTTGCTAATCAGTTCCACATTGGTCCTGTTGATATATCTACAGTGTCGATGTATGAATGGGTCGGGAACTGGTGACTCACCGAGCTGTTTCATCCACAATTTAAAAAAAAACTAGATAGATATTTAGGTTTAGTTTAATGTGGTATTGGGATACCTTAAAACTTTAAAACGTTCAGATTGTTCTTGTACAATTTTTTCAGTATCATTTTCATGTTTGTCAACGAGGATTTTTTTTTTTTTAGCATATACTTTTTCACTTATGTTTGATGCTTGTTTTTAAAACTTGAAAACATGAAATGATCACAGCTTTCCGAGGTAGGTCTGAGTGTCAGAACTCAGAAACATGATGCCTATAGTGAATTAAGCCTGAAATTGTGCTGAAAAATACTCCAGCCCTGTCCTGCGCCTTCAGGCAGGAGAAGCTCTGAGGCAAAACGTCCCCAAACAAAGGCTCTCTTGTGCTCCACAAAGGGCTGGAAATGTGAGCCGTGGATTCAGCCTGCCTCCTCTGGAGAGTCAATCATCACGGAGGATGCAACGCAAGACAGGGAGAAGACAGGGACAGAGACAGGGAGGTAGACTGAGACAGAGGGACGATGACAAGACAGATGAGTGGGCATAGAACAGAAACACTGCCTTTTGCATGCCGGGTTTATAGAAGCACGCAAATGGCACCGTCCTCCAGAACAGTGGAGGACTGCATTCGTACGGGTTTGATGGGTTTTACAACATACAGGGAACTGGGCAGTTGTTGTTTTTTACCTTTAAGTTAAAAAAAAAAAACAGCATCGTGTGCTTATGTGGGTGGGATGTTAGGTGGCAATTTGGAAAATGAGGAGTGGTTTGTCTGCAAACTTGGCAATAGTTATACCTCCCTGAAGTACAATCATGCAAAGAAGATTCCACTCTGTGGTTTGTGCAGCTTGTGCACAGAAATGCAAAGAAAGACCCTTAATAATGCACTGCATATAAAGTCAATGACAGAAATCTGTCTTTGTTTCCCTGAACTTTCCACCGCTATATAAGGCCCTAATAAACATTTATGTGAACAATAACATCACCCAAAGAAAGCTAAAGATTACATTATGACATATAGTCAGGATATATTTCAAGGATAAATTACATTAGATCTCTTACAGCCATAAAAATAAAAAAAGGGAACTATAGCTTTGAAATGATGGAGGGAGATGATATGACAAGGATAAGACAAAAGGCAAGCAAATAATAGTTAATTAGTCAATATGACTACATGCAAGAACTAAGAAAAAATCATTAGGCTATGTTAGGGTCTACTTTAGTGGTTCCCAAAGTGGAGGGTGGGCCCCCCTTAGGGAGCGTAGACTTTGCCACCATGGTAATTGTATTTCTATTTTCAGTGAGAATCTGTTTTTAGGGATTACAGTGTTTTTAAATAATTCAGTACTTAGGGAGCGTAGACTTTGCCACCATGGATTACAGTGTTTTAAAATAATTTAGTGGAGTGTTAAAGCAAGCTACACAGAAGAGTGTTTCCTTAACCTTCTACTATTCTGCTGGAAATAAAAGATATCTTGTTGTGATCGACCAAAGTCAGACCTGATTACCAAAGGTCAGGGGAAAATGACAGACAAAAATGTCCAATTACAAAAATCATAGTACAATATAAAACCTAAAATTCAGAAATTGATGAAATCAGTGTGGATATTTTTAGCCATTCCAAGGAAAACAAAAAATGAAACCTTAGTAAAAACTCATCCAAAAACGTGGAGGAGAAGATAAATAATGAGGGATTCTGCTGAAGGACAAATAACCCTGAAATGGAATTGTAATTTATTGCTCAACCAGAAAAACACAGACAGATTTCACTTTCTGAACAACATTCCTCTGACACATTAAAAGGCCAGTCAGTCTGCTTTAATTGGCCTCTAATTGAGGCAATTTTATCTTTATCTATCATGGGAATTTCTGTGGTAAAACGGCCAACCAAGCGCTACATTTAACAGAGTAATTGAGAACTTGCTCTAATGCCGGTGCAGTTCAGCAGACTGACTCTCTGTGGCTGTTGGCCATTTGCTGTGAGAGCAGGATGGGGAGACCATGAATATCTCTTAGCCACACACTCAACGTAGGCCAACACATAAATCATGGATTCAAGCAGAGCTTCATTGAAATTCATTACCCCTCATATCCAGGCAGCTAACTATTGTGTGAGCCTCTGCAATTGGTTAGGAGACCAGTGTGTGCTGTGCAGTGGGCCGGTTTAATCAGAGCTGTGCCATGTTCTCCGAGGATGCGCAGAACTTTTGAATGATGAGCTGTTCTATGCAGAGTGAGATGGGAAGGAGTAAGACATCGGTGCTGGATCTCTGCCTCTCTTTCTTGCTGCGATTTGCTGCACCGGCAGCAGAGTAGAGGCTGAAGTATGTCTGGCACCAGGCAGCAGGGACAAATGGCTTCATGCCCCAAAGGGCTGTGATGCACAACATTCAGTACGACACATTTCACAACGCCGCGCAGCCACAGCCGAGTAATGAGGAGTAACTCAAATTAAAGACAGGGAAACTCTATCCCTCAGACGCATTATGGCATGGCCATGTGCAACAAGCAGGCTTTTCATCTAATCCATGCGAGCGACACAAGGTGCCTCGCTCGCAGGAAAATGAGACATCTCTTCCCACCAACGCTGTCGGAAAACACTAAAATAATTTTACAGGCGGTGTCTTAAAAACAATGCTTCTTGTGTCTCCCAGCGTTTCTCTCCTGGATATTGTTCACATATATTTCTTTACCTGGGCCACTCTATTTGAAGGTCAACTCCATCCCTCCACGGCTCAGTACAGCTCAGGCAGTTGGTGAGATTCAATTTCTGCTGAAGGGCACTTGACCAGTGACCCATTTTAGAAGAGGCCCCTCAGCCTCCCTCTGCACTCCTGTGGGCAGATCAGCTCCGAACCAATGAAGGGAAGCCGAGTTTTACCTTTGACTAATTCCGCCCCACCCTGGCCTGTCCCTGGATGCTTCTGCTGCACAGAATACTTCATCCTGTTGTGTTTACTGAGATGAAAACCACAGGAGGCCACATACAGTAGATGTTCAGTCAAGGAGATGCACTCTATATGATGATCTCTATAACAACCCCTATGACGTAGAGGCCTTTGGATGAAATGTAAAAGGGTAAGAATGTGACTGATCTGAATGTCAACGCCTGACATGAATAATAATGGAGTACTACTGTTGCAATGAATATTTAAGCTGGTTAACAGTTATAGGTCAGTATTCTATCTTCTAACTCTATCATGCAACAGGCATTTTCAGTGACAGATCTGGACTGCAGGCAGACCAGCTGAGCATATGCTACATTTATGAAAGCAATGTGTAAGAACTTAAGTGCAATAAGGGGTTGGTATTCTCCTATCAGAAGGAAAGAAATTCATGATAAAGGATCATATAAAACAGCCATATGCTCAGAATCATTACCGTATTTTCCAGACAATAAGTCACTCCGGACTATAAATCGCACCAGCAAAAAAAAAAATGCATTATGAAGAAGAAAAAAAACATATATAAGTTGCTACGGAGTATAAGTCGCACCAGCCAGCTAGCGGCTGTCATTAAATAATGAACATGTGAAATTATATATTTTAATATATAAGTCTCACCTGAATATAAATCGCAAACCCAGCCAAAAACTCCTACTCATGCTAGTCAATCTACCTACCCAGACACAGTCCTAAGATCCCGTTAAATAGTGGCTCCCTTGAAACATACTACAAGTTTTATTGTTGATTTGTTTTCGGGGGGTGTACACACTTTTCTTGACATGAGCTGTGAGATTTCATCCGTCCCCAGATGAGGCAGTAAAACCACTGCTTCCAGAGCTGAGGAGTTATTTCCCCTATGTCTTGTGCATAGATTTTCTAGATGATCCAGGATGTTTACTCTTTTAGTGAATTCTCCGGGACGTCGATAAAACATTCGACGTGTTTTTCATTGTGGTGAAATTGAAATGTTGACAGAAGTGGAGTCTGTTTTTATCACCGTCATTAACGACGGAGTAATAGTCCACTTTGAGAAAATGAGTGGGAGTAGAAACATGTATTTAAACCACATCTCTCATGTCGGCTTCTGACTGACTCTTTTGCAGAATCTATCGATGACTGTCCCAGCAACTGCTTTGGGAACGGCGACTGCATCGCCGGAACGTGTCACTGCTTTTTAGGATTTAAAGGACCTGACTGTGGGCGGGGTAAGTCTTGGCTGCAATAAAGGCTTTCATTTTCCTCAACTTTACAGGTTTTGACCAAATTTTAATCACTGCCTAAACTGAACAAAGGGGATTTAATTGCACCATTTCTTTTAATTGTTCTACATATCGCTCATGAAAATCAGCTGGTCCAATTATACCTCTATCTCTCCAGTATTGTGTCACAAATAAAAGGATACGTGAATATCAGTAAAAAGGGACACAGCCTCAGATAGCGAAGCTGGTAATGATTCATTTTTTCAATTAGTAAAATCACGGCTCCATTCTTTCTTGAGCAAATTAAAAATATAAAAACGTGTGTAATTATGCTAAAATAGAAGCTAGTCTTAGCTGCAGATTTACAATTTCTGAACACATCTTGAATTTGCACTCATAGTATCAAATTCTGCTGCAAATTGTACTCTATAAATTAGTTTTTTACTCTTAAAAACAATAAATCCCAAAGCTCATTCTGACAGTGGGACTGCAGTGAATAAAACAGACCAGTTTCGTGAAGCCGTGCCTGCAGGAGTCCGCTCACATCGGTGTGTATGTGTCGTCTGCTCTTTTCAAAGCTGCGTGTCCAGTGCTGTGCAGCGGGAATGGTCAATACCTTAAAGGTCGCTGCATGTGTCACAGCGGTTGGAAAGGCGCCGAATGTGATGTTCCCACCAACCAGTGCATTGACATCACGTGCAGCAACCATGGAACCTGCATCGTGGGGACCTGCATCTGCAACCCAGGCTACAAAGGAGAAAACTGTGAAGAAGGTAATTTTTCCAAATGTCATTGTAATGCCTCTAAGAAAACACTGCAGAACCTGCCTTTAAAAGAGGAAGCATAGAGTATGCATCGATATTATCTTACAACAGCTAGTTTCCTTCCTGCCACTCTCTCAACGCTTCAGGTTTCAAGTTCTGGTGGCAGCTGACGTTCCTTGAGTCACCTATCAGGGCTGTTGTTCAATGAGGAATATTGGTAATTAAAATGTGGATAAAGTGAAAATACAAGCACAGGGCAGTCTTGTTGTAGTTTGGCACATCACCAACCTACTTGAAAAACTCCGGAATACTTTTCCAGTCTGTGTAGCAATACTATCGACTGTGAGAGTGGCCATCATTCATCAGTGTTCCACGTCCTTTTACGTTACGTTATTGGGCAGAACCAGTATTTCCAATAAGATACGTTTCCCATTGTAGATCCATGTGGGAATCTACATTGGAGATGCCCGATGCAGCTCCAGCAGATAAGATTGAAAGAGCCATTGTTTTCGTCAGCTCTTGAAGGCTCTCATTTCAAGATGAAAAATAGACCCTGGGAGTTTGATAAATGGGGTTTGTGACATCCATAGACCCCCATTCTATTTCGGGTGAAGCGTTAGCCGTGAGGAGTGGAAGCGACGGTGGACGAGGGCCCTTTAACATTTTTACCTTTCTTCTGTGCGACCTTCAGGCACAATGATTAATTGCCAGGAGAGACTTGCTGTCAGTTAGCCTCTGATCTTTGTTCCTGGTGCCCATACCATCTGCTAAGAGGCGAGGGCTCCTGTTTGTCTCCCTATAACGGCCTTTATACCCGTTTATGTCATGGTAAAGGGGGGCCTGCCATGGCGCGTCCTGCTGCTCGAAGCGGCTAGACTTTTCGCCTGTCTGGTGACCATTCACCATCTGTGTAACCATGCTGATATTGTCCAGTGGAATGAATGCTATGATTGTGATTGTGCACTTCAACAACCTAGATGCCTCGAATAGTAAACAGTTGTGTAACAACAAGTCAAAAGAGGGCAGTCTGTAGTCTGGGCAAATACTTTGAAATAGGCATTTACATTTTGCATACATATATACATATATATATATACATATATATATATATATATACACAGACATATCCACACAGTGAAATGTATACTGTATGTATATGCATTTAACCCATCCCTGAGGAGGACAGTGGTGGGATTTGAACCGGCAGTCCTCCAATAAAAGGCAGGCATCTTGGATAATTCTATTGCGATAAAATGCACTGACAAATTCCTCTATTTTGTAATTACTTTTACTTTTTGCGATTTCTGATAGATCTCCTGGGGGAAAAAAATGCTATTTTTTATGAATTTTGCATAAATTGAATAAAACGGCACCAACAGTTAGTTCGTTTAAGAAAAGTCCTCACCTACTTGTTATAACTAATTTAAACACATGAGAAAACAGCATTAAGGCAGAAAAATGACCTATAAAAACTCTGAAAACTCTAAAAAGTCTGATTCCAAGTATTATGCAGCAGATTTTGTTACAGTTTTTTTTTTTGATATTTCTGGTCATCACATAAAATAAACTTCTGCTCTTACAGTCTTTATTTTCTTTCTTAAATTCAACTAGCACTTGTGTTTTATTTCACTTGAATAGTGTCTGTTTGTTCTGATGCTTTGATGGAGAAGCAGAGGTAGAACTACGGTTCTGCTCTGGTGGGCTTTTAAACCTACTGGTTAAAAGGGAATGATTTGTGTTGCTTTGTATTTTTGTTCATCACTTGGGGAAACTTGATCTGTACATTCACTTCACACGCGCTCAGTGAAGTGCACTGGCCTCCGCTTTTGTCTCTTTTTCCTAGTTCAAACAGAAACTACAGGTTGTCTCTTGAAACCGGTCCCAGCAGGTGCTTGTTATGTTTAACATTGTCTCTCTGGACCCTTTTTAGTGGACTGCCTGGACCCAACGTGCTCGGGGCGAGGGGTGTGTGTCCAGGGAGACTGCCACTGCTTTGTGGGATGGGGAGGGCCAGGATGCGAGAGCCCCAGGGCCTCCTGCATGGACCAGTGCTCTGGACACGGAGCTTTCCTGGCAGACACCGGAACCTGCAGCTGTGATCCCAACTGGACAGGCCACGACTGCTCCACAGGTGAGTGCTTCCCTTAAAGCAAAGTCCCTACTGGGAGAAATTCTTTTCAAGTGCTGGTCTTGATTTAGTTTTAATTAGCATGGAGGAAAACCTCAGGGGATTTAAAGGAAATACTGAGGTTTTTCCATTGAAGTAGCCAAGAATGTCTTCTTTTTTCACCGGCCACAAAAGCAGGTTAGGTTTGATGTGTTCATAAGGTTTTCCTCTTTCTTAGAGTAATCCATCTTAAAACACTGAATAACATTCCAAACAGTTAAACATTACTTATTGAAAACAGTTTTCAAGGACAGCAGGAGATTTATATATAGACACTATTTGTTAAAACCTGGACATGAATGAGGGTTTTAAATGATTGTTATACCTTGTTTGTTTGTTTTTTATCTGAAAAAGCTCCGTAGTTGCATCAGCCTAAAGATTTGTTGTCATGGCTGATGTAAATCCATCAGTTTGAGGCTTTGCATTACTGGTATATATACTGTATATGTTATTATGAATGTCATGTGTGATCAAATCAGTGTGTATTTATTTATAGTTATAATATAATTTACCTCGCAACAACACATAATAGCCCTTTAACCACAGTCAATCCAATCCATAATAATAACATTGTTCAAAAATTCAGTTCACAGTGTGGTTCAATGCCATGTTGGCAGTGGTACTGTTTTTCCTGGGTTCCTCACAGATGTACCAATTGCTGATAGTTTAATGAAAAATTATTCACATAAAAGCCCCAATTATTCACAGCATCGATCAGCGTGAGATCAGCAGCGAGCAATTGGACGCCGTTTGAGTTTGCGCTGAATTTTCCTTTCTTTTGTGATTGCGAGCGATTTCATTCTCAGCCCACAGATGGGATGGTTCAAAGTCAGGGCAGAGAGCGACGTGTCAGAACCATGAGAGAACGCAGCTTCATGCTCAGCTTTAAGTCAAATGGCTCACGATAAAGATGCCTTCACTCATGCAGAGGATTGCCATCATCGTCCCCCTGTATTTTCCACACACACAGAACTCTTCTCTCCTGGTTGTCAAATATGAGGTTAGCATAAACTGCAGTTTCACAGCTTGAATTTAACTTCAAAGAAGAAGAAATGCTTTGCAGAATTTAGGCTCGGCTCCGACTGCCTGCCTGTCTCCTCACATTTTTCTGCAAAACCTCAGTGAACCTCAGTGATAGATTGGCAAAGAGCAGTCAGAGCTGATATCTCCGACCTGGGGCTCCTGGCAGATGAAGTTAAAAAGTTTTTTACACACATTTTTAATGAATACCTCATTTAAGTTAGAAGAGTCTGCAGAGCCTCAGATTCTGATGTCTTCATCATCGGTGCACCAGCTGTTGTAGTAAGTTACTCTTTAAACCAACATCTGTGGTTTGGAAAATCAAGGACTAGATTTTTTTTTTTCATCAGATGTTTAAATATCCATTGGATATTAGTAGTGTAGGTTCAAATAGGAGGGTTGAACTTTTGGATGGAATTGCTGTTGAAAAAAGAGAAACATTTGAGCAGAAAAATGTTGCACTAAACAGAGCAGTTTTGAAATAATCTGTTCTAGTTTTTGTTACTCAATTATGAAGCATTTGTGCCCTAGTGGAGGAATAGGTAAAGTCCAATATGTGGCTCAGACAGAAAGACCATCAATGTGTTTAGTGTTTTAGATGCAGATCAGTTGTTATAAGTGCACAAATATGATCACATGATTAATGCCTTTGTGCCTGTGTGTACTGTTGTAGACGATACTAGATCAGAGGCACGTCAAATATCAAAGTATTAATAATGCTGACAAAAATAGGAAAGAATACAACTGTTTGACAGTCCGGCCGAGCCATTGTGATTTGCACATGAGAAACTGATGATTTAATATTTCTCGTAAGCAACTGGACGAGGGTCAAATTGCTAACCTTCGTAGAACACTTCCATTTTCTGTTCCGACAAGATCAAATTTGATGGAGCAAACATTACCTGGCAGTCAATAGGATCCACACATCTGTGAAAGTTCCATGGAGACAAGATGACCTATGAGGTAATCCCAGGGATTTGTGGGAAATAGCCAGTTAGTCCGAACCCACCTTGAAGAGAGGGAGCTGGGTAATTGATGATGAGTTAGCTCTTTATCCTCCTTTATCCCGTCCATTGTTAGCTTTCTGTGCTTTAATACAACACTAAGCTCGGTGGTTGTTTAGCACAGCTACTGGCCTATAACCTCCGAGAAAGAGAAGGAAAAAAAATAACCGAAACCTTTAAATAGATTTTTCAGCATTCCTGTATTTTTTTTTTTTGGGACTCGTCTAAATCACAGGCTCATTTTATCTTTCAGAGTGGAAACAATAGCCCTGCTGGGCGGTGTTGTTAGTTGCAGTAAAGCAGTTCCTGAGGTTTTATGTCCTTTAAAAAGTGAGATTTTCGGGCATTTTCACTTGTCTGGCTCAGGGGAAGCTGTGTTTACATGCTCCTTTAGTGTAAATGCTAACAGCCATCATGGGGACAGGGGGATTTCTCGCCGTGGTCTCCTCTTTCTGCAGAAAATGAGGGTTTGCCTGCAGGCTGTAATTGCATCTTCATCATGTTGAAGGTTTCCCACTCCCTCCGACTGAACAGCTAGTCTGAGACTGTTTTTCCCCGACCAGCATGTGCTAAAATAATGCTGAGAGACCATATAGTCCAGTTTTTAATATTGGTATTTTGTCAACACAGTATGTGCTAATTGGAGTTGGCTAGTTGTCTATGGTATTCAACGGTGTGGATAGATGGATGGATGGATGGATGGATGGATGATGGATGGATGGATGGATGGGTAAATAGACGGATGGACAGATGACACTATGTTAATTCTTGGTTAATACAGTCTTGTACTTTTGTCATCATTTAAACCTTTCAAACAGTTCCCCGTGTGTTTTGTGAGCCCCACTACAGTACTGAATACTCAGTGTTCCGTAGAATTATAATAATTACACTACTGCTGTCACACACATTTGTGCAAATTAGTTTCTAACCGTGATTAACGTGCCTTTTGACTGGTTTTTCTCTCTCCGTACTGAGCAGTCGGATACACCTGACTCAGACACGTTTACATCCTAATTTGAAAGTCAAATGGAAAATGACCATTTGTGTTGTTTGATGAAGAGACAAGCTGTAATTAGCCGTGTGGCTTCACTTTTCTTCAAACCCTTTGAAAATAATAATGCCATGTTATGGTTTGTGGGCAAAATTACTCTCAAATTTAGACCGAAGCAATGATAATATAGGCTCTGTTAAAGCCGTAATTGACTCATAAAAAGGTTTTATTTCTCGTTTGCTCCCCTGTAGTCATGTTTGAATTGGTGTGGCTAATAGGGCAGGAAAACACTGATGCTGTTGTAAAGAGGTGCCAGTGACGCTGGGCCTGGTGTTATGTAGAATGGCTAATAAAGAGGTTAACATTTGACTGTTGTTAATAAGTAATCTGTCAATGTTACATTTCTTTGAGCCATACTGCTGTCATCCTCTCCCCTGAGTCCATGAGAGAAGGGTAATGTCCTGGGCTCCATCACAGCCTGTCAGGGAGGTCTTTCAGCTGCAGCACAAAAGCACCAGCCGGGCTTCACTTTAGCGCCTCTGTGTCTCCGTCTCTCCTTTCACAAATGTATTTTTTCCTCTTATAAATCCTGTGGTGTGAATCAAATTATTCCGCACAGCCTCAGCCGCTGCAGTAAAGTACGGGGCAAAACTACGAGCCAGGAACCTCAGAGAGAATAAAATTTACTGTTTAATCAAAAATGAGTGCTGATGCTGTGGCCGGTGAGAAGTTAAGACTATGTATTTTGTCCCCTCCCTATATGTCCTTTGTGGCAGAAAGAAGGGGCAGAAGGGGAGAATAAGTCCGCTAAGGCCGCGACAAGCCATGTCTCTTCTTTGTAATGGACTTATTAGATTTGTATTGTCAAAAAGGATTGGTCTTATGAGGTGCAGGAATTTCTTTTCAGCTGCCATCAGACAAGGTAGTGGAGCGTGGCCGACTTTCCGTGACAATAACTCCTGGATTTGTCTTTTTCTCCACCCTTGTTGCCTTGTCCTGTCACCTCCTTGTCTTCTTTTTCCACCCACTCCTGACCCCCCCTCCTCCCTCAACATCCTCCTCTTCCCGTCTGTCTTCCCCCACTCTCTTCTTTTTGTCTTTTTTTCTTTCTGTGTCCCTGTCTCCCACAGAGATTTGTGCAGCGGACTGTGGTGGCCATGGCGTTTGTGTGTCGGGCACCTGTCGATGTGAAGACGGCTGGATGGGCACCGGGTGTGACCAGAGGGCGTGTCACCCTCGCTGCAACGAACATGGTACATGCAAGGACGGCAAATGTGAATGCAGTCCAGGATGGAATGGAGAACACTGCACCATTGGTAGGATGGGGAGAGGTCTGGTGGGTTCTGTTGGGGGAGTTTTTTGCGAGTGTCTGTTTGAGTTTTTTCCTGCGTGTTTGGGGTTGAACTTCGAGGCCCTGCGACGGCATTGGCTCGTTCGTCTGCCTGTGAGTGTATGAAGTGCTGGGCGTGAGGGAAGGGTCCTGTTGGAACACAGAGGGAAAAGCATGCTTAATTGAATTTGTGCAACTCGGCAAAGCATGAACAGGTTTACTCAAGGATCTGAGGCTTGCCTTCTTGCATTTTAATGTGGGAATGTGCTAAGGTGTCCTTTCATTTGGCCCATTCTTTTTTTTCCCATCTCTTTCTTTCCCCTCCTTTCCATTTACTATTAATGTCGACATGTGTGTCATTGTGGGCAGGTCAAGCAGCTTTTCTCTTTTCCTCCACACAGAGCATTAAACCTTGACTGAACGTTAAGAGCTTTCTTAAAAACCTTGACGCTTGAACCAAAAGTTTTGACAGCAGAAGTTATTCGTTACAGTCTGTTCTGTATTAGGTTTCATTATACTTGAACAGAAGGTTCCGGCAGAGCTTTATGTTGTTAGATTATTGGCTTTTTTTTAACCTTTTTTTTTAGGTTATTTTATACGAGGTAGAAAGAGTCAAAATAATTCAGTTTGTTCTGAGAATCTCTTTAGAAATTTGGGCTACGTCCACATTATACCATGTTTAAATTGCATAAATTCTGTTCTGGATATCTTCTTTTGAGAATTTTTTTGTGGCCTATAGACAGTTTCAAATGCAGCTATAAAAACAACTTTTATCACATTTTGAATACCTTAAGAAAGAGTTTGTGAAAGAGATTTCCAACTGATTCAGTTTAAAAGGCAAAACAGTATGTTGGGTAAAAAAAATGTTTCTATGTAATTGTAGAAAAAAAACCCTCATATTTTGTAGTGGAATCCTGATTAGGTCTTATTTATTTTAACCAGACTGCATATCAGCAGGCAGCGCATATGAATGATTGATTCAAGAAACCTAAGATAGGTAACACAAATCCAAAAGAAAAGTGCTCCTTTATTGTGCACTATATGGCTCCACTTTTTATCTACAGAAACTGCAACCAAAGAAACAGGGAGGAAAAAGACACAAAAAGTTGTCTAAAATAAAGTACTTTTTGTTCAGTATAAAGTTGCCAGTTATAAAAAGCTTTAGGAAACAGAAGTCTGCTGTGGTGACAGGTCTGTACAGTGAGAGACCACCCAGGTGTTTCTGTCCAAACTTTCCCAAATATACCTTTATGTTTATTGCGGTTTAAAGTGGGATAGAATCAGGCTAAAACAAAAAGGTTCTTTTCTAGACCATCCTCACAGTCGTGTGATCGTTAACACTGACTCTCTATCCGTCAGACTTCGACACAGAGAAGAATAAAACCCAAATCCACACAACATACAGTATTTCCGCAGCTCGAGTCCAGCTGAACCTGGTGCTTTACACCACTTCAGCCAACAGTGGGCATTGTGCTGGATGATGAAAGGCTTGGCTGCACCTGCACACGCAGCTGCAGCAGCTGGCTTTGTGCTGATGTTAAAGCCCAGAGAGGTTTGAAACTCAGCACATATTAAGTCAGCAAAGTGTTGGTGACTTTTGGTGGTCGGCCACTCTGTGACTAAGTAGCTGCTCTGCCCAAACACTTCAACTTTCACAAATAGCTGCTCTGCCCAAACACTTCAACTTGAAGAAATTTCACACACTGATCTTTTAGCAGCATCACACTCACAAATTAAGGGAGAAACTGTTGAATATATTTGATAATTTCACCAAGAACGTTCAAGACCACATGACTGTGAAGCAGATTGTTGAGTCATTTGTTTTTGTTTTTTTTTAATTCGATCAAATACATGTCCAGTCATGGAAACTCAAAAATCTGGTGTAGTGTGGATGTATCCTGGGTGAATTTGACATTTTAATTGTATTTTGTTTTCGTCTGTACTACATCTGTACATCAGATGGTACACCTAAGGAGTCAGCACCGTATCATGTAGGTCGTATTGCTCACATATAAATAGCCACGAGCAGAACACAGTCCTTGGTCTGTGCCCGTCTGCCTCTGGTTGCATTGCTCTGTACCACAATAAATGCATGGATGTTTTTTTTAGTTTTTTTTAGAGTTGTTTTGAGTTTGAAGTTCTGAAAACTTGACAGTTACAGTCGTACAAAGTGTGGACTGTCGGACCTTCTCTGAACATCAGAAGGAACCACACAGAGAACATGATGTGATGCCTGCTTGCAAGATTGCACCTTTGACATGCTCTCTCCTCTCCTCCTCTCCTCTCTTCTTCTTCCCTCTCCTCTCCTCCTCTACTCTCTTCTCTGATCCCCTCTGCTCCTGACACACAGAGACCATTACCACACTATAAAATCCTGAACTGTATGTTATACATTATAAGTCAATTTACATTGGATATAAATGACACATTGGGTTTTAAAATATACAGAAATACATACAGGATGCAGATCACACGGACACGCTCCGTTAAAAGCTGTGACCCAGCTGTAGTAGAAGAATAACAAAGCACACAGTAACACAATGGCCATTTCTCTCCTTCTACCGCAGCATTATAATAGACAGAAATCCGCAGGGTCCACACGTTTGAGTCCATTTCAAAGCTTTAAGGGTAAAAGCTTTGTAGCTCTTAAATAGATGAAGCTCCTTCTCCCTCCAGTGCTCTCTTACATACAGTATCTCAGAGCCGAACTGCCTGAGCTGAGAGCCTCAACTCAATCTGTGAATGTTTTATATGCTGGCCTTACATAATTGATGGGCCTTTTATAAGTGCCATATTGAGATCCCCACTCCCTCGACAAGAATATTCCTCGGTGTCATCCATTAAGAAGCCAAAGATCTCAATTTAAATCAATTTTCATTATTGAGAGCTGAGGCTCCGGCCTGTGGCACAATGCAGCGAAGCAGAGCAGGTTGGGTCGGGCCTCGACATCGAGGGCCTCCGATGACCTCGGTGTCAGTGGAGATGTCTGAGAAGTAAAAACTGCTTTTTGTTCAACTCCTGTCATCTTGCTCGAGAGATTTAAAGGTGCTAATCCACATCAATCACTGTGCTTTTGAAACACTCCCCTGACATTCTGATTGAGACGGTTGATAAATGAGAACAGATTGAATGTTCTTTCTGAACATAACACTTTTATAACCTTTTTTTTTTACTCTTACTCTTTATCTCTATCTCTGTGTGTTTCACACCCTCCTCTCATCTTTGTTCTGTCTTCATCTCACTCCCTCTGTGCTAGACTGTCTTTGTGACGCTTGTGATGCATGATCTTTCCCTCGCCACGGCCAATTCCTTTGCTTTTTATTTGCCTCATTCCTTTTACATTTTTGTAATGTGGACTAACCCCTTGCCTTGCTGTCTTGTCATGGGAGTGACACTGTTCAAACTTCCCTTATATGTCTTGTCTTTTATCTCTCAAGCTCACTATCTGGATAAGGTAGTGAAAGGTATGGCATTCCTCCTTCCTTCACTTCTGCCCTCCTCCCATTGTAAATCCAGTCAGCATTAAAAAGTCATGCACACACACCATGCTCTGCCCCATGTTGATTTATTCAAACTCCACACGCAGCCCTGGTTACATCCAGTGGCTCAAAGAGCGCAGTCTAAAAAAAAAAACACTCCATCCCACATTAACGTTTTGCCATATCGTCACTATATAATCCACATATAAAAATGGACTTGGTTATCTTGTTCCAAAAATGGTGTCAAAGTGAAACCTTGTAAAATCACTGGAAGTGTTCACTCAACTCTGTATCATTGGACAACCTGAGGGTGAATGAGGTTCCTTTTTTTTTTTTTGGCTGGGGGGTCAGAGGGGGTCATCGTTGTTTGAATATGATGTCACCTAAGAGAACAATAAGGATAAAGGACAAGGTGGGATATCATTGTATTATGATATTACATATAGATATTATTATGAGAAATGTTGATATGTGCAGTCAAAGGGACTCATGGGTTCATTAGGAAAGGCTAATGGTTTAATGAAAATTAATAGATTGAGGTCAGGGAAAAGATCTCACTACAACTCAACACATTTGTTGATTTCTAGTGTGATTTTAATCTGTGCTACTCCAGTGTGTTCCTGAATTAGATTGAAATTAAATCTATTATCAAAACATTTTTCATCTGTGTCTTCCCCTATTTTTAATCAGTTTTTCTTCTTTCTTCTCCCATAGACTTCTATTGATACAGAGTTCATTTTTAAAAACAGTTGATCGCTTCTGGTGTGCTCACAGGTCTTCACTGTTAGCTACGTCCATTTCTTATATACAGTCTCTAAATGTCACACAGCAGTCTCCACTTAGCACTTTCACACTTGGTGAGTCAATTTGTGCTCTTTTTGTTTCTACTTGTTGAATATTTGGTTTGTGTTTCCAATGGTGGGATGTAAAAAAAAAAAAAAAAAATTGGGACTCGTGCAATGCATAATGTATGAGTGTGCAGCTGTGAGCAGGGCCTAATGCTGAGGTGCTGAGGCCGCATCCTTTCTAATTAAAAGAGTTCATGGTCCGCTCGGTGCTGAGCAAGCTGGAGGGGCGGAGGCTGAGCTGCAGCCCTGCCTCTGTGCCTCCAGCAGCCCTTTCACTCTCACTGTGTCCTTGGTAAAGGACCACCTGGCATCAGAGCGGCTGCCAGAGGAGGTCCACAAACACTTGCACCCTCACGTTTGGAACTGTTGAAGACAGAACGTGGACAAAGCTCAGCGGGGGCTTCTCTCTCTCTAACAGCTGCCAATGAAGTTGAACTGGTGCCAGCAGAGAGTAGATCTTTGTTTGTCTTCATTCTAAACATTTAGACCGCACTCATCGTCAGTTTCCAATGGGGCTCCCAGAGTTGATTCTTTTCATTATTTCCATTTCAGTATTAATAGAACGGCTAATGCCCAACATGCCTTTAGAGGCATTTACAGATTAGCCTTGAATAGTAGTTAATCAATGAGCGCTGTTCTTTGGAGATTAAAAAGTAAAAATGTGATGATCTTTACAGTAATACGTAGGATTAAACTGAGGAAAAAATTTAGACTGACTTGATTAAGTATTCTTGAACATAAAAATCTAAAACATTCCGATATCTGCTAGAAATATCTACTAAAAAGTGATGTAAAGACAGCTAAATAAGAAACCTGAAAATACCTGCAAGTAGTCAAGAAATAACATAAAATACCTGCAAGTAGTCAAGAAATAATGTAATAATAAAGTGTAATAATAACATAATAAATAACAAATGTACATATAAATAATACATCGTAATAATAATAATGTAATAACACCAAAAACAAAGTAGTTAGCGATACTAAGTTTTTGGTATTTGTCGAATTTGAATTTTGAGATAATTGAAGTTTTATTAGTTTTCCGTGAATCATTCTGTGAGTTCTCAATAGATATAAGTGTTTTCTTCACAGATTTATTGTAGTGCAGCAAAACAACAACAACAACAACAACACGAACACAGCCAATGTTTTACTCAACCAACCATGTGATTTACAAAACCATCTGTTCTTCTTGTTGTTGTTGCTGCTTTTTTGTATTATTTTCTCTCAAATGTTTCACTTAAACTGATCTTCCTGCCTTGGATATATACTGTATGTCCTCCGTACGCTGCAGCCGTCTCGTCTCGCTCTTACAGTCATTGTCCTCCTGTGATCTAACGACATTAAGAACCCTCACCCCCTCCCTTTCCTCCCTCCCAAAATCTTTTGACTTGATAAAATAGAACAGCTTAGCGTCGGGTCCATCAAGACAGCTTGTTAACAACACAAACTGTGACAGACTGGCGGGTTTGATATCTTGAAACGTAACCCTCGGCCCCCGCTCCGGCTCGGAGGATAAGAAGTTAGCAGATAAATCCCAAACAGCCGCAGAAAAATGGGGTGAGATAATGCTCTGATCTATGCACTGGTGAAGACCTAACAGAGGAATGTCTCACCTATCGTTCTGCTCCAGCCCCGCTTTCAGCTTCCCTGGAGTCACATCCCCAGGAGAACAGCTTAGCGTCGGGTGAGTGTGTGTGTGTGTGTGTGAGAGTGTGTGTGTGTGTGTTAGAGCAAAGCCTCTTCTCTGCATAATGTGGTTAAGCCCAGCCTCATTCACGCATTCCTGTCATTTTAAAAAAAGTTTTTTATTTATTAAATTCTGCACCCTGCCTCTGTTAATGACAGAACACACACGTTCCCTGAAGGGACGACCTTATTGATTTCTAACACCAGTCTGGAGACCATTTATCAAAACCATAGAAAGCAACTAGGGATGTAGATCTTTGTGTTTTCAATATCTAATAAAGTTCTGCTGCTTACCTTTTTTGTACCGACGACAGCGGCTGTAATTCAGTGATGGTAACGACAGTCACACACGAACATCACACACACACACACACAGATCTAATTAGATGCCAGAATTCCACTTGGTCTACCTCACTGCTCTCATTATCTATCTTCAGTAGCATAAACTGCAGTAATAAAGAAGTGAATATTGATTCAGAAAATCCCTCCAATCGGATTTAGCTGCAGCGAGACAATAGGAGTCAACAGAAGATGTATCATATTCATCAACTACAGTCAATATTAGCGACAGCTCACCGTCATCAACAAACTGCACCGCTGTCTCTCTGTTATTGTGGGTGTTACACACACGCACAGTTTTCTTCTGTTTCCCTGTTAATATTCTGTGCCGACTCCTGCCTTTGTCCTTTTTTGTCACACAGAGGGCTGCCCTGGTTTGTGCAATGGAAATGGTAGGTGCACTCTGGGAAACGGCGGCTGGTACTGTGTGTGCCAGCTGGGCTGGAGGGGCAGCGGATGTGACACCTCAATGGAAACTGCCTGCGGTGACGTCAAGGACAACGATGGAGGTAGGAATCTCAACCAGCACGACCTCGTATAAACTCTGATACACACAGGGCTACAGAGGCCAGATTTGAGAGTATAATAAACCTGCTTTATGGTTTCCAGGCTCAGTTGTACTCTGTACAGTTGAGGACAAAAATAGTAACCCCTTGGAAGACAAGTCAATTGTTTATGAAATATTTATATACGATTTTTTTAACCCCAACAATTTGACTTCATTTTTGGGAATACACTTAGTACAAAAACAGGAATATTTTTTTTCCCATTTAAATGCATGGACAAAATGACATGTATTTTGTATGTTATGCCATGTGTATCCAATAATTGGCCTGTCCGCCCACCTACTGTAATGTTGCTCTAATACACAGTCGATACACATTTGATTTTGCACACACTGCTGTAAAATGTTTTTTTTGTTTGTTTTTGCAAAAGCATCTCAAGCTCGAAATAGCACGTCAACACCCAGAATGCATTTGCACAGGCATCAACTTTTGGTCAGACCCTGATTACTTCAGACCAGCTTCAACGAGCCCAGAGCAGTAAATAAGTGTACAGCTGTCAAGCCGACTGACACGATTGTCAGAATGATTGTGAGACACAGTAACGACCACAGTCCAACTCTATAAAAGCTAAATTCTGAGTTATACCTTTACATATTTTCTTGACATTTTACTGCATGAATAGGCGTTTATTTTTGTCATTAATGAAAAACTCAGTTCCGCATAAATTCTTAGTTTCAGTCTCGTTGTTTTGTGTCCAGCAGTAGGTGAGGAAATGTGAGGGCCTCCAGTCAGACACCTGAACAGCAGCTTTTCATTAACAAAGCAGACTTCTCTGGCCTGCAGCCTCATGTATAGCACCGGCCCCTGGAGAAAGTCTCTGCTCTGGCCTGTAACTAGCCCCGAGCTGAGCCACACACGCACACAGAGCCAGCCAGGGGGCTGCTTCACTCTGGAGGCCAAATGGGAGACGTGACTTCCTCCCTCCCAGACCTCATTGCGGGCTTGAGCCCAGCGCTAGCATCTCTCCTTATTCATGCAGAGGGTGTTTGTCTCTCCATGTCATTGTGAAGGGACCGTGGGTTTCTGAGTGGCAAAATTGGGCGCTGCTGGGGATTTGACTGACTCCTGACAGCAGGGTTTATTTTTATCACCCATCTGGCCAGATAGGCCCCTGAAAGCAAAGAGTAGGGAATGTGATGACCCACTTCAACAAAATAAAGTGCAGCACACAGCAGCTCTTTCTGGTCTGGTATTATTTCATCCCCGTAAAGGATCAAAACCCCAACGAGAATCGCTAAGTTAGAAAGAAAATGCTCATCAGGTCATGAGGAGACGCAGCAGCGGTATAAATTTGTAATTTGCTCAAATATACTCAATTTATAGACATACACAGGACTTAAACCAGTCTACACAATTAAACAGGAGCCAAATGGAGCTGTTGGGTTTTAGAATGTGATGATCTGTGGGTTTGAATGGAAACAAACCTGAATTCACCTCACTGTACGGTATTTTAAATCCCATTTGTTTGTGTGTGAAAGATGTGTGTATCAACATCGTGTTTCTAACTTATCCTAAAAAATATATATATATAATATTTTTTTCAATGCAGAAGAAACTTTATTTTAAACACTGAAATTCCTCCTAATCTGCTATTCTGCTTTTCATCGGACACAAAAATAAATAAATAATCGTTGTTTATACATTTCATGCGTGCATGCACAGATCCAGCTTCCAGGTGTGTGTAAATGTATGTTAAATGATTGCGTGTGTGTGTGTGTGTGACTGCTTTGTCCTTGTCAGATGGCCTGGTGGACTGCATGGATCCAGACTGCTGTCTGCAGGCGACCTGTCACACTACCTCTCTCTGTGTGGGCTCCCCGGACCCTCTGGACATCATCCAGGAGACACAGATGTCCTCTGCACAGAGCAACCTGCAGACCTTCTATGACCGCGTGCGCTTCCTGGTGGGCAGGGACAGCACCCACATCATCCCTGGAGCCAATCCCTTCGACGGAAAGTGAGTGACAGCGACTTTCTTCTTCTTTTTTTTACTTTAACTTTCACTCAGTTTTTGTGCATCGTTTTCTAATTCATGTGAGTCGGTTAAAGATTTTTGATGTTCCACATTTAATGCTGCTGTTCATGGTTCTTGACCTTAATTGCTCCAACCCTCATTTCCATAGCTTTAACTGTGATCCACTTGGCATTTGCATTTGGCCAAACTCACTTAAGCATTGACTTTACAGGTGCGAGAACCTGTCAATCTGTAGCTTTCAGTGTTTGTGCGAGTCAGCACAATTACAACGCCTAAAGTACACAACCCACACATTCCAGAAATATATCTTTAACAAGGCAGGTCCAAAGTCCAGACATTAGCCTTGTGCGGCATATTTAGCTACAGCATTTCTTCAGCCTTCATCTGCTTTGCTGTATTATTGTCCCCATTAGCTAAATCTGGGCTGTTGAATTTTAGAATGTAGCATCATATCTTTTTAAATTGTAGTTTTTATGGCTTGTATTCTTCATCTTTTTATTTATTAGGTTCTCATCTATCCACTGATTTTGCTTTAAAAAATAGAAGCGCCTGTCATTTATTAGCATTTTTTGCTAGGTAATAAGTTTTGCTTTTTCATTTATAAATACATTCAATGTAAATTCTTGGCTACAATATAGCTGGATTATTGCATGTATTTAAATTTGTTTAATGATCCTGAATCTGTGTAAACCTTAGCGAATGATTTTAAAGTTCTGGCTAACTTGTAGCTCTTCTGAATTTTAATTACCATTTTTTAATTTATGTTCACTAGCTTTAACTCTTTCGGCTAACAACAACTATCAATATTAGTCTAAATTAAGAGATTCAAAAAATTTGAATATGATATTTGATAGCATTTGATTCTGTTTCTTTTAATCATTTAAAGATATAATATAGAGAGTATAATTTTAATTAATATAATTAAAATTATACTCTTATATATTATAATATTATAATAGTTGAAACTTTTTGTTAAAATCCAGTGATTTTATAGTCCAAAGTCCAGTGATGTTCATGTTGAATTTAAATATTATACTGAATATATTACCTGAGCTCTGCTAAAGAAAGTGCAGGAACCAGAGTGATGATGTGCTTCGATTCCAAAAGAAGCGTTTAGTGGTGTAAAATGTACCTCGAACAGATGTATGGCGTTATAAAGCCCTCTCAGGTGTCCTCTGGTCGACTGCCCAGGGACATTTATTCAGAATGATGGCTTTATTTTTTTATTTTTTTTAAAAAACACTTCCATCTTAGTGCAATTACAGAAGATTTTTTTTTCACACACTGCCCTCTCTGTTCAGGTCTTCACCTCTTCATAGTCAAGTTCAGAAAGTGTTGATAGAAAAAAGCGGCAGCTTTTGGTGATGAAATGTGCCTGGACTGTTGGCATGAACAGCCAGGAGGATGATGGACAGATGATGATTGACAAGCAGAGAATGTGGCAAAAAGCAAAGAGCATTTCATAGCCAGAAAGGCATCTCATATTCATGTATTGTGATCACTCCTACTGTAATCCATCTGAGGCCCACTCCCAGAGGCAGAGCTCCCGACACCCCAGCCACGGAATCTGAGACGCTTTTATATCAAGCCAGGATGGCTGTCAACGTCCCCTAAGACTCCCCAGCCCCCTTCCCTTTGTCTTCCTCTCTTTTCATCTCTAATCGCTCGTGAGGCTGGGCCACCGTATTTGCATCCCCCTTGCTTATGGATCTCTGTCATCTTGGCATATGAAGCTCCCACAAAACAAACAGTCAAAACAAAATAATGGGAAAAAAATGAGTTTCAAACTATTCAAATAAAGACGATTGGTCCCCGGTGATAACTTTTTATAGAATGGTGTCAAAAGAAGCAGATAAAACCTCGCAGCCTGCGGTTTTATTTCAAGCTCATACTAAGACTTATATTTTTCACGATAATGGAAGGAGCTGGCACTTTTCTGATGTCAGATGGTTTTTTTTTCTCTTTTGTACTTGAAGGACAGATCCATTTTCAGTGTCTCTCGTCCGGCGGAATCACTTCCCTCGGTATGAATTGCAAAACCTAATCCCACCATTGGTCACTTGTTGAACTGCAGAAATATCAATAAGGCTTAAGAAGGGACTGATACAGACTCATGTCTGGAAGCGAGCCACGGTTTGGTCACAGAGTGCTGTTCTCGGCTGCACTGGACTCTCGTTAGAAACATTAGAAAGTCACACTGCGTTGAATGCCGATCACTGCTGGATGAGGAGAGCCGCAGCCGCCGACCAGCTATTACTCACTGTACAACAACAAAACCAATGATGTATAAGAAGCACTGAGCCAGTGTGGCAGGAAGGGAGCAGGCAGCCGTGTATTTACTCCTAAATACTTTACATTAGCTTCTCAAGTCATCCATATAAAAAGTCTTATCAACTCTTTCTTCTCACGCTTGAAAACACTTGAAATTTGCCACATTTCTCCCTGATGTTTTTTCATTATATTTTAGGATTATATATTATGGACGGACCAGAGTTCATTTTTCTTCAGCCAGTATAGGTCCAGAGTGTGAGTCATATTTGGATGTAATCACACAATTAATTATTACTTGGATAAATGACATCCTTAAGAGGCGACATCTAATTCCGCTGTGCTTTTCCCTGAACTTTTTGTGCTTGCGTATGAAAATCCTTGGAGTATCCCATAAGTGACGTTCTTCCTCTCGTTGACATTTTTGGTGGCTTTGGAGAACCACTCAACATTTGGCTCTTCTTCAGCGGAGAGAGGAGAAGGCCCAGAGGATTGAGTAATCCTCACACCCCGACCCCCCCACTCTCAGTCTCTCGATAAGATGCGGCGATAAATAAGTAAAAGAGAGAACTCAGAGATGAGCTGTGAGATTGGAAGCCTCGGCTCACCTAAAAATATCAGTGACAATCTATTATTCATGCTGGATATTCATTCCCCACCCACTGACAGATATGAGCAGTTATGACAGGGTGCTGTGAGCTTCAGATGAGCCTCACAGACACGGCCTTCGCATCTTCCCCTCGTCACCTGATCAGCTCTTCATTGATCCACTAACCACTTCCTCATGCTAGTAGACATGTTGGAGTACTATTCCTGATGTTTGCCACCACAAAAAGCTGCAAAGGTGACACTAAATAAAGCATCTGCCACTGCATAAAATGTCTCGACTCTCCACCGTGACACACAATACGAGCTGCTGTCGGGACCAGGCAGTAAGTGCAGGCTGACTGGAATTGTAAACAGGGACTGTCCGTGGAACAATTTGGCCCAGGATTGATGGCTGGTTTATAATAGCGAGGCAGAAGCTATTTGCCTAATTTACAGGCTTGCACTTTTATCATTTTATTTATAACACTTTTATTAGCGCACGGCCATTAGAGTCGGAGCAGCATCACTTCTTTGTGTAGTTTCCCTCTCGTTGTTTCTATCATGTCCCTTTTAGCAGTGAGTCAGGGCTACAAGAATATACCTCACAGTCGTCACACTTTCGTTTTTTTTTTTTTTTTTAACAACGTGTTGAGTAACATACAGTGACATGCCTACGTTTGGAGCAGTGTTTGGACTGTAATCAAGTCATTTGCCTCGGTGATGGTGTTTTTGTTGCCTTTGTGGTAGTTGCTGTACCGTTTGTTAGCCTTCCTCAATTAGTTACTTTATAAGTAAAGCTGAAATGTGCAGTTGTTTTTGCTGTTGTAGAATAGTCAGGAGTATATTTAACATCTGTGATATTTACAATCGTGTAAACTAAAAAGCTGAGGTCAAATACTTAATTCTTCACTGAAATCTTTCCCGTGTAGAAGAGTCAGCTTTATACATCCTGTTGAGCCGGCCAGATGTTCACAGGTGTTTGCTGTAAGTCATCTGTTCGTTAAAAAAAATATATTTTGAGAAATGCACCAACCTCAAATGACTTTGTGCGCCTCTCTGTTCTTGTTGTTTTGTTGTTGTTTTTTTTTCGAATAATTATCATTTCAATATCTGTGAAATCTTGTGAGGAAATTTCAGAAAAAATAGTAGTTACACAAAACTACTAAGTATATTTAGATTCCCACCATATGTAAATATTCTGACCAAAACACACATAGCGCCACATACTGGACAAACTGTCTACTGGCGGCCGAATCCAGTCCACCAAACCGTCCAATCCAGAGGCTGGACTCCTAAATAACATCAAATAATAATGTTAGAAAAAAATGTTATTTTTATCTCACTTAATTTCAGTGTCTGGCCCCCGTGATTTCTGTCCATATCAAATCTGGCCGCTGACAAATGTAGTTGGTGACCCCTGCTGTAAATCTTTGATTTGTTTCACTTTAATGTAAGTCCCCTAGTGATTCCTTCACTTTTTTTCGGAATAAGAATTTGTTGGTATCACTAAGAAGTCCCAACGTAGTTAACTCTAACTGATGGAACTACTTTTACCAAATGAGATCCTAAAGAGGATTATTGGACAGTAATCCTAATTTACACCACACCTTAATCTACAGTGAAGAGTGGACCCTGGTTTACAGATGGCAAGAATCGCTTGTTGAAATCCACTTCAACCCTCGACCGTGCTCAGTTACACACTGAGGATTAAGGATTCACTAGTTGAAAAGCCATTAACAGCCAGTAACATCTGGCTGTTGTCACTAATGGAGAATCGGCCTTCATTAGGAGGTCAAATGACTACGCTACAGACACAGATTTTTATCGGCTTCGGCTCCAGTTGGCAGTGATGGAAACGGGACACCCAGGTGACAGTGCTAATTGCTCTTTTCTCTGCCTTCATTAAAGCGAACGCTAGTCTGCTCCCCTTTCAGCATTAGTCTGTAACCCATACTGTTCAAGCAGCAGCCCGAAAAAGTTAGGCAGAAAAGTACAAAGTAGAGTTGAAGTCACTTCTGAACCGTGTTTTCTGTTCTGTTTTCTTCCTATGTTTTATTTGGATATATATAAACATATATATATTTATTTTTATATACACTGTATATATATATATATTATATGTGTGTGTGTATTGCAATTCATATATATACAGTATATGAATTAGACCACTGGTTATTTTGGATAACTATTGACTTTTAACTATATTAGTATAAATCATTTTTAACATGTGTATTACATAGATAGGACAACGATCTTTATGCCTCTTCTTAGCAAATCTTTAGCTTTATAGCTATATATATTTATGAGTTATTTTGGCCTACCTTTATTTTGTAATTATGCCTTTGCTGTTTTAGTCTGCTTTCTTTCAGCTAATCCTTTTTTTAAAAACTGTTACTGTATTTATGTTCAAAAGTTTCAGTTTGCCAGCTGTTATGATTGAGTTGATAGTAAGCGTAGAACCAACTTGAGCTACAACGGGCCTAACCTTTAGCAGTTCTTTTTCTTTTTTTTTAGCAATGTTTGCTAACTCTTGGCCCTCTTTGCTGTCCATTTGCAAAACTCACCCCATAATTATTGCTCATGAAGTCCATGACTTTCATAGGGAGACTAAAACAATCTTCTCTGGTTAATTTAGTGTTAAGTGTACAGTCCTGCGTCTGTACAAAACCTCAATCAGAGATATTGTCCTGCTGTGTTCATCGGCGCCACCTGCTTATTTTTTTTACTACCTGTCCTCACTTCGCCCTCGGTGGATGATGAACGATCATCTGGAGGTTGGATGTATCGTGGAGTCCTTTTCGACTTTGCAGAGCTTTCTGAATGAGTGAAACCTCACACACACACACAGTGAAAGTTTGTGCAGAGAACGTGTCACTGTTTCCGTGGCTGGTGCTGTCTTTATTTCACTCTGAGGTATTTGATGTCGATATTTAAATCATCTCTCCATGTGGTTCAAACAGACAGACAGGGTGGAAAGAGGTTCAACCTCCACTGCTGTCGGAAAAATATGGATGCCTTTTTTTGTCATACGACAAATGTCTGATGTGAATGATTAATCATACAGTAGATGCCTGGGCCAGCTCTGCTTCAACGTTAGTAGTAAGTTGCCGTTAATGAATCTAGAAATGTCTTTGTGCTTGAGCTCAAGGGTTCAGAGCAGTATCTCCTTGCTTGTTAACAGCGTAGTGGACAGCCAAGGTCTTCTGAAGGAGACTTGGCCTAATTAACATAAAACTGGGTTCCTGGGGACCAGGATAGTGTGGGGTGAGTGATCTTGCCTCTGGTAAGGACATGTTAAGGGCAGCTACTAACACGCTAGTGTTAATTGTTTCCAGTATGTGGCAGTGTTTAAGACCCAAATGTATTAAAAATAGCCACGGTCTAATGAAGAAGGCATTTGTTAGTGGAACTTTTTTTTTTATTATAAATCTCTACATTAATGATGGCTGACCACACCTTTGTTGTGGATAATGATGGCGGCAGTGCCTGACCAGGCAGATGTGACACAGCCAGGTCTGATCTGATCTCATCAGTTCAGGCAGATTAGGACTTGAATGTAGACAAGTTGAAGCCATTGATTGTCTGAGAGTGATAATCAGATCTATTTAACGCAGCTGCTGGAGGCCTGATGTTTGTCGAGAACCTGTCGAGGTCTAGATAACCAGCCATGCAAGTCTTACAATCAGCAATCCTGTTATTTCCCGCTCTGGAGTCTGTAATGAAAAAGATAAATCTCACTTTTTTAATTAGAGCAAAAGCAAATGAAAGCTTCCTTATCTCATTATCCCCGTAAGAAAAACCCTCTGAGAAAAAGCTACAAGGTATTAGTTTGTACTTTGTCTGTTGTGGCTGATTATTGTGTACTGTCTTTCATTTTTATGATACTCACTCTTCTCCAATCTGCTAGCAGATGTTTTACTTCTTCTGTTGGTGTAGAGTTACCTTTACTCGCTCTGCAGTGTTTTATCCATAATGTCATAATTGTGAGTAAAGCATGTTCTACTGTACTGTACTCTGCCGCAGTCAACACTGTACATTTTCCATGTTGTGGAACAAATTAAAGGTCTTCTTAATCTTCTTAAGTTCTAAACAAACATGTAAGGTATTGATGTGGGGCTTTTTCCATCATTTGTTTTAACTCTGTTGATTCTTGTCACCCACACCTACAGACATGCCTGTGTCATCCGCGGACAAGTAGTGACCTCTGATGGAACGCCTCTGGTCGGAGTCAACATCAGCTTCATCAATAACCCATCGTACGGCTACACAATCACCAGGCAGGATGGAAGGTAAGCAACGCAACGGACACTGAGAGACGGTTGACTGCTGCTTTAGTATCCACCATATATATAAATATATATATATATGAACAGTTGCCACCACAAACTGTGCAACCATCAATTTGCATTGTGCTTCAATTTGGTCCAATTTCGGAGTTTTCGGCTGAGTTCCCAGAGAAATCAAACTAAGCCCTTCTGGTTTACTCATAAGTTATGCTTCAGTGGAGGCGAGGGAGGGAGAGGAATAAAATATGCCAGTACAAAGCAGCTCACGGGGGCTCTGAAACACACCACAGATGGATGTTGTTTATTTGACAATCAAGGAATTACAGAGGTAAGCAGGACATTTGAGTCCAGGGCACAGACGTGCACCATTTCCTCCACTTCCTCCTTTCTGTTTTGGCTTAAACTGGAATTGGCGATCAATAGCATTGGTGTAAAAAGTCCTGCTGGTGTCCTTAACCCCACACCCACAGACACTGGGATTGAAGGAGATCTTAAAGAGTTACTTCCTCACAGAAGTCTGCGGGTCCTCTGCCTTTGCCACAGAGTGGTAACCTCATCAATAAACTCATTGTCTGGCTTCCTGTTGATTCATTGCAGCAGCACCAGGGGCCTTTTGGAAAAAGATAAATGTTTGTGTTGAGTTGTTCTAAAAATACCAAGAGGAAAAAGTCTTGAGTTTTCCTGGTTGTGCTTTAAGCCATTCTGTGCCCCCACACTTTGACTCTGCCAGGGTTTCATGGCGTATTGCAGACCAAAACCTCAGATTGGATCTGTTGTATGTATTGCAATGAAACAGGATCATTTGAGAGAACCCTCCCCGAAGTAATATTGTCTCTATACAGTAGCTGGTGTTATTTTCAGCCTGTGCACACACAGGTCTACGGTGTCGCTGTACAGCTCCAATCCCCTGTATCTCCCACGGTGGTAAGTGTTAGGGCTTTGTGTCAAACCAGGCCCTTCTATTAGAGCACAGTGTAAATTGGTGTTTGCTCTCTGAGCCCACTTCCTCCTGACACTTTTATCATTCCCTGACATTCTAAAGGCCCACTTCTTCACCATCTGTTTGATCTCAGTCCCTCTTTTTCTGACTCAGTTCTCGCCTTCTCTAATCAGCCGCCGCATCTTTCAACTTTTGAGAAAGAAAAATCTCTCATCTCCATCGCTTCATCTTGACCTTCTAAACACTGAGGGGCAATGACCAAAGTCAGACGGAAGAGCACAAAGAAAATACTGACTGACATTAACGGCATCACCAAAGGCAATTTTTGTGAATTTCATTATCCCTCGAAAATAAAAAAAAAAATCACATCACAAAAAAAATAGTTATGGAAATGAGTCATTATCCCTCGAAAATAAAAAAAAAATCACATTTCAGAATATAAATATGCAAAAAAAATAGTTATGGAAATGAGTCCAAGAATTAAACCCCTATTTTCAAACTTTTGTTTAACTGACCCCTATTTATTTACTGACCCCTATGGTCAGTTCTGGAAAACCTACAGTATTTTTGTTGGTGTGCCTATGAGCAAAACTATTTGTTAGAATATTCTTCTAAAATAGTTTTTATTAAAGACTACTGGGTTTTTAACCTGTAGTTGTTTATTACTTAAAAACCCTTAGTTTAAATCCAGTCAGGATGGACACTCCATCAACGTTTTTCCCCAAAATATGTATTTTTTTCATGCACCTGATTATTCATGAAATTCTATGAAACTTGGCACTAAACTCAGAAATGATGACTTGGCGAGTCACCTTGAGTGCCAACTGAATCCTTCACCTCGTGCTGTCTTTTTCTCTATTCTGACTCTCCTTATTGTATCCATGTAACCATGGCAGAAGGCCAGAAAAGTGTTTATGATTTTCTTTGACAGAGGAATGAAAAAAAAACTAACCCCAAAAGTCAGCCAGTACCTTCTGTTATCTCTACTCTTCCTATTTACTCCCCTCCTTTATTTTATGCATCAATTGTTTGTTTTTTTTTGTTTTGTTTTTTTCTTCTTTCCCTTCCAGCACACGTGTAAACACCACTTCTTCTCCCAGGTTCCCCTGTAAACACGCCCCATCCCCTGCAACTCCCTTGCAATCAGTGTAAACACGCTCGGTGCAGCCTGAAATCAGAAGTGCACCTGTTCAGCCACTTAGAAATAGGAAAACTGTCTCCACTCGTTTTTATGATGTGTTCTTTATTGTCCAGAGGCTTGGCTTTTTAAATTACCTTTTCCACCATCTTTAAAACTCCTCTGCTATAAACAAAGGAGGTTAGTTTAGCTCCTGTGCAGCTGTGTAGCCAGTCCTGCCTGGCTGAGCATTGAGAAAGACTTTTTTTTTCCATAATGACTAAATGCTGACATGGATTCCATCTTATTCCACTGTTATGTGCTTGCAAAGCTTCTATAAGGGCCATGGTATGGAAGAGAAACTCTGCTGACCAGGCATTTTTTTAAGGTTGCAAGGACCCAGTGTACCACTGTATGACCACGTTTCACATCTTTGTACTAAAACATTTCATTCATTTACCATTTTCCCGAAGAAAGGTGGCCTCGAAGGCCAGCACAGGTTTTATCTAAAAATGTACAGAACTGTGTCACAACTTAACACAAGGACATTTTTCTTAACAAACTAGTATGACACTGGAAAGGAGCCTTCTGTCTTTATTTTTTATTTTTTTGTCTTTCCTTGGCTTCTACTAGTTAGCTCTAAGACTATTTTTACATGTTTTGACAGCCAAAATCTCTGTTTTAACATTTATACAGAAGAGAAACAGGATTCCACAATTAACGCCGTCAAACCTAACCGTCTCCAAAACTTAATTCGTTAATTCCCAAAATATTGCTTGGTTCTGCCCAAAACTCTTTTTCAGATGTAACTATAATTGACTCCTCCGTAATCCTTAACAAACTTCTCTATTTCAAAAACACATTACTCATGTTTTTTTTCCAGTCGTTATTTATTTGTATTAATTATTTATTTGAATGCGTAAAATATATTCGTATTTTTCTTGTTTTTATTGAGCCGGTGACTTCCACCAAGTTAATTAAAAACACGATGATGTTGCCTTTGTTTTGAGGACGGGTTAACTCCTTAATCCCCACACACTCCTTGAGGACACATGTTAGGTTGGCGCCTGTATGTAGCTTAATGGCTGTTGTCACAAGGCTTAAGGCTGGTGTCATGATCAATACCAGCGAGCGGAGCCCAACGTTGACCTCCTTAGGCATGTGTCCAGAGGTGTTTTAATGCTGCATTGCCAAAGCCTGCCAGGTGTCATGCATACTGACCAGCTGCAGCTGCTGACTGATCACAGCAACGCAAGGGCAGCGCTATCACAGCCCACATCAGCTCTGCAGCGTCCACGCTGCTGGGCGAAGGCACTGTACTCAGAAGCAGCCAAGGGCAAAACACCAAGGGCAGAACAAACCATTGTTTATCGCCACAGCCCATCAGATGTCCACCCTCAGGGGAAGTGAGATGGAGTGGATTCTTTATATAGGAGCCTAAACCAAGGGGGAGACTACCTAGTTTAAAAGCCATTATTTGGACCTGCTTTTTTACCTGTAAAGGATGTTTCCCATGCGCACAGAAGGCCAGCTCCCTGGAGTTTTGGATGACCTCATGCTAATTGGTTCTTGCAGAGAAGTGACAGGAGCTGCAGGAGTCTGGTGCAGGTGCAGGGCTCGTCTTTGTCAAAATGCAGCAGTCAGAGGTGATAAAAATTGCCAGAGCTCCACTTGTTTGTCGAGACAGACACAGGTCAGTCTGGAGGTGGAGGCTTTTAAAATGCAACAGTAGGTGAGATTGCATTTCAGGGCTTTTAGACTGATGTTAGAGGAGGGATCGATAGAAATGTGGCAACCGCCATCATGCTGCTGCACAAACCCACCCTTCTGATCATCATTTGGTGGGTAGTCACACAGATAAGGGATCTGTTCATATTCTTTAACTCAAATTCTCAGATTATAAAAAAAATTAAAGGTGCCAATAAGATCGTCATCAGTAACTATATTAACACTCTGACTAAATTAGGGTAAAAGAACAACCTCTGATATCTGTGATCATTACAGTCTTTATTTTGTTTAACTTTAGCTGAAAACATAGCTAGCTCTATATAATAATATATATATAATATATAATATATATATATAATATATAATAATTATTTTAAAAAAATTTAAGATTACCAAAAAACGTACATATAAGAAAGGAAATAGTTAGCCATAGACATAACTATGAAATGCAAAAAATATACATGTATATACATATATATATGTGTGTGTGTGTTTACTCCTATTTTGTCTTTTCACTACGTCTTCCTTTCTGAAATTGTTCACTGCTTTGTTCCAGTTTTGACTTACTGACCAACGGGGGCATCGCCATCTCCCTGCGTGTGGAGCGTGCACCGTTCATCACCCAGGAACATACTCTGTCGTTGCCATGGGGACGCTTCTATGTCATGGATACCATCGTGATGCGACACGAGGAAAATGAGATCCCGAGCTGTGACCTCAGCAGCTTCACCCGGCCCAGCCCCGTGGTGTCCCCGGCCCCGCTCACAGCCTTCGCTGGATCCTGCTCAGAGAGGGGGACAGTCGTACCCGAAATCCAGGTAGATCCCCCACTCATGTCCTTCCGCTGTACGTCCACGCAGGTGATAACTTACAGCTGTTACTACTCCACATGATGAATGCCACACACCGAGGAGAGACTGGGAAGACTTTTCATCAAGTCTAAGTGTTATTGTGACTGTGGCCCAGGGCAGTCCTGTGATTTTATCTCCCAGGTGTAATTGGCTTGTGGCACATGGATGATTTACAGCGTGCACCGACCTGTCCTACAGCAGCCTGGCGATTGCCTTACCAACAGAAGAGTGCGAGGGCGGGTTTTAGTTTCTATAGGACAAATGAAAGCACCTAACATGGATTGGAAATGTATGTATTTTTAGATTGTCTTGTAGTAGTAGTGCATTTCATCAACTCCAGCGCTGTCACTTTTTCCACTATCATTAGATAATTTCATATTTTATCGTTTTTGAAATTTACATTTCAAAGACTGGTTGCTACAAACACTGGTTGCAGCCATCTTTTGGAAAGATCCAGCCATCTGTCATCATCAACAGAACAGAATAGACGATTGTCATTCAGACCACGCCCGCCCGTGCACATCAAAACAGAGATCTGTTGCAACTGCTAAAAATGTGCAAAAAGTTTTTTTACATGTTGCCTAAATGTAATTTTAGTATGTATAAATATGGATTGAAGTGTTTCGCACTCATTATAAACTTCTGTATTTGTATTTGCCAAAGTTTGCTGTTTAGCTTACTTGCCAACAGCAAAGAAACCTAATAGCGAATGTTTGTGTGCCTGTGTAAGTGGTATACATGAACAGTTATATTTTATGGTTGAGCCGCTCAAAGAGCATCTACTGTGTGGTACTATACGTCATCATACACAGACTATCATTAGGGAACATCTTACCACGTTCTTAACTTCATGTCTTCTTGAACTATTGTTTCAATAGCTAGAAGAAAAGTGACAGTGCTAGTTTTACTTAACACAACAAAGTGTGACTTGTGGTGTTGGGACGAGTCCAACACGACAGATGCATACATTTCTGTGCTCAGCTCAATGTGCATCTCCTCTTACTGTATGTCTGGCAGGCATCTCTGTGCCCTTTCCTAATTACTTTGTCTCCCAGTTTGCTTCAAAAGATTTATGGCGTATCAGTGGGTTTCATATGCGGTCCGGTCTATTTATAGCCGCCGTGCCTTTTGCTGTTTCTCGAGCTGTAAGCGCATTAAACAGGCACATCATCCAAATTAAACTTGTCTGCATGAAAAGGAAGTGTAATCAGTTAGGCCGGGGGTAGTTACACTGTGCGAGTATTTTCAAAAGAAACAGATCATAAGTGACACCGGTGTAGCTTTGGGTACTTGTTGTAATTGTCATCTTTTCTGTGCCGTGGAGACAGGCTGCCAGAGGTGACTTCATTAGAGCAGAGAAGAGCTGGTCACCCAAACCTGTGCTGTCCACTGCTAATGCAGAGTGTGACTGACGGTTACAGCCCTGACCTCAGCCACAATCATCAACAGTGATTTGAAAATAATGTAGTCGTAATCAGAGTCAGGGCTGAGCAATTATGTAACGATGTTCAACAGAACGACGGTTCAGTGTAATATATACGTGTATTACGTAAACACATATGGTACACATTTGTGTCTCAGATGTGTGAAATATTTCCAATTTGGCAAGCTGTTTTCTCCGCACTGTGGAGTGTAAAGGTACACCATGTGGGTTTTAGCACCATCTAGTGGTGGTGATCCATGACTTGTGCGATTGGTCGTTTATCTGTCCAAGCTCTAAAGCTAAACATCTGCTCCCAACCCTTGGAAGTTAGTATTGAGGAGAACTTCTCTGATCATTTGCTGAAGATTCAGCTAATCTCTAGTACACTTCCTTACTAAGTGTTATTTATTTGTAGCCTTTAAAGAAACACATTTTTTTATGCATACTCCTAGAGATTGCATTTAAAATGATTTCAGGCGAGTCTTAGACACTAGTTCCTGAAAAACCCAAATAATCTGTTGGAAAAATCTCCTTTAACAAACTGTCGTCATTCACAAAGGTAACATTCACTGTTTCCTTGCCGCCCTCTCTGACTGACTGTATTGCACAGCCTTGATGAGTCACAGCACTTTCTGAGCACGTAGACACTTTTGTGACGCCTGTGTCTTATGGATTGCAGGGAAGGCGAGTGTCCTAATGAAGGGCTATTATCAAATCAATTATGAAAAATATTCACTGGAGTGCATAATGAACACATCGTTCATGGGTCTCTGTGTAATTGTCCTCAGATTGATATTTCTGCTCCTTTCCTGGATCCATACATATTTGGTTGGAGACAAGGGCATGAGAAATGTCTGGCCAAGGTTGTATTGACTACTGACCACAGCAAAAAGACAAATTGATTCCCTGCCCTGTACAGCAAAAAGACAAATTGATTCCCTGCACAGAGACAGAGACATCATATTAATCTTCAAATAATAATTTCTAATCAGTTCAGCGTTTGCACTTCCTGTTGGTTCCTGTTGCTGCTGTCATTGGTGAGCTGCTGTCTGTTTGTCCACAGTCTCTGCAGGAGAACGTTCCTATACCTGGGACGGAGATGAAGCTCGGCTATCTAAGCAGCAGGACCCCTGGTTACAAGTCCATACTGAGAGTGACCCTCACCCACTCTACAATCCCCTTTAACTTAATGAAGGTTCACCTCATGGTGGCTGTGGAGGGCAGGCTCTTCAGGAAATGGTTCCCCGCTTCCCCCAACCTCTCCTACGACTTTGTGTGGGACAAGGCTGACGTCTACAGCCAGAAGGTCTACGGCCTGTCTGAGGCTTTTGGTGAGTGATAAGTCACCGTATCTTCTATGCACACAAATAGACAGAGTTTCATAAATGGTGAGCTGTGGGACCAGGTAAAACCATTAAGACCAGTTTTGTCCACTCGCACCAATTACGCTAGGCCGGGATTTTTCCGCTTACTGCTTCCTCCATTACATTTCTGCTGCCTCTGCCTCTAGCTAAACTTGCAGCAACTTGCTTCCCATAGCAAAAAGGTTATTTATTTGACACATTTGGACAAAGTGTTGGACAGCAAGACAGGGAGAGACACATTTAAAGTGTTTTCAGCCAAGTTTCACAAATAATTGGCTTTTTTGGAGAAAAAAAAATCCTCATTTATGTTTTTTTATAAATCTCAAGGACTTTAAACACAATGAGTCTCAAATTGCTAGCTCTAAACAGAATAGTCAGACTTACAGAATGTTCATACGAAACAAAACTATAGTTTCAAACCACAAACACACCACAGTCAAATATTACCGTACCATTCTATCAGGATCCATTTGTTTAAAACCAAACAGTGGCGAGTCATTCTCCAAGGTTTTATTATCATTGTTGGTGATTTTTATATAAAGCTAATTTATCTAGAAATACTTTGTAAATAAGTATTTGTGTTGCAGTTTTAATGTAGATAGTGATGTATTTAGTTTTGTTACAATGATTTTCTTCGTTGGTTTTCCGCAGTATCTGTTGGTTTTGAGTATGAGTCCTGTCCAGACCTGGTACTCTGGGAGAAGAGAACTGCTGTTCTGCAGGGCTACGAAATCACAGCCTCCAAATTGGGAGGTTGGACCATCGACAAGCACCATGCCCTAAACATCCAGAGTGGTGAGTGGACCGCAGACAATGCTTTTATCTCCTGTGCTATTGTTGCCTTTGTTGGTACTGCACTGCCTCTGCGTGAATCAAGCATTTCATCAGCAGTCGTTACCTTTTTTTGTTTTTTTAAGCCAAATCACGGTCGATTTTATTAGTACAAACAGATTACTCTCAAAGGACCAGGAGGGAAGAAAGAAAGACACAACATTGTAATGTAAGGTCGGTCTGTAATGAGTTTTAAAAGAGATATTTCTTATATTATTACTAAATAATATGACCTTTTACTTGCAGTCGTTTTTTTTATATATATATATTTTTCCATGTCAGTTGCTCTGTGTTCCCGAGCCGCCCCGGCCCCTGCATCACCTGTGCTTTTAGTTCCTTCGGTGCCGCTGTTTCCTGCTCATGTGCAGCATTTTCAGAATCACCCCTAATTTGATTGAGATCAATTTGCTTCTCCCAGCAAGAGCAGCAGCATTTCCTCAGATTATATCTGTTCCCAAGGAGCAGGATGCTTTGCCAAACTTTTTAATAGACCAAATGCTGAGCTGATCTCAGAACTCAGATCACCGTAAGAAGCAGTGAAACCATCACAGACAACACAGATGCTAAATTTTTAATATGATTATACTGACTGGACGGGGCCGAACATCTTGTGCATTTGCACAACTGATTTTTTTTTTTTTGAAAGACTACCCTGTCAACGTTAATGGAAGCGTGGTGTTCGTATGAGGGCTGGCTGCATGGAAACACACTTTATGTGCTTTGGCTGGATCTGTGTATAATCTGCAGTTAGATTTAACCTTTAAAAATTGAGCACACGGCATTAAACTGCGTCCCCAATGTCAAACTGTTTTTGTATATTACGATAACCTATGTATCGCTGGAAACTAAACTCCGGCGTGCTGCTGCTGCTGCTGCTGCTGCTGCTGCTGCTGAAACAGCACCAGATGCGGTTCAGGTCCCGTTTTAATCTGGCCGCTTGTTAACTGCATTTCACATTATCACATGCTCACACGAAACAGCAGGGTTTCATTATTTAATAAAAAATTAGTTAATTAAATCTTACAACATGGAATTTCCAAACAAACTCACAAAGCCCTGTGTGCATCCCTGCACAGCAGACTTCAAATCTGCTCTCCACAGATTCCAAGTGGATTTGCATATTCCTGAAATTGCAGCTGGCCAACGTCTCGACTGTTCAAGGAATTAAGCGCCGGTTTATTCTAACATTATTTTTTATTGAATGTTTAAAAATCTACTGTAAATATTATAATGCTCTTTTATTTACTTGACTTTGTAGGTACCGTTTTCTTCATCCATGTTTGTGGTTTAGCTTTAATACTAAGCACACTGGTCTTTGTAGGCTTATTTGTGTGGCTTATTTATATGGGGGGGTGGTCAGATACTGGCTTTTAAAAGTCAAGAAATATACAGAGCATTATAAGCTTTTTGGCTAGAAGTGTGTTTTTATCCTTGTTGCTGCACAAAGATTCATCAAATTATCTCTAAGAGAAAAGCTAACCCTGCTGAATAACTGCTAACCCACGCAAATAACTATAATCTGCTGCTCAGCAGCCTCGTGCCTAGTGGTAAAAGGATTAGACTTTCGAAGACTGCAGGTTCAAATCCTGCCGAAGAATTCACCCACTATCCCGTTGTAGTAAAGTGCTGCGAAATCAGGGCTGGATCAAATCCACAAGAAAACATTTTTGTGTGTTTGTTTATTTATGTGCGATGATTCATCAAGCTGCTCCTAATGGTCCAATAGATAAATAGCTTTCGTTTATAAGTTTAGTTTATTTTACTTTTTCTTAATACCAGGATGATGACCTAATTACCCAGTGCATTTTTTTAGTCAGACCCACCTGCTTTTGAATTAGACTGTAAAGTGGAATCCATGCATGAAGCCAATGTTTGTGTGCATCTTATTTTAGTAGACGAATAAAAACAGCTCCCTCTGTGCAGGGTGCAGGTGTTACTTCTTTCTTCGCTCTGCCCCCCAATCAGGTATCCTTCACATGGGAAATGGAGAGAACGTCTTCATCTCCCAGCAGCCCCCGGTAATTGGCAGTGTGATGGGAAACGGGCGCAGGCGCAGCATCTCCTGCCCCAGCTGTAACGGCCTCGCTGACGGAAACAAGCTGCTGGCCCCCGTGGCTCTGGCGTGCGGCTCGGATGGAAGTTTGTACGTGGGAGACTTCAACTACGTACGGAGGATTTTCACCACGGGGAATGTCACCAGCGTCCTGGAGCTCAGGTAATGGGAGGACTAGTCCGCTAACACTCACTCCAAAGGAACAGGGCTCAGATGGGCTTTGCGCACAGGTCATAAACCAGTGAGGTCAGTTGAGTAGGAGAGAAATGCCCCAAAGGCCCAGGATTGATGGTGCTGCCGTTCTCATCCCTCCGTCTAAGATGGAGTTTGGCCCTGATCGAGGGTGTAATGACTCCTAACAGAAAATGTGGCAGTAAAGAGATGAATTTCTTTATCTGTGTCAGCAGCGAACAACATATACACTTTTGTCTGTCATGGTTCTCTTCAGACTGATTCTTTTCACTAACAACTAACATTTCCTCTCCTCTCTCCTTATCACTCATCCTGCTGCTTGTGTCAAAATCTGACAGGAATAAAGACTTCAGGCATAGGTAAGCTGCACGGCGTTTCGTATCAGAGTGGTGCAGTTCACACACTTGACGTCAAAATGACCTTTTGAGCCCATTTCAGACACACAGCACAGTGATCCTATCTGCAAACACTAACTGCATAATTTCATTTTCGTGGCTTTATCAACTCCCTTATCTCTACGTTCATTGCCCACAGTTTGCACCCAGTATTCCTTTGTATGTACGTGTGTGTGTGTGTGAACGCGTGTGTTGCAGCTTGAAGGTAATTATAGAGTCAATAGCCGCTGAACTTCTCCTCTGGGTTAATAACAGGAGTCCTTTGGTGTTGTTCGATTTAATTCAATTTGTGCCGTTGTTTGAAAATTGTAGGAAGTCAAAACACAGGGAAATTTAATATCAAACATAGTTTTTATTGTGTCGTCAAATTCATTAGGAAAAACACAACAACATTCGCTCGACTGAACTTCACACACACTGCTACTGCGGAAAATGCCCCGTGGTACACATCATGGTTCCAGCGGGCAGAGAAAATGTTCCAGGTGTGAAACCGGAGCCACAGCTGCTGTGTTGTGCAATGTAAATTTTCATGGTCGTTGTCATTTGACTCAGGGTCTGACACACATTTCTTTGGTTTGCCTGTCCTGTCAAAGCATCTTCATCAAGAAACACATTACAAATATATAAGGTTGTCACTTCAAGCTCAAAACACAGGACAGGAATAAAAAGGGAGAAAAGTGAATTTTACTTAAATGATCTCAAGAATTGATATTGATCCATAAAAATGATCTGAGCACTCACTGGTCAGAATAGTTGTGCCCGTAAGGCAGGTGTGCTTTCAACCTCAGTTTCTAAATTTCCTTTTCCACTAAATCAACCAGAACTTCTCCTGCTGTGGGAGATCCTATAATCCAGAAATGTCTCAGCAAAACGCTGCAGATTGTCAGTATTTGACTCCATTTTCATCCTATAATCCAGAAATGTCTCAGCAATTGTCGATGTCTCAGCGATTGTCTGTATTTGACTCCATTTTTTCGGTCGATCTCTGACCATTTGGGGGAGCATTCCTGAAAATGGACTCAGAGAAATGTAAATGTGACTTTGTGACCCTGCACAGATGATGGTTCTACGATCGATGGGAGGTAAAATGTCAGGTCAGTGATGGTTTTCATCAATGTCCACAGATACAAAGACTTAGTTTTCCTCGACAGGAGGTACGGAGGGAAATCTATGAGTGTGCGCTCTCCTTAGATTCAGTGTCTCGGCCAAAGAAACTATTGATTGACTTTCTATCAGAGGGTCATGAGTTCAGCAAAGGCACATGTCTTCAAATCGAGGATGAAGACACTGGTGATGCTGGTCACTGGCCTCTAGTTTGCAGTTTACTTGCATGAATAGAACACAGCACCAGCAGAATATTCTCTCTTCTCTTTCTTTTCTCAGTCGTCTCATCTTAAGGTCTCTATAACCACTCAGTTAATTCCTCTGTAAATAAGGCTAGGCACAAATTCTAATAATTTCCCATCTAATGCAGTGATTTCTCACCTAGAGTTAACACCTGCAAATATCAATGTCATCTGCAGGATTAAAAAAACTAAATGCATAAATTATGAGAAAATATGTATATATTAAAATATATATATGTTAGACTTAGATAAACCTGATTTATAGATAAATCCAATCAATTTACACGATTTAGAATAACAAATTTTGTTTTATATTAATGAACTGATTGTAGTAGTTTTTATAATGGGCTTTTTATTATAGTTTTTTTTCTCAAATTGTTCCAAAATAGTGACACAGTCACAATAAATGTATCCTATTAATGTCAACGTTACCAAAACAGTGTTTTCTCCTTTTCATCTTACAAAAAGAAACTGTTATTTTAACATGTTCACATTTGTAAATGAACATAATATTTTATATTGCAACATGAAGTGTTTACTAAGGTTACAAACCAAGAAAAACATGACTTCATTGTACTCTGGATCCACCAAGACAGTACCGGTCTAGACTGGTTTTCCACCCGTTCTTAAATGGTTGTTCCAGAGAACAGAAGGAGTGGGTTCCACCACAAACGGCGTGTCAATGTGAGTGGGTGGAAGGGTAAGGTTAAAAAATAAGCCGTTGCTCTTGTAAGACAAGAATGTCTGAGTTTTGTCACTTTGACATCACTTCCCCCCAAACACATGAGTGAGTTATTAATGAGATTTCTTCTGGACAACACAGCGTGGGACTTTAGTCTGAATGGATCGTCTGACTTCCTTCTTCGTATGTGAGCCAACCGTAGCTCTCCATGTTGGATGATCTCATCGCTGTGTTCATTGACCCCCTACTAAGGATTCCACCCTCCACTCCACCCCCCCGTCCCCCTGCCTTCCACTCCATGTATGATCCCCCTGTTGCCACACCAGCATGCAGCAAAATCCAATTATCTCCTACAAACTAGATGTGGTCAGAGAATTTAGAGGGAGAATATGGTTATAACTGAAGGTCAGGTAATAACACCTCGTAGTTCCAAACACCACGGGAGTCCCAAACTGTTTGACATGCAACCCCAGGCTGATAAGCTATCAGTTGATAGCACACAGCAGATAGAATGCAAAGTAGAATCCATACATCGAGTCTGGCCACCGACCGACTCTGACTCCGTGTCCAGACTTATGGTGGTTTCCAGAGGACAAACGCAGCGTCTCCTGAGTGTCTCATACTGTCTTCTCGGGAGTGTGTCAACAAAAAACCTGGGCCTTTGAAAAACCTCATTCACTGTGAAGATTTACACAAACACCCTTTTCACAGTTGACATGCAGAGAGGGACTTTGGGTCTCCTAACATCATTGCTGTTGTCAGTCTTCATGAATTGCTAATACCTTTTCAGACTCCTGACTGGCCTTTATGGTTAGGACCTTGCCGTCTGTTTGCGTTGGCAGCGCTTGACAGCTGTTCCATCAGCTGGACAGAAGTGTTAGCATTTTATTTATTTATTTTTGTAAGAAAGGGCCAATCTGTTTCATGACTTTTCTTATGGTCCTGAGAGCTACGATTAAGATAAAAAAGAACATTTAAATAGCTAGTCTGCCTTTTCTACCTTTCTTATTGGATCTGGCAGTAATGTCTGTTTTTTTCTGAACAGTAGGTGGCGCTAACCAAAACGTGGTTTCTTTAACTATTCTGCATTTAGACCAATATTGTGTTGTCTCTCAGGGTGAAGGTATGAATAAAAGTGAAAGCCATGGTGCATTAGTTGAGTTGGTGCAACACTGGTGTGTCTATACATATCTGGTCTTTATCCACCTTTCTATTTTGGGGATTTAGTGATGCATTTAGAATTGGTTTCACTTATAAATTTGTTATATGTCATTGGCTGAATTTTGCCAGTGAATCACTGTTCTGTTCAGCTGTACCCCCCCTAAATATGCTGATTTTTTTATTCTACTACTGAAACCTAAGGCACTAACTTTAAAACAACATTATTATATAATATGTAATTATCATAAAATTATTTAAAAAATAACAAACGAACATGAGTTGATTAAAAATAGTGTAATATGTGCTGCATTTGTCTTAACGTGTGTCTTATATTATGTATTTTCTAACTCCTTACATGCTTCAAAAACTTTGACAGTTAAACTATTGGCTTGGCCTCTCAGAAATGAGCCCGTCGTTTGAGAAATCCTAATGTTAGTGCTAGTCTTATTACCTTTTTACATGAAATGACTTCCATAGTGACTAGTCTGCAAATGTCACCTCATGTTTTGACAGATGATAGCTTTTCCGCTTGAGCAGTTTTAGGAAACGTCTCGTGTTTTATAAGATGTTACGGCTCTTCTTTATCTCTCAGGTGTTGACATTTATTTTGCCAGAAGCAAATTGCATTTGGAGGTTTACACTAGGTTTGAGAGTTGGAACAAATGTGTGTCAGAAAACCCACTGTCTCCCGAGCCAGGGACCATTTCTGACGAAAGCTAGAATTCTGTATACAGTATTATGCGATTTGCTGCTAATTGCTCATTTCTGCTAATCTGTAATGGTGTACAGTGTGAACTTTTAGTTTTGATTGATATTGACATTTCTGCTAATCTGTAATGGTGTACACTGTGAACTTTTAGTTTTGATTGATAGTTTTGATGATGAATTGAAGCTGTTGGACAGATATTTGTAAGGTGACATTCTTTGGCTTTCTGTTAGGATCTTTTGCTACAGGCTTCCAGGATAACGGCAGTCAACTCACTCTGTGTATTGCGCCCACTAGGTGAAAACTGACCCTGAAACTAATGCAGTTAAAGTGAATTAAACGCAAATGCATCAAAAAAATGTACATCACTATTTAGAGTCAGTGAGTTGATTTGACTTGTCAACCATTTGAACAACATCTCTAGCAATCGTTTCCATCCCTCATAATTGACTATAGTTATTTTTACAATGACCAATCGTGGCCCCATGACAAAAGTTTGGACACGGCGTCACCAGACCATCAGTCTCTCCCTAAAAATACAGCCTCCTTCAATGTTCCTTTTATAATGATGACACTATATTTATATACAGTGTTCTGACATATCTGCTGTGTACATGCCTCACTGTTTCCATACCCTATATAAAGCACCTGAAGGATCCACTGTGGTATCACACTTAGCTGTTAGCCGTGTTAGCCACGACTTACAGTATAAGCTCCATAATTCAATCCTAATTCGTCTCACTCCTGTTTCTTTTTCTGTGTCATTGTTTTATTTAATTGTGATATATTTCTGTCATTCTCTTCCTTTGTGTCTCCGTGTCATTGCTTTAAACTGTGATAATGCCCAATTGATAGCTTTTCAATCCATTTCAATTAAAGTACAAACTCACACTCATTGAAAGCACCAGAGCGTTCACGTCTCTGTTAATAAGACTGTCTTCTTCTTCCTCTCCTCCCTCCCTCAGCAACAGCCCGGCGCACAAGTACTATCTGGCCACCAGTCCCGTGAACGGGGCCGTTTATCTGTCGGACACCAGCAGCAGGAAGGTGTTCAAGGTAAAATCCTTGAATGTAGTGAAGGATGTGGCGAAGAACCTGGAGCTGGTGGCAGGCACTGGTGACCAGTGCCTACCGTATGACGACGCTCGCTGTGGAGACGGAGGAAAGGCTGTGGAGGCCACGTTGACCAACCCCAGAGGTACTGATCGGACACAAATGAAATTCCTCACTAAACCCTACAGTTCGTTCTTCACAGTCGCATCTTAAGTGATAATAGTCTCTGTGTGGTTTGTTGAAATGATTGAATATTAAGTTGTTATCAGACATATATTCAGGTCATGAATGTCAACAAAATGGGAGTTAATTTTACAATGTTTAGTGAAATATCTTTTCATTGTAAAATATGAAAACAAATGTTTTGTTGTTTTTTTCAAAAAAAATATATTGTCGTACTTGAATTGAGGTCAGTGTTTTCTGCTTCATTGAAATTTGAGAGCAGAGAAGGAGACAGCGGGAGACTGGTGTTAGCTTTAATTGGATCAATTCCTACTGTTCTATTCATCTATTTTGATGTTTCTATTGTTCTCCTTGTTCTCCGTTATTGATTAAACCAGTCGATGCTCACATTAGTTTCATTCCCCTGATTAGACTTTAATTTTTATTGTTATAAATAGCCACAGAGTGTCATTAAGCGGTGCTGTGTCCTCACATTAGGACTGAAGACTGTTTTTCTTTTTCCTCTGTTCTATGACTTTATCTCCAGGAATTACTGTGGATAAGTACGGCGTAATCTTCTTTGTGGACGGCACCATGATTCGCAGGATTGATCAGAATGGCATCATCTCCACTCTGCTGGGATTCAATGACCTGACCTCTGCCCGACCTCTCAGCTGCGACGCTGTGATGGACATCTCTCAGGTACCTCTCTGACCTGCGCAGACGGTGTGAGCTTTCCTGTCTCTCAGCCTGGAGCAGTCTCCTTGACTGACCCTGGTCTCCAGGATGCTGACTACTCCACGGGAGCTCTTTGTTTGCTTAGCTGGAAGCTTTAAGCCTGGAGTGAGCGGATCTTATTAAAGTTTGTTGGCTTTTGTCACTCTCTAGTTTTCAGACACACGGGGCTTGACATGGATGTAAAGGAAGTCAGGATTCAGTATTTGTTTGAGGTTTGCAAACAAAAAAACAACACCTGTAAGGCTTTGTTGAGACCTGGTCCTGTACACAAGTGTGGATAGATGGATGGATGGATGGATGGACGGATGGATGGATGGATGACAGATAGATAACAATACCCATGTACTGAACTGTACTGTACTGTACTGTACTGTACTGTTTAAGCCCATAGTGTACCAAAGCCACGATGGAAACACAGCACCATGAAATCTCACTTTTATATTTAATTCATCAAATTGTAACTAAAATACTTTGCAGCAATTTGAATGTGATCAGATCAGACCTTGGTCAGGGTTGTAATGCACTGTGATGGTGTCTCTGTGTTAACAATAGTTTCAGTTTCCTGAACCTGGCAGACAGGAGAGACAGCTGCTGTGCTATTCTGTTGCTGTAGCCCGTCATTAAAGTTCGATGTCTGTGTTCAGAGATGCCTTACATTGTTGAAAAAAACACAACTGTAAGGTTAGACTTACACATACATAGTTAAAATGAGCAGTTCATCAGACTTCCTCCAGACCAGAGGTGGCACCGAGGTCCCTGGAGCTTTAATGTCTGTGTCAAGTGGCCCGACATCCACAAACGCAGGGACCACTGACCTATAGCCGCAGGGGGGTTGATGAAGCTGACCTCTAACCTCACTTACTTTCCATTCATACACATATATTCACTGATGCATGCAAACCCATGCACTCACAAACACACATACAGTATGTACTGCACAGGCTCATCAGACAGAGCACAGCCCTCAGGCAAGGACACCGCACTGAGGTCAGATTCCGCCACAGTGCGTTGACTTCTCGTCAGAGGTGACGACTCAAACTCTTAGCAGATGTTGTATTGCTGATTACAATCCTTTTTTTTCTCTTCTTTTTTTTGCCATATTGCCATTGCGGTATTCTGTTTTTCTTTGTGGCATCCTTGAGTGTCCCACCGTTTTACAGCTGCACCAAGGTCAACGGCTGTTTCTGAAATGAGATGTCGACAATCTTAGTTCAGTCTAAAACTGAATGAATAATTGTATTATCGTTGTTTTAATTAAATATAATTCCTGCAGTTTAAAATAGGCGTCCAGACAGCCTGTAGTTTTCTCAGGCATCAAAACTCAGATTAAAAAGAACAATTTTGTAGTAATTAAGAGTAAAATATTCAAACTATTGAGCCTAATTACTTGCTAAAAATTACATTTTTTTTATAATAGAGTTTAAGAGATAGAAAAAAAATGAAACAATTTTATAAACTTGGTTTTAACATATTCTACAGCAACGCAAAAGCATTTAATAATTGAAACCTTCAGTCTAAGTGCAGGTCAGACTGGTGGTCTCTAAATTTCATCTTAAGTTGACATTAATTAATGTTAGCATGTTAGCATTTCTCCTCATCTCTGCCTCTTCCCTCATCATGAGTGCTCTTTAATGAATGTTAAAAAAAAAGGCCAGCAGAGGTGGTGTGTGTGTGTATGGGTGTGGGCGGGGGGGGAGGGGTCGGGGGGCGTTCAGCTAAATGAAATGATGTATTCAGTGCACAGCCAAGCCTCCAGCTGGCCATTTCCAGCCTGGAGGAACTTCACCCCCATCATGACCTCTGTTTGCTGCCCACACACCTCCCCCACTCACATACAGGCCAAACACAAGTGCCCGTAGATACTTAACCATCCTGCCTCCGAAGCCGACAGGACAGAGCTCCTCAATGATGACAAATCGCACCAGCACAGGGCAGACACTCAGACGGTAAAAAGCATCCATTAAAAATTCATCCGAAGCACATGCTGCACCTTCTGACTTCAAACACTCTCCCAACCTATCACTTAGGACTAAAGTTTCTACA
>NC_024310.1:6695639-6700092 GCF_000523025.1 Cynoglossus semilaevis | reverse complement strand
TTTGTAAGGCAAAGGGAGTGGATGCATAATGTCAGATTGTACTTTTTAATCATCTGAAAAGGTCAATACATGGCCATGCCATCTGTGCAGAAAACATACTGCAGCAAAGTTCACTCCTTTTCCAGTTTCTGTCTGTTTAGTCTGGCCTCGGACACTAATCTTATAATTTGTTTTTCCTGAAGCCCTGGTGTCCTGACAGTTTGTAAAATGTATTCTATTTTCTGCTTCAACTTGTACAATCTTCCTTCTATCCCCCGCTGAGTTCAAACTCAAACATAAAAAACCTTGTCTTTGAGGAAGTTCTCTTCATCATATTTTTTTTTTCGTGTGACTCGCCCTACAATCCTGTATCGGACTCTGACATTCAATTAAAACTTGAGAGGTTTTCATATAATGACACTATATTCTTCCTCAGATGGACATCACGCTGCTGCCGCAGCCCAGACTGCGAAGATTACTAATGGAAAATGTCATTATGATCCACATACAAGTTCCCTGATTCGCTTTTTCGATTTTAGGCTCACTTTTTTTTCCCCTCTCGCTGGCAACTATGCCAGGCAGACATTTCGGCTGACAGCTGCCCTACTGTATGAAGGGGAGGGGGACGATTGGGTTACAGCATATGGGAGAGCAGCTTGGGAAATATCCCCTCATCAGTCAGAGTGGCGTGAAAACCTCCTTACAGGCAGCTCCCCCGAGCCACTCCACACTCCAGCTCATGAAATATTTAATCGCCACTGTTGACAAGATATAGGTTTTTTAAGAAATTGAAAGTCCCCATTTTTTTCCCGGGTAAATGCATTTTCTGCTGGCTCAAAAGCAGCCTGTTTCCTCTGCCAGTCATCCGTTTGTTGCACATGCTGAGGACAAGCTGTGTTATGAATAAACCCCTGACATTTTGTGCGTCAAGGTGATGAGAGGTTTCGGCATTTTAAACTGCATGACATGCATATATTTGTACTATATGTGTATATTCAAATGTATATCAAAATGGACCATTGCTTAAGGGATAAAAGAACACAATTGTCAACGGTGCTTTAGCATTTAAGACCTCCACTCTGTCACATTTATGGATAACGATTTAAGGATGAAATTGAGCTCATTACAGTAACAGATCACACATCTGTTCAGTTACTGAATACTGAGTATCGACAAATTCAGGAACATATTATGGTATCCTTAGATGTTGTAAGTAAAGCTGTTACAGTACAACTCTGTTTTAAACAGCTTGATATTCTCAAAATACCATTACAAATACTATGTAACATGTATCATTTACTCATACAGTTTATATTACAATGCGTTTTCTTTAACCATGCACGGAGGTGTTCCATAAAGGTTTGGCTCGTGTTGCTTAGCATTTGTAATGATATTTTTAGGCAAAGGCAAAAGCATGGCCTTGCTTAGCATTTGTAATGATATTTTTAAAGGCAAAAGCATGGCCAAAAAAATCTGTTTCAATACCTTAGCTTTGTAACAACTCGAGTTCAGGTCAGACTTGCTTAATGTTTTAAGTGTTTATTTTTTATCTTTAGTGGTTGTACTTAGTCATGAAGTGAAGAAAGGTCTCATGTGTTTATAGTGGCTAAAAATTGGATTTAATTTCTGATTGGGTGTTGAACATGAAGGATGTTTGTGCAGTAGAGTTCCATTTTCTCTGACCGTTTGGAGATTCCAAGTTGCATTGGCAATGTGGTGATTTCTGTTGTCATGTAATAGACCATTGGTCTGTCCATGCTGACCTCTGGAGTAGCGTCTTTCATGACCTGTACACAAACAGTGGGAGAATAATTCAAAATGAATGTTGTTGTTGTTTTTTAATTGCATCTCCTGCAAATTACAAGTAATTTTACACTTATCAAAGAAGAAAGACAAAGAATAATTAAAAATGAGCGCCGTGGTTCTTGCTGGTAATGGAGGTCTTGATTTGCAGCACAGTTAAACAGGCAAATTAGTCTCATGGCATGTGGAATAAAGGCTGGTAACTTTCCAATGTCTGCAGGTCTCACTGAATGTCACTTCCTGCCAAAAAATGTCTGAGAAGTGCCTGAACCTTTCTTGGTGGTCCATCCGTCAAAAATAATCCATGGAGCAGAGTCGATTACTCACAGGGAAATGTCAGATAAAAATAGTTTCATTTGTTGCCTCAGGTTTTTTTTCTTTTTCATGTGAAATTAAAAAGCAGAGAGTTCTCCAGTCAGTCATTGAGCTACATTCCTAGTGTTAGTAAAAGTCCAACCTTTTCACTTGGAAGTATCTAAGCTACGTCATTGAAGACTGTTGTTAGGTCCATGATTTCGGTAAGCCCTGCACAGGAATCAGCTGGTTACTTTTCTGGTTTTCTGATCTGGACCTTTGGTTCCTCTTGAAGCTCATTTCCAAAAAGTTGTCATGTCAATCAAACTTTCAGGCACATTAATCAGAACAGACCACTAAGAAATGGTGGAGAGTGTGGGCAGGAGGCACAGTGTATTGATTTTTAGGCAAAATATGCACATTTTGTATTTCTTGTATCAGTTCGTAGAGTGTATATATATTTGAATTCAAGTGTTTCAAAATGATGTTTTTAGCCCAAAATTGTACTGCCCCCTCCTGGACTTGTTGACCCATGGTATGCATAACAGAAGCACATGGTTGCAGGATAAATGAAGTGATTTCTTTTTATGTTTAAAGAATAAATTCAAACTTACTGTATTTTATATTTTAAAAAAAATAAATCTGATATTTGTTTTACAGGAGATGTACTTTTGTACATTCCTCTTGACCATATTTGGGCCACAACCCAGACTTTGGAAATGACTAGTTTTCACTGGAACTTCTCTTTATAATAACTTAAAAAAGCTGAGGCTGTTTGTTAACATTTGTCTTGATATTAAAAATCCTTAGGGATGTTTATTTAAATTTAGTAATGAAATGTTTGTACACTTTTTCCCATCCTCATCTTAATGACAGACTAATTAACCTACATAATTTCATTCACCTTGGTCTTCTCTAGTAGTGGGACAAAGCGGTGTTATAATACGCCTAAAAGCAGGTTTTTGTGTTTAGGTCCAGATTTTAATCAGCCTCTTTTGTTGGTGCCCCCCGGCTCCTATTGAAATATGACACTTCATATTGTGCTCCTCAGAGATCCCTCTCGGATTATAAGTGAGAGGGAGACATGCTAAAGTGGATGAATGTAATCATTCCAATTTGTTAAAAGCCTGAGACATTGTAAGCAGAACAATATGTCATAATTTAGAATGCCAGAGGCAGACTGGGGTTTCATTTGGTGAGTGTGCTCCAGTTTCTCTTCAAGGACTCATGCAATCTCTTGTCATTACAAAATTAATAACCCCAAGTGAGGAAAAGCAGTTCTTTGGTAAAGGTGAATTATTCAGACACTCTGTTCTTAGGTGTCCTCCGTTTTCATGAGCAATTGCTGCTGCACTTTTCTTTCTTTTCATCCGATCATTTGTATGAACTCTCTTTGTCTGTATTTCCTCACCACTTGCGTTATCACCTTTGATCTTGCATTGCATGTCTTTATGTTTCCCGCCTAACAGCACCCTGGCTGTTTTACGCTCACTTATCAGACAGTGAATCAGTTGAGGAAGAATTCTGTAGCTTCCAGTATTCCAGATTGCTCACATTTAAACAGCTTATCTTTTGTAAGCATTTCTCACTGATTCATAACTTGAGGGAGTGTTTCCCGCTGATAAAGTGAAAAATGTGTAGATCGATAAAAACACGGTCTGCTGGAGAGCCCTGATGCTGATATGCTTATTGTTGTGTTCTTTTTAACTCTCAGGTGCGCTTGGAGTGGCCCACAGACCTTGCAGTGAGTCCCATGGACAACTCCCTCTACGTCTTGGACAACAATGTGGTTCTCCAAATCTCAGAAAACCATCAAGTCCGTATTGTTGCAGGCCGACCCATGCACTGTCAAGTGCCTGGGATTGATCATTTTCTCATGAGCAAAGTGGCCATCCACGCCACCCTGGAGTCGGCCAACGCTTTGGCTGTGTCCCACAACGGCATCCTTTACATCGCTGAGTCGGATGAGAAGAAAATAAACCGAGTTCGACAGGTTTCCACCAACGGGGAGATCTCACTGGTCGCCGGAGCTCCCAGTGGCTGTGACTGCAAGAACGATGCTAACTGTGACTGTTACTCTGGAGACGAAGGTTACGCCAAAGATGCTAAGCTGAACGCTCCGTCTTCTTTGGCGGTGTGTCCAGACGGAGAACTGTATATCGCCGATCTGGGCAACATCCGCATCCGCTACGTGCGTAGAAACAAGCCCTACCTGAATCCTCTCAGCATGTACGAGGTGTCCTCGCCCATCAGTGACGAACTCTACCTGTTTGACTCAAATGGAAGTCACATTTTCACCCAAAGTCTGACCACGGGAGACTACCTCTACAACCTGACCTACACCGGAGGAGGTGATCTGAGCAGCATCACTGACAAG
>NC_024310.1:6623618-6695589 GCF_000523025.1 Cynoglossus semilaevis | reverse complement strand
TGGCTCATGGTTCCCGATGGACAGACGTTCTGGTTCACCATTGGCACCAACAGCGCTCTGAAGACGGTCGCTGCCCAGGGACAGGAACTTGCTGTCATGACCTATCATGGAAGTTCGGGACTTCTGGCGACTAAGACCAATGAGAATGGATGGACAACATTTTTTGAGTGAGTAAAAACAAAACACTTTTTTTTTTTTTGCTAATCTAAATGTATGAATTGTTGTCTTACCACAAACACACTCCTTTATAAGGATTACTTCTTTGTGGTAGCACTTAATCCTAAAGTACTGAAGTGACTTCATGTTTAAATTCAAGGATTATGTTAACATTCAAGGTTTTTATTCTACAACCCAACTTCTATTTCACCCACGATTGACAATTTGTTGTAGAAGACGTGTAATCCTATTTCCATTTGAACAACAGGATTACTACGTGGTGTGGTACCCATCTGCAGCCTTACCCACAGACACGTGGCCCAGACCGTTCAGTTACTGGACAGATGCAGTGATTGAACGAGGCAAACAGCACATGGTGCCTGAATCAAAAACATAGTGTTTATACAATTTGCTGCTTCATCTATACATACAAATGTTTAACCCACAGGCCTGGAATTTATGAATAATTTTTACTTTCCTTTTTATTGGTCTGTTTCTATAAGAAACAGTTGAGGGTGCAGTACCAGTATTGACCAGCATTCATATACATACTTTTCTTATTAAATTCTTTACCCCATATATATATAATTTATCCTTATTTTCCAGGTTTTGTTTGGTAAGAAAATTAAATTTTAATTTAATTAAATTCTATATGAAATATTAAGGCAGTAGGTGCATCAAGTAAACTGGAGCCAACAGGGTCTAAAAACTGAAATTTGCAAACCAAGAGTTAGAAGAAAGTTTGGCTCTAACTCAAAAAAGGTTTTATCTTTTTTGCATCTTTTTTTTATTTTCTACTTTCTTACATCTACAGTTACAATTGGAGCAGACAGTTCATCTCTCATTTACAGTAGAAAGAAAGGTAGAACAAGTTTACTCTGTTACCTCTAACCAGCTCACTGTGGCAATAAATATTTAATTTTAAAAGATAAAATAACTACAATTTACTCAAGAATGTCAATTTGAAAAAAAAAATACACTTTTTTATTACCAGGGAGTTGATCCAGACAGTTTACAGCGTCCAGCACTGCCTGCCAGATTCGGTATTGCCTACAAGATGTCACATCCAGATGCTTTAAAAAAAAAAAACCCTGCGAGGACATCCATCTTTTTTAAATAGTGTCTAGGGCAGTGAGAACATTTCTTTAGATATTTTAATGAGTAAAGCCCATTGTGGGGAACAGATGAGCAGTTGAAAACGTTCCTACTGTACTTGCTGAAACTCATAAGCCACGGATTTTATGTTCTTGCTACTTCTGTGAAACAATCTGTCCCTTGGATTAATATGCTGCACCAAGGGACCCTGTGCTAACTGGGTGATATTCCAAAAAGTGTGATGAAGCAGATTGGCTGTTCAGACATCTGCCATACCTCACTGGAGGAATATAAGAGTCTGACACATAATCAGGTGTTCACTTCAATTTGAGGAGCTGTTTATCACCTGTGTTTAATGGGGTTGTCATAGGAGACGCTTGTTGTCAGAGAGTGAAGAAGTAAAAATGGCACTGACGCAGCCATGTGAAGGGGTTCCTTCAGGTAGAGTGGATTAACTGGTGTGAGAAAAGAATCAGAGTGCGTTTGAATTCTCTGATTTGTTGCAGTGAGCCCCTAGCCTTTGAGCACAGGTTTCCTTGTTTTGACTGAAAAATAAGTGCATGTTGAAAAAGGAAAAACAAAAACAGGTATTTGCCTCAATTTCCCACAGGAAATCTAACCGTGCACTGTATTTTTGAGATAATATCTTATATTCAAACCAGAAATAACATATTCTGTGATTGGTGCAGTTGTTTCTGTCTGAATAAATCATTGTTTGACTCTCTAGGGAGACAGCAAGTTGGCCATTAAATATGGGCGGGGCAGATGATGGAGTCTGTTGTTAGAGTAAATGTGTGTATGGACTTTATTTCATCTTGTGTTATTGACAAAAGTGCCTTCAAACATATTTTGGTGACTGGTGCCTCACAGATAAAACTTCAAATACCAGCAAATCTCAACTCTCAGTGTGAAGTTTGCACCTTCTAATATGTGAAGCTTTCCTTGGGGCTTCTGCTGCTGCTAAGAGTCCAAAGACATGCAGATTGGTCTTTAGTTAGTTGGACAGGTGTGGATTTGTATGGAAATGGTCGGGATGGTCTTCACTCTACGCAATAATGGCATGGGTAGTTCTGAAAACAAATGAATATTATATACATATAAATATATATATTACTATGTCAACATGAGGTTTAATGGAGATCACCCACTCCTGTATTTGTTCCATTGTTGTCTTTAAATTATTTGTTTTTAAGATCACTCCACCAACTTGAACAGTAATTCATCACAAGAATTGACCTCTGCATCGACCCCACTCCACAATGAACATTACTTTTTTACGCATACATTTTTTCAACTCATAGTCAAGAAATTATAATTGACTTAGAAGACTGCAGAAAGAAAAATCCTCGAGGACTGTCTGCAGAGCCGAAGACATCTGCTACATGGTCTGAACTTTGTATCCTCATCTGTTCTGACATTAAATGTATACACAGATGCTCCGCTGACCCCCTAATGTTTCCCGTTGTCATGATAAGTACTCATACTTTAGGGTTACGGCAAATGTATTCGATCATCTGTGGGTTGCTAATGGCTTTCTTATTCTCAAATTAACGGCCCAGTAATGTTACAAACATGAATTAGCCACTCGATACATGAGAATGGTACTCACTCAATTGAATCTGTAAATAATAACACTTTAAATCACGTTACACGACTTGTAATGAGGTTGAACTAATCACAGGATTGTTTGTTTTGTTTCCCTCTACAGTTGTGAGAAGCATATGTTTTCAAATTCTCAGGCAGAAATCTGAAATTAAAAATACGAGGAAAAAAAAATCTCTTGCTTGGAGCCGACACTGATGTGAAGTGTCTGCTCTATTGTGGGATGCGAGCGTAAAAGGTCAGAGACTTAGCATGTGACACTGAGTTGATGCGATCTAAATGGACTTGTGGCCATTCAAGGGGAAAGCAGTCCCCTCCTTCTGTTGAGAACCCTGTCCCGCCTGCCCTTCTGGTCCAGAGAAAGCAAGCTAATAGGCAGCAGAGCCAAAGCAGAACATGTGTCGTTTAGTGTTGAAGCCCGAGGAATGGAGGACTGGATTTAGCCCAAAGCCCTAATTGAGGCAGAGCACAAGAGTCTGGGTTAGGGATCAAGTCGTAGCCTATCAGCCGCATCTCACTTTAGAAGGAGATTTTTGTCCAGTGGTCAAAGTCTTCCGAAATCAAAACAGGTGGATCTTCTTTGTATGTCTCAATGCCGTGGATACGGTCACTCCGATAGCGACCTTTGCCTCTAGTCTTGGTAGATTTTAAGGAAGTTTAAGGAAAAACTAGAATATTAGAATCAAATGGAGTGGAATTTAGAACTTTATTGAGTGTCATTTGGGATGTTATGAAGAAAAGGTCGAAGTCGGTTGGTCATTTCTTTACCTAAAAATGAACATCCCATCAACAAACTCTTCAGATTATCTCAGAATATCTCAGGAACTAACTTTAGCCCCAGATCCAGCTGTTGTTGTAGTAATAGAAGTAACACTTTTTTATAATTTTTTTTTAACTGTAGTGTTGTTTACAACTTATTTATACCATTTTTCTGCACATGCTGTTTTGCTGTTAGCAAACAAACTAACTTTTCCTCTTGGGTGGGTAGCATATTCAAGCGTGCATCATTGTCTATATCTAACGTATGTCTGTTTCTTCCCCATAGTGTCACTCAGTGAATATAAATCCCTGCACTTCTGTGCATTGGACGTTGTGTTGGTTTACGTGACACACCTCGTCTCTGAGTGTATAAGGGTCTTGAGTGTTGTGTGCATATGATCTTATATTCGGAGAAAAAAAGGGTATCGACTGGTGTGTTTTTTTTTCCCTTTGCTTGCTTTGATTGTGCATTGAACACAGGGAGAATGTCTGTCTGATTGAGTATAAACCCCTCTCGAAGAAATCAAATGCTTTCGATAGAAATTACTCTGGTATTTAGTGTTTCGTCAAGTGGAGGACGGGGTTGAAATAGATCTCTAAACCCCAGTCCCTACTTTTGAAATCAGATAACATTTATCACTGGGAGATGATTCCTCTCTCATTCTCCGTATTGGATATTTGAGATGCCCATGCTGAGGAAATATCCGTAAACCAGCACCCACCATCTCATTTATTAGAGGCTTTATTGTGGCAGGCTGCAACATCAGACAGGGGCTTTCCAATCTGTATTCAGCTCACAGATAAAAGCCTTCAGTCTAAGTAATGTACCGTTCACTCACACTCCTATTCTGGAACAGTGGCAGTCTGAGAGATTTCAAATTGTTCTATGTTGATGTGCTCTCAAAGTGAAATGAAACAATCTGGCCAGTCGTGTTCCTGTTTGTGATGTGTTGACTGATTTTCAGGCCCGGGGAGGTGCGTCTCCTGCAGGAGTCACGTCTGACTGCTCCTTTATCACACACTGCATTATCAAATTTGGTGATAGTACTAATCTTGTAAACCCTGAGCTAGTTTTCCAAAATAGAAGTCTATTTATTTTTTGTTGTGTTCATCATTGTTTTTTCCTACTGCTCTCACTCTTTAAAATATTATGATGCTAAGCACATGTACATCATATTTCATTTTCAGAAATTAGAAATATTGGATGTCATTTGAATAACTTCCCAACCCGTTGCCAAGTCTCAGGTTAAGTCTATCAATTTAAACATACTCTTTTAAGAGTACCATACAAACTCCTTGGCCTTGATGTTAAAGTTACAGCTGGCATGAATCCCAGAATAAATGCTCTTCTATCCAAAACCCACGCTCTTAAACACTCGTGTTATTGTGATTGAGTCCTAAACCCGAGTCACCCTCTGAGGGAACCTCCTTCAGCACTCGATAAAATCTTTTCACCTTTTATTGTGTGTTGTTTATTGTCTATGGACTTTCTTTCTTTTTTTTTTACAGACCTTTTTCACTCCTTCAAACGTCATGTCTGTGTTGACTTGAGTTGAGGTCAAATAAGGGCTTCATGATTGTGTGGACAAATGTTGGTAAATTTGTGGAAAGCTTTATTTGTGGTTCCATTTTCTTTTTCGAAAACTTAAACGTAAACTTATAACTATAAAATACAAAACGAAAGATGTAGATAACGGCCTGCACCAATCAAAAACTCAAGTTAATAAAAGAATACTTGGAATTTTCAATGTTGGAATACATAGATTTAAAAATATACAGCAAAAAAACACTCACATGGAAAATCACTGTGGGTCATTTTTGACCCATGTTGTGCTTTAGAAGGTGAAAATATATTGGGCATCAAAGGGTTAATATCCCAGCTCGTTGCTGTTGGAAGGGTAATTTCTAATTTGTTCAACTGATTTGCAAACTGCGAACGATTGCACCCTTTTTAGAAGCTGTGCTGATTGGGTTCCACTGATTAATGCTGATAGTTTTCGGTTTTACGACCACTGGCTGCCACCTTCACTGGATTTGTTGCTGTGTTTGCCACTCGTGTTGATGCATTTTTCACTTTTTAAGTCACCAAGAGTGAAATGGCTCAGAGAAAAAAAACAACTTTCAGTTCTGTGGTGATTGCAGGAATATGAGTTTATCCTGGAAACGGTACATGATTAGTGAAACTCTGTGATGTCACAGCCGCAGTAATTAAACACATTCATGCATCCACATGCATTAATATATGCCTGAAGGATATTTATATTTTACGACCATGAATTTCATTATGATTTGTATCTGCGATCTAAAATCTGTCTTCTCCGGCTCATACCTGTGTACTTCTTTCCAGGTATGACACTTACGGACGTCTGACTAACATCACCTACCCAACGGGCCGAGTGAGCAGCTATCGCACAGATGTTGACAGCGCAGTCCGCATCCAGACAGAAGGCTCTAACAAAGAGGATATCACCGTCACCACTAACCTGTCAGCCTCTGGCACCTTCTACACACTCATGCAGGGTAAAGTGGGGTTATTTTTCTCCAGTTTCATCTTTGAAACACCTTTAAATGCAGGCAGTAATCCTTTGATTAAAATTTTCCTCTTTATTTAAGTATTTAGATTTGTTTTAGATGCAAGGATCCTGCTTAAAAACAGTGGGATTCATTCATTATTTTAATTCTACTCCCTTTCTGTTCTGTTCCTAAATAACCATATATATTCCTTTTTGTTTGGAAAAGAAGACAATACAGTATAGTTCATTGTTTACATGACTTCAGATCATTTTTCTGCACACTATAAATCGATGTCGTACCTCAGATCATTAACCTGCTTCTATGTCGTGCACCGTGCCAACGCCGGAGTTTCTTAAATCCCTAAAGCAAAGAAACCATAGAAACCAAGCATTAGCAAGTGAGTCATGGAAGTAATATTGTTAGATTAGAAAATACTGCAGGACCTACAGTATACTTTAGGATGGTGTAAAACATACAAACATTTTCTACATGGTCTAGTTGAGAGTCACTGAAACAAACCATCATGTGGACTTTCCAACATTATATCTTAGTGGTTTAGATTTCTGTGTCACTAAGCCACTAGAAGTTGTAAATGTGACGCGTGGGTCTTAAGAATGCTGCCATTTCCTTTTTTTTTTTTTTTTTTTTTTTGCCAAAGGTCAGAATTGGACACAGTGGGAGTAGACCTGTTAACTGTCAGTAATGCAAAGATCATCTGATACCAGTAACACCCAAACCTACTTAACCTATTGTGTAGAATACACCCCAAACCTACTTAACCTATTGTGTAGAGTACATACTGATAAAATAACTACCAAAAATACAACAAATCAATTATATTAGTTGCTTGCAAAAATATTGATTTATAAAATAGGTTGTGAAGAGAAATTCAGAGTTAATATACATTTTTTACATGAGGCAAAATCCTCCTGTTTTTGTGACTTTTTGAAATTTGTCCAGCCCACCCTCAGCCTTTTCTTTGGTATCACTTGATTTAGCCTGGAATGTGTCCAAAACCCTGAAAATAACACGTCTGAAATAGAGGACAGCAATCTCTGGTTTCCCACTGTTGATGAAGGGACCAGTCACCCCTGCGTCATGACCTTGTCTTAGACATCTGCTTGTGAGAAGACCGGCGCCAGGAACTCTGCTGTTAATTAAGTCACTGTTGTCTGCTTTGAAAGCTCGCCACCGGGTGATCACATAACACGTGAATGAACAGCCTTAAAGATCGCTGTCCTCGGGGCCGGGGCGCTATTGTCACACCACGAGGATGTCGGTTTTATCAGTGTGAGTGTGCGATGTAGAATGCTGTAAATCATCAGTCATGGTACAAAAGTGTAAACACATTATTAGATGGTAAAATATGTCAATATAATAATTTTATATTTATACATATATTGTTAAATCCATAAGTTTCTGTATAAAAATTAAAAATAAGTACATAATTGTTTTCTTAAGTTTAATCGTAACGAATTAATTAATTAAACGTAATTTTTCTACTGTTTACATTCATTCTAATTTAATACACTGGGCTATAATAACATATTGAAGGGTTTCTGGTGACATTGTGAATTTACCTTAACCTTGTTAGAATAAATATAGCCACATTTATGAAGCCTAGTGTCCTATAAACAATAATACCCTGGTGCTTATTTGATAGCTGTAAATAGTGAGCTTCACTGTAAAGGTCAGTTGAACTGCATGATCATTTATTTAGTTTTAAGCACACTACAGGACTCTTAAATGTCATGGTAAGGCGGGTCCCTGCTGAATTCAACCCTTTGCTTGTATTAGCATTACACTTCCAGTTTAAAAATATTTCTAGTTTCCTCTGGTCTCTAAAGACGATGCCTGGGTTGAGTCCACCCCAGAGGCGTTTGTGTTCAGACCCTGAGGTGTTATCATGATGGAGAGAGGTAAGGGCCAGTGCAAGGTCAGCTCTGCTGCCGCTTCCCCCAACACATTTCTCTTGTCTCAGCAGTTCAACAAACCTGAGGCTCTCTGAGATAAAGAAAAAGATGCAAACCCGTTTTCTTTTTCACACAGCGTTTGTTATTTCTAAATAAAGAAATCAGTGTGCTCACTTAAAGCGAGAGAATGTTCAGGAATTTCGGGTGGGTTTTGGCAGAGACACAGAGAATGAAGATCCTCCTTCATCCTCCCCAGTGCATGCTTTAAATAGAGTGAAATCCTGGGGCAGTGTGTTTGGTGTGCTTGTATTGCACAGTGGTGTTTCTAGAAAAATTAAATTCCATTACAAATGTTTATCACAATTAATACATTTTCTTTTCAATGATTGAACAAATGCAAGAGTGGGAAAAGCAAAACCTAAACCCAAAGGATAAAGGCAAATATATATATATATATATATATATATATATACAGTATAATAAAAGGTCATCCAAGGAACATTACTGCTCAAGGTAATAACTCACACAAACAAGAAACAAAATGACGATATCATTAAATATTATTATAAAAACTGCATGTGATTTAGCTGAAGAGTAACATTTTTTTAGGTATTCTTATTGTACTTGCAGATTTGATTCATAAAAAAATTCCCCTTATTATTATAATTTTTTTACAGTATAACATAAACACTGGGCTGGATTAAACCATTCAGTGACACATTACTGACACTTTGTTTTATTTTTCCACTTTACTCAAAGGCTACAAATTAGAGCTTTTTAATAATTGGGAGGGAAAACAGAAATAAATTGAAAAAAAAAATAACCCAGAATGTTACTATCACTTTATTATTGACATCTAGTTATGGGCCAGATTTCGTGGGTTTGTGAGCCTGAAGTGGCCCTTGTGCCAGGAGTTTAACACAGGTTAGATTTTTGAAAAATCAAAATGTAGGTATTAATTATATATCATCAAATTCCTCATAAACCATGTCAGTTGTAAGAAGGCGATTGGACTAGTGCAATAAATGGACATGAGACGTACACTGGGGACATTAGTCACTGATCTGGAGCTGCAACAAGGCCAGTCTTCACCTGGGAGCATGACATCGTTCAGATGAATCTCTCGTCAGTGTGTGCTTGTGTGTCTGCTGTGTGGGCTTTGTGTCAGCGTCCTCCTCAGTTTTCTCTCTGGCCACAGGGAAATTTGACATCTCTTTTTTATAGTTTTCATCCTCTAATGTCCTGGAGGCTGCTGGAACAGCTGTAAAACTTTACTGGCACTGGGAAACCTCTGTATTGATCTCTGTTGTCACTGATCCAATGTTATTGCAAAGGTCCAGTTAAATAGTGCTGTTAATGACCTTTTTTTGCTGAGCAGCGGTATTTCAGGACATTATGTTTACCTCTCACTGAGATAAATACTAGATTTGGTCCTTTTTCATCAGCTTCAAATCACACTGATGTTTCTCGCCTTTTACTACATAATTATAATAATTTTCCACTATCTCTTTTTTTATAGTTTTCATCCTCTATGTCCTGGAGGCTGCTGGAACAGCTGTAAAACTTTACTGGCACTGGGAAACCTCTGTATTGATCTCTGTTGTCACTGATCCAATGTTATTGCAAAGGTCCAGTTAAATAGTGCTGTTAATGACCTTTTTTTGCTGAGCAGCGGTATTTCAGGACATTATGTTTACCTCTCACTGAGATAAATACTAGATTTGGTCCTTTTTCATCAGCTTCAAATCACACTGATGTTCTCGCCTTTTACTACATAATTATAATAATTTTCCACTATGCAGATCAAGTTCGCAACAGCTACTTCATCGGTCTGGATGGCTCCCTGCGGCTGGTTTTGGCCAATGGCATGGAGGTGTCGCTGCACACCGAGCCTCACCTCCTCGCGGGAACCGTCAACCCCACGGTCAGCAAGAGGAACGTGACCCTGGCCATCGACAACGGCCTGAACCTGGTGGAGTGGAGGCAGAGGAAGGAGCAGGCTCGTGGCCAGGTCACCGTTTATGGACGTAGACTGAGGGTAAGTGAGGTCCTGGAGCATCAGTGTACAGCTGTTGCCTGGAGACTGAGTCACAGAACACTTCTGCACCAAATCAAATACTTGATAACAATAACCTGTTCCGTGGTGTTCTTGTCCTCTATGTACATTGCAGCTCCACGTTTGTTGATCGTTGCAGAAGTCACAAAAACAACCCTTTGTTTTTCACTTTGTGCTATGGCAGATGTGTTTAAAAAAACAACTGCAAACTTTTATTCATTATACAGTGGAACCTCAAGATATGAACATAATCCATTCCAGGACTGAACTCATGACTCTAATCATTTTTCCCATAAGAAATAACAGAAAAAACATTTTCCGTTCCGGCTGCTTATTAGTGCATTTGTAAGCGTGCTCGTATCTCAAATTTTTACTCGTATCTCCACTGTACATGCTTTGCTTTGTCCAATCTGCTTTGGTCACAAGGAAAATTTGCTGAGATGTTTTACTAACGGCACCTTTTGTTCAGATTTAAATATAAAATATATGACAAATAAAGGATGATCTGCTTGACTCACATATAAATAAAATGATGTGGGGATTAATAAAACAAGTCTGACTACTAAATATAAATACTAAATAAAAACAGGAAGGAACAAGATTTAAATCAGGAGAATTTCAAAAAAGCAGAATGGTGTCGTACAACGTCATCTTGTTTGTCAACTCAAATTTTCTAGTAAAATAGATTTAAGGCCAGTGGCCATTAACGTCAGAAGAATTCCAGGAACATTCTTTTGCTCTAAAAGCATCTAGATTCTTTTCATAATCTACAAAACATGTTCAGTGATAAACCTCCCCCTCCCCGTCCCCCAACCCCAGGGGTGACTGACTATATTTACACAGAGAGCACCTTTAAAAAAGGAATCCTGTTTTGTTGGCTTATCTTGTCTTTTTTTTTCTGCCTCCGTAAGGCAAATAACAATTTTGGTTAAGTCTTGCTCATGCCGTGGGAGGTGACACAGCTAATGGGGAGGTGCCACTTTGTCTGTCGTCGGCTGTTCATTTAATGGCTCTGTTGTCCCTTTGGAAGTGAGAGCGTCTAATGCATGTTACAGACAACGGCCCCAGGGGCGAGATGGGAAATGGGAGCAGCCTAATGGCAAGAGCAGAGGGGATGAACAGAGCTGGAATCATTGAGCGACCTTGAGTGGCATGTCAAGTGATATTATGTGGGTGGCTGAGCGAGTGTGTGGCAGCGCAGGAGTCGTGGAGGGGAGGGGGCGAGGAGGGTGATGTATCATGGACAGAACAGAAGGATGTATAAGAAAAAAAAATAAGCAAAAGAGACAGCCCACTCCAGTGACGCTTGTTCTGCTCAGAATGAACATGAGACGAGGCAGAAAGGTATTTAGGTCGCTGCCGTGTGTGTTCTTGTTTGTCCATCAGACGTTACATGGTAGAACAACGTGTTCATGTTCTGTTCTGTGTTCTGACGATCTGCTGTATAAGAAGCCCATAATGCCTTGTTTGTGCCGTGCCCTTCTCCCACTCACCCCACCCACCCTGACATCCACTGTTGTTATGATTATGTTACACGACCACTGTTCCTCAATTATTGCTACTGTGGTTGTGGGTAGATCTGGAATCACAGGGATCTTAGCCACTTTTTTGGGTTAAGGTGGATTTCAGGAGGACCGGATGATTTTTTGAATGTATTAGCAATGATAAATAATTCTCCTTATATTCTTCCTGTTTCTCAAATCCATCAAATATTATTATTTATTTTTTCTGCTGACATAATCACCTGGGTTTAGAACATGTACGTTGACCAATAATATTAGATGAATCAGTATTGTACTTGTCGACCCCTAGACCGTATCCAAAAATCATACAATGAACTCAAGAAACTGACATAATCACCTGGGTTTAGAACATTTACGTTGACCAATAATATTAAATGAATCCCTGAATCCCTGAATGAAAAAACAAGAAATTCATCTAAAATTTTCTTCTCTGATGAAATGTTCATCAGTCAGTATCATCAAAAACCTGTTTATCTTAGTTTACAAATCTAATCAAAATGTGAGGTAGTAAATTACATTTATAATATTAAATATCAGGGTTTAAAAACAAAGAAGAAATTGTTTGACTGAGTGGTAAATAACAGGCTGTAGTGAAACAAAAGACGTCTTGTTTTCTTTAATTGCTCAATTGTAACAATCATAGCTGGTGTTATTAAAGGGTGATTGTTATTAGACAGCAGATGAAAGCAGCCTGGTGTAAAACGACAGACAAGCTACTTTTCCATTGTAAGTACTGTATTGGAAAAAGGAGAAATGCACAACTATGGAAAGAGTTATTGAAACCTTTTGGATGGTGTGGCCCATTTGTTTCTTGCCTACAGGAACCCGGTCAGATTTCTGGCTGCTGTTCTCAAATTGTTTCTCTCGTTAATTTGTTGCTTTATTCAAAGGTAATCTTCTCAATTAAATGGCCTTAATTGCCTCTGGTTTAATCGTCCTGTCACAGATGAGAAAATTACACTTTCACTCCTCAATGAGAAATTGTTATTGGTAGCCATCTTAGATGATACAATAACTTTGGCAATTTACTTCAGCTGAGTTGCCTTCTTTTGGTTTTTGGTGTTTTACCAGAGCATCGGTTTGTGGAACACTGGTTTGTGTTGATTTCTTGTAAATGTCTTCTCCCTCTTTTCTTGGCCCTTGGACAAAAACGCAAAACAAATACTTCTGGTTTAGCAGACCAGTGCTGTAATTGAATGAATGATGGGTGGGTCCGATATAACAATTGCATTTTGTCGTCGCAGAGCAGAGCTTTTAACCTAATTTCCCCAAATGTACCAGATGGAATCTAAAGTAATTGTTTGTATGGAGATTTTCTTTGACCTGCACCGTAAGGTCAAGGTCACTTCAGATCATTGAAGTGCCTCACTGACTGCTGCTGACTGGGAAAGAAAATCAATGGTGGGCTGGTGGTGGATTGTTTGGACTGCAACCTAGAAGCTGTCACCTAAATAAACAAGGCAGTGGTTTCAGGTGTGTGCTGACACGGCTGTAGTCATTACACCGTTCAGAGCGCTGCTCTCCTCTGGTCACAGTAAACCCAGGGGTCGGTGTTTTCAGCCTTGATAATTCAAAGGGGCAAAAACGGTGTTTAGTGTCGCTAAGACAATCACACTCGGGAGAAATTGATTTTTTATTTTTATTTTTACACTTTACGGAATTGGCTAAATGAAATGAGATTTATCTCGGCTTGGTAATTCTTTTCACTCAGCACTGAGGATGAACTGAATGATCGATGTGGGTGTAATGTTTCATGCCTGAGCAGATCCACTCTGTCTAATGCTGCTAAATTTGAACACAAACAATGAAATATGCTAATTCCTATAATTTTATCACTTCAGTGGTTCCTGGAGTTTAGAGATACAGCTCTTCTGCTGTAATTATTAAAAGATCCAAAAAGAAAGGGAATTAAAAAAACAATCATTCAGTGATTAAGGTTCTCCTAATAAGGTCCCACCTCGGAAGAAATGTGCACCTTTTCCGCTCTATCTCTCCCTCTCAGCTCTTTCAGCCTTCCAAAGGTGTTTATTCACTCTTGCCAGAGCTGCTGAAATCAACACTAATTGGCTGTAAATCTTTTTTTTTCCTTTCTTCTCCTGTAGGTTCATAACAGAAACTTGCTGTCGTTGGACTTTGATCGAATTACGAGAACAGAAAAAGTTTACGACGACCACAGGAAGTTTACGTTGCGGATCCACTACGATTACGCTGGACGGCCTACCCTGTGGGCACCGAGCAGTCGCCTGAATGGAGTCAATGTCACTTACTCCCCTGGTGGTCATGTAGCAGGCATCCAGAGAGGAACCATGTCTGTGCGTATGGAATACGACCAGAATGGGAGAATCACCTCCCAGATATTTGCAGATGGTAAATCTTGGAGCTACACATACCTGGAGAAGGTACGACATGTTCTCTACTGGTCATTTTTAATATATATTTTTTGGTGTTAGCAGGAGATCTCTTTAAAATGTGTTAATATTACCTTAAATATTGTAGTTATTTTATATATTTCTTTTTTCCAGTGCTTTAATTGTCTCTCCAATAGGCTTGTTTATAGGCCAACAAAACCTACCCAGACCCAGTCGTCTGGGCCTGCTGCAGGAACATTGTGTGTGTTAGCTGAAATGGCAATCTCAGAATCAAATCAAACAATTACTTTAGATGATTATTTGTTATTGTTTGGGGATTTTTTTTTTCACATTAAATTTAAGTCATAGGAGTTTAAACAGTAACTTGATGGAACTCTTTCTTTCTCCCCGTTTTCTCAGGGCTTCCTCAGAAAAAACAGGCCTTTTGGGGATAACTGGAAAAAAATATAGGTCCATTGAGTGAGAATGGGTGTGGTTTTGTGTTTATATTTTAATTAGTGTGAAAAAAAACAACAGATTAATGGATGTCCTACATTGAGTGGCTCCATCAGTCAGTAACCTAGAACTGAAACAACACGTTTTTTATGTTACTTAGTTACTGAAAGACTTCTTAACTGTATTAAAGCGGCTAATAAAGTATTGTATTCCTCTTGTGCTTACAGTCCATGGTTCTCCTGCTCTACAGCCAGAGGCAGTATATCTTTGAGTTTGATAAAAATGACCGTCTGGCCGCTGTGACAATGCCCAATGTAGCTCGGCAGACGCTGGAAACCTCCCGCTCCATTGGCTACTACAGAAACACTTACCGCCCCCCTGAGGGAAACGCTTCAGTGCTTCAGGACTACAGTGAGGATGGTCAGTTACTGCAGACCATCTACCTGGGCACCGGCCGCAGGGTCATCTATAAATATGGAAAGCTGTCCAAACTGCTGGAGATTCTCTACGACACCACGCGCATCGGTTTCTCCTACGACGAGGTGGCAGCAATGCTGAAGAGCTGAAGACAGTCAACCTGCAGAGTGAGGGCTTCACCTGCACCATCCGCTACCGTCAGATTGGCCCACTGATCGACCGGCAGATTTTCCGCTTTAGTGAAGAAGGCATGGTCAATGCTCGGTTTGACTACGTCTATGACAACAGTTTCCGGGTCACCAGCATGCAAGCTGTCATCAACGAAACGCCGCTGCCCATTGACTTGTACCGTTACGATGATGTATCGGGTAAAACGGAGCAGTTTGGCAAATTTGGGGTCATCTATTACGACATCAATCAAATCATCACCACGGCAGTGATGACCCACACCAAACATTTTGATGCTTACGGCCGAGTGAAGGAGGTACAATATGAGATTTTCCGCTCGCTGATGTACTGGATGATGGTGCAGTACGACAACATGGGCCGAGTCGTCACCAAGGAGCTAAAGGTTGGACCTTACGCCAACACCACGCGCTACACCTATGAGTACGATGCAGATGGTCAACTTCAGGTTGTGTCCATCAACGACAAGCCTCTGTGGAGGTACAGCTATGACCTGAATGGTAACCTGCACCTCCTGAGCCCTGGAAACAGTGCACGCCTTACACCTCTACGCTATGACATCAGAGATCGCATAACCCGCTTGGGCGACGCCCAGTATAGGATGGATGAGGATGGCTTCCTCAAGCAGCGGGGAAACGAATACTTTGAGTACAACTCGGCTGGTCTGCTGATCAAAGTGTCCAATAAAGTGAGCGGCTGGATCATCAAATATCGGTACGACGGCCTGGGTAGGAGGGTGTCGAGCAGAAACAGCATAGGCCACCACCTGCAGTTCTTCTATGCCGATTTGTCCAACCCCACTCGAGTCACACATATGTACAATCACTCCAGCTCTGAGATCACTTCACTGTACTACGACCTCCAGGGACACCTCTTCGCCATGGAGCTAAGCAGCGGGGATGAGTTTTATGTGGCCTGTGATAACATCGGCACCCCACTGGCTGTGTTCAGTGGCTCCGGCATTATGATCAAACAGATTCTTCATACTGCGTTTGGAGAAGTGTACCTCGACACCAACCCCAGCCTACAGCTCATTATAGGCTACCAAGGAGGACTGTACGAGCCTCTCACTAGGCTGGTGCACATGGGGAGAAGGGACTACGATGTCCTCGCCGGCCGCTGGACAACGCCAAACCATGACGTCTGGAAGCGTCTCAACAGCAACCACATTGTTCCCTTCAACTTGTACATGTTCAAGAACAACAATCCTCTGAGTAACAGTGAGGAGATAAAGTGCTACATGACAGGTATGTTTACCAGCGTCTTTTCACAGATGAGCTTTGAGTGAGTCAGAGTTAGGGTTAGGTTTTTGGCAACTCCAAGTCATGAGTGAATATATATATATATATATATATATATATATATATATATATATATATATATATATATTAGTCACTTTACAAAAAAAAATCCTTAAATCATAACTGACATTTCCTGCAATATAACAAGCAGGGAACTTGTCAAGGCCGAGTTTCAAGCCCTCACTCAGTGTGTGTTATATTTTTTATTCAAAGGCAACATTTTTCTGTAGAACAGCTACAGTATGAAAGAAAAGTTGGAGTACTCAGACAGTCTTCCAAATCATCAACTTGAAACACATTAAGCCATATTTGTGATTATTAATTACAATCAGTGTATATACTTGTGAACTCTTGTCTGTAATTAGTCAACAATAATGAAATTCACAGGCCTAATAAAAATGGTACATATTAGCATAATGGTAGGTTTGGGGGCCTCACAAAATGTATCCAAATGCCATTTGGACCAGATTTTGGATAGGCCTTCTGTACTGCTACAGCCCAGACACCTGCATTTACTCAGACAGTCAACAAGTTCAGTCACACTCCCAAAAAAATATTCGGTCATGTGGTGCCCACGTCTGTGAAGAGAGGTAAATCTACTGAAGGGTATTTAAGGGAACAATGCTGTTTCACACAAGGTTCTTTTCTCAGAACCAACACGTGGCCCTTCTGTGTCGCAGTAGATGGCAGTGAAAGTGCCCCACAGGAGGAGAAAAGAACAATAGATCCATAGAAACACCGGCTCGGACCAGTCATTTCACATTTTTTGGCTGCAAGTTAAATGTTATTGTGAAAGATTCTCACTAACTGCTTACGGTAGTTTAACTAAAGAGCCTCCAACTGGTCCGGCCTTTATTTTCACTCAAAGCTTTTGCTGGCTGTCGCTTTAAACATTTTTACCTGCAGCTTTCCTTTATTCACTCATCTACTGCCGGGAAAAATATCCACATCCACCTTTAGGTACGGTCTAGCTGACTGATCAGCAAAACCATTTAGCCGTCAGTCTCCTGGAAAGGCGTACAGCGTCATGGTCCAACATTAAAGGCTGCCATTAAAATGCTAAACGGACTCTTAGGTGTACCGTCGTGGCACAGACTCAGCTGTGATTGATGGCCCTGACATTTTCTTTCCTTCCTTTAAATTACTATTGTCCTTTTATTGTCCTTAAACAAATTCCTAATTAAAAATGCTGGTGTCAGGTGTGCAGGGTGGCTGAGCAAACTTGACCCCTTTAATTGTCGCCAGTGTGATTTAGTTGCCTGTAGCAACACACCGAGAGGGACCAAGAAACAAATCTTCCAGAATAAGCAGCTCTGTTTGAGTCTGCATCCTTTTTTTTTTTTTTTTGGAGTTCAAGATTGAAGGACGGTTTCATTAGAAATGACAGCTGCACCTTCACACACCACTGATTATCTGGTTATCAAATAAACCACTTTCAGAAATGAAACGGATCCCACATAAGTCACTCTCCTACTTTCTGGTATCTTATTAGAGAAATGAAATTATTTCACAAGAACCTGCTGAGTCTGAGAATTATGCCCCATTGGAAATTGCGCCACTTTGAAATTACATCAAATTACGGTTTATAATTATAATTATGTCTTAGCAGACACTCAGGGAGTTCACTCGGCATTTCCAGGGCCCCAGCTGCGTGTCATTAGTGTGGCATCTGCAGGAGTGGACATGAATCAGTGCCACTGTCTCGAGTGTTTATTACAGCTCGTCCACTTTCACAAACAAATCAAGTGTGTGCCCCCACTGAGCAGTATATCACTGAGGGAAGCGCTTGACTTCAAGATCTCTACTGGTGAAATTAAACTAATGAAAACTTAGCTCTGGACTTTCATAGATATTTTAGTTACTGTAAACAAGTGAGTGAAAGATAATTTTCAACTTCTTTTTTTTCCAAATGGGGACAAAAATTGGGAAGTTTTTTTCTGTAAAGAAACATAAAGAAAAAAAAATATGATATAATGTTTGTCATATATATGTATGTATATATTTGTCAACATATACAGATCCAAACAGGAGAGTAAAATGTGGAATAATAGCAAAACAACATAATTGTCATCAGATCATAATAATCCACATTAAAAAAAACAGGAAGAATTAATATATAATAATATAATTGTATACTATTCACTTATCCACATAGTCAGTATACATTGTGTATTTGATTATTACAATTCACCCCAGGGGTGGATGAGTTGCCATTAGGGGGTGTGCAAGATAAAAAAAATTACGGTAGCTTTTTGTAGAGTTTTTTTTTTTTATGGGAATTTTTCACACAATAAAGACGTGTAAATAAACATTTCCTTTGTACAATTGAACCTCTGGTTGAGATGATCATAATGTTGTTTTTGTTTTTTAATCATTTTTTCTACAGATGTCAACAGTTGGTTGATCACCTTTGGCTTCCAGTTGTACAATGTGATCCCCGGCTATCGTAAACCAAACACGGTGGCCATGGAGCCGTCCTACGAGTTAGTCACCACACAGATCAAGTCACAGGAGTGGGACAGCACAAAGGTAAAACACCTGTCACCTTGTCCACTTGTCACTTTTTTCAAAGATCACCTTCCCACTACCACCTCCCGCTCCTTCCCTCTCCCCCTCCAATATGATTAGCCAGTAGACATGCTTCATGTATCGAGGCTCCCGAAGGAAGTGCAAGCTATCAGGGCAAAACACAACCAACGGGGCCAAGACCCTGCCCCAAGTCCTCATCTAGGGGAATGGGGTCAGACTAAACAGCTCTTGTAATTGTCCTGCCATTAGGGAAATTCACTCTTGATTCCCACCACCGCTGGCCATTGATTTCATCTCACTCTTACACCGCCAGCCAAGGTCTGAGGAGTAGTAGACATGCCCTGATTCCTGCGTTTATCAGCCCTTTTAAAGTTACCCTCAACTCGTCTGAATTATTCAAGAGGCCAGTGTGCTGTATAGGATTTTGTTACAGAGTGATGAGCAAATGCCCCACATCAGGAGGTCAGACTCATGTCGAGTGACACTCTGGCTGCTGCGGCACCTTAGTCGGGATGTGCCATAAATTACATTAATATTATTCTCACAGGTTAAAAGTTTAAATGATAAAAAAAAATAATACTCGACCTCTGGTTAGTCTACCATAATAAGCGCCCCCACCCCAAAAAAACAAAAACAAACCAGAAGCTATATTGTATTGTATATTGTAAGGACATATTATATTGTATATGTAATATTAGAAAGACTACTAGAAATTCTAGTGATGTCCTCACTTTGCCCAGAAGCTTTCGGAGGATAACTGTCGAAGCCTGCTGGGACAGAGTGTAAGCAAGCTGCTTGTACCAATCTACAAAGAAGCAAAAGCAGACAGGAAATATCAAATTCGTTCCAGAGCTATCCCAACAATTTCTATTTTGAATATTTGAGACATGATACTGCATGATGGTGCAGTATTAAAAATTAGAAAAACCTTGATTTTTAAAGGTAGTTTGGACTTTTTGCATGTAATGTTCCTTGTACACTATTCCAACTGCTATGACTTGTGTTTTCTTAATGATTTCTTTAGATCCAATTTGTCCATACACGCCATTAAAATTATTAAGTTGGTGAAACAAACCTCGCTGGTGAAACTCACTCTCCAAAGTTTCTGTTTAGGAAAACCTGAGGCAGACTGTGATATACACTGTCCAAAAAAACAATCCTGTAATGGAGGCTTTAAATAGCCAAGTTAGCCTAGATTTAAATAGGCTGTTGTTTTTGTTAGAGATCTGTTCTCCCCACGTCTCTGAAGTACGCAGAGTAAAAGCAACCCAACAGAAGATTGAGATAATTAGGTCTCACCCCTGGTAGAGCCAAGGCGGGATATTCTTAACTTGCACTTCTTTCGTCAGAAAATCTACTTAATGCTGTCTTGATCCACTGTACTGATGGCCAGATCAGCCTAATTAAATATATGATTCTTTGGAGAATAAAAAGCCTGAACACAGTGTGTGATATCTCCTGTATATTTGCCAACTTACTTATTTTATAAAGATGAGTAGTTCTCCTCTGATCATCTAAACCCTGTGTTAGCACGGTGCTCAATCTGCACCCGGAGTCTGGACAGATGAGGTTTATGCTGCACTTGAGACTTGACGTCCCATCCTGGCTTTGTGCTGCAGGCTGATTGCACCTCATGCTATGTGAATGATGCCTCTCTGGAAGAGTCTCCAGAGGCTGTTTCACTAAAGTGGAAGACATTGCCCTCTTTTCCTCCTGATGCCTCAGGGAAGGCTGACCGGGTCACACTGTTGGCACGGTAAACAAACATGGAGTGGCATGGTGTGAAGTGTCCCCCCAGGCCGTGGCTCTGGAGGAGGCCTGACATCACAGCTGCCCTCCTCCCTGTCATATGTTTCTCCTTCATGCAGGGTCTGATGCGGTGTCACATTGGGCAGATAGGCTCATCACAACAGATCCCACTCCACCCAGTGCCACAGCCTGCAGCCACTTTCTATTAGAGGCACAGAAGGAGAAACTGTCACACGTACTTTGGACGTGACCGTGTTACATGCACGTCCAAGGGCTTCTCATTTTTGACAATGAAAAAAAGTTCAATTTTTCTTTCTTAAGTATGTTCAGACTTCTGTTTCTCTGCTGGTCGACCTTAATTTGACAACAAAATCCATCTAGATTCCCCAAGAACATCCTCAGTTAAGATGGATTATAAAGAAGTATAAAAAACGATGTCCTTTCAAGGTGTGATGCTGTCATTCAACTCGCTCTCCAGCAGGGGGTTCACATCACAAACAAAGAGATTAGGTTAATTAGACAGTCTTGATATGAATGTGAGAGTCAATGGATTAAATGGTCAAAGATGAATGTGAACGTTTGGATCAATCACAAGTCTCTAGTGGAAACATTAAAAGCTTCAGCTCTACTGTCCACGTCGAGTTGGCTGTCATGTCTGTGACATCGCTAAGCAACCAAGACAAAGATGTATTTTGTTCAATAGGACGTCAATGTCAGCAGAGTAAAAGGCTGTCGCTCATGTCACCAAAACTGATGGGTCACTTGTGGTCACAGCGGCTTTGATTTTAGTCCCTCACGGAGGTTCGTTATCGTAGCTTAGAGGGAGAAGGAATGGAGGTAGAGTCAAACACACCAAACCCATGTCCAAAAATGTTGGCACTGCTCATGTTTTTTTTTTGCAGCCATTTTAACTGAGAGAAAAATCAGCTGACAGGCAATTCTGCTTTGGCTTTACCTTCCAGAACAATAGATTACATCCATTATTTATACACAGCATGTGATAACAGGAGGAAAAACCAACAAGAGTGTACGCTACTTTTCCTTTAACATGAGGCGAGACACAGCGTTAGCCTGGGCTATTGTTTCCACTCACCAAAGTTCCTTCAAATTGTTTTTGTAAAGTCGGAAAATTTGTGAAATCCTGCATATTCTGCAGAAAACAGCAGTGGGGAGATACGCAGCAGTAGCGTTGGGCTAATGTAAAGTATCATATAGGCGATGGCCGCAGAAGAAACGGGCAGAGTGTTATCGATCGGCCACACGCCATGCTGAAAGGAGGCTGTGCTCAGCCACACACGTCAATGCAACACGGCTCCCTTTCAATGTCTGCTGCTCTAACAAGAAATAATAAAAAGATGTGCGGCTCTAAAAATATGTCAGACACAGAATATTAATTATTCAGTCTTCAAACGCACCAACGCTATGATCTGTCTCACCTTCAGACTGCTGTTTGTTCCTGCAGCTCCATTGTAACAGCTGGAGCCTGAAGGATGTCATTGGAGCTAAATCTGCTCCGTGGTGAACAGGCAGAGATGGAGACGTTATTCATTTAGTCAACAACAACTTTTTCCTGTTAAACTCCCCGCACCGGTGCTATTTTCTGCTCCTAATCTGTACGTATAGAGAGGTTTTAAAAACGCGCCTGGATGAAGTACACACTGTAGCCCAGTTACTCCCAGACTACTGTTTCATGTTCTGTTCAGCCGGGCTGTCAGGAGTAACTAATTCCATCCTTTTATAAATATCACGCCTGTCATAGATGATCAGTGAGAGCTGTGTTGGCTGAAGAACACCTCTGCCCTCACATTGACGTTCACAGTTTGAAACCTTCACGGTCTCGTTGTCTGTAGCTAATAATGGCTGAGAAACAAACGCACAGCCACCGCTTTATTGTTTTGTTTTTACATAATGATTCAGTAGGCGAATTCCTACGCCACCTGTTGTCTTTACTCGGTATCTTCATGACGTTTGTCTGTCTATAGTTGTCAGGACATCACAGAGACCAATATGAAGCTCTTTATATAACTGGAATATAAACCCTAGAAACCTGGATTTTACCCTAAATTAAGAAAAACCTCTGTGGAAACCCAGTTTTGTGTTTACATCAAATGTTTACATCTAAAACATAAAAGTCTCAGGAGCTTTAACTGAACTTGGGTAACAAACAATTTTGAAGTCTGAAAACTCTTTAATTAAACATGAGTTTGGAATCTGCAAAAATTATCAAAGCTCTGCAGCAGGATCAGGATTTTGATTAAGATTTATCAGATTTTTTTTTTTTTTATTCTCAAAGTTGAAAGAACATTTAAACAAGAACACACGAGGAGCAGTTGTTTTCCTGGTGCAAAATTACATCTTGTAGAATTCTACAAAGAGGGAATTATAAATGCTTGTTATTACTAAATAGAAAATGCAGCTTTAAATAAAGGATTTGTTAAAAGAAAAAAAGCTTTATTTTTTATAAAAAAAACTAGTATTCAAAATTATTAGAGAGAAGTAGAACCTTTTTTCCTACTTTGTATTATTGCTGCAGTTTTGTTTTGTTTTTAAAATTTTTGGAATTAAACCTGATTCAGGCCAAGTTTTTGTATTTGACATGAAGAAATAAAAAAATCTTAAACAATTTAAAGGTTTTCTTTTACAAAAACACGTCTACAGTCCACACCAGTCAAAGAAAACCCAGCAGTTCGACTCACTGTTTCACTGTTGCCCTTGAAAATATCATGGTCCAGGTTTTCAACCCTCTGGAAAAATATATAATAAAGTTCTGCGAAATTTAATTACATTTCTGGAAAATGGCCAGCTGAGTTCCTAAAGCACACACACACACACACAGACACACAAACACACATCTGCGAAGTGTGCCATATAGAGCAGAAGTGTTTGATCATCACAGAATAAGTCACTGAAGGTTGGGGGGAAAAAAGAGCCAGAAACACAGAAAAGTTAGAGCAAGATCAGATGTAGATGAACGTCAGAAGAAGAAGAATGGACAATAACACAAAGCTAATTCCATTTATACAGACAGCAGCTCAGTGCGCAGCTGAATTGAATGTTTGAGGTGCTAATGAAGCAGTGTGATGTTCTTCTCTGCTCTGTACCAGTGAGAGAAGGGAATTCTATAATCTCAGGTGAGAAGTAATTAGAGATGAATATTTGAGAGACGGCGCGAGCGCTAACATTCAATTGTGTAAATTGATTTTCCTTCTCGGGGAACAAAGTTAAGTGATATGTGACAGTGTGAGTCTTAACTCTCTCGTCTTTGTGTGTTGCAGTCTCTGCTGGGCGTTCAGTGTGAGGTTCAGCGCCAGTTGAAGTCCTTCGTGAAGCTGGAGCGTTTTGGACAAATCTACAGAGCCAAGAGTGCAGGGTGTCTTCAGTCAGAGGGCAAGAAAGTCTTCGCCTCTGGTGGCTCCATCTTTGGGAAGGGCGTGAAATTCTCCATCCGCGAGGGTCGCATCACCACTGACATCATCAGTTTGGCCAATGAGGACGGGCGACGCATGGCGGCGGTTCTGAACGATGCGTTCTACCTGGAGAACCTCCACTTCACCATCACGGGGATAGATACCCACTACTTCGTGAAGCTGGGCTCGGTGGAGGGTGACCTGTCGCTCATTGGGATGACGGTGGGCCGCCGCACGCTGGAGACCGGCGTGAATGTGACCGTGTCTCAAATCAACACAGTTGTGAATGGCAGGACTAGGCGCATCACTGACATCCAGCTGCAGTACGGCGCCCTGTGCCTGAATACGCGTTACGGCAGCAGCGTGGACGAAGAGAAAGCGCGTGTTCTGGAGCTGGCCCGGCAGCGCGCCGTGGCCCAGGCTTGGGCTCGAGAGCGGCAGAGACTGAGGGACGGAGAGGAGGGATCTCGGACCTGGACTGAAGGAGAGAAACAGCAGCTCCTGGGATCGGGGAAGGTCCAGGGCTATGATGGATACTACGTGGTTTCTGTTGACCAGTACCCTGAGCTGGCGGACAGTGTCAACAACATTCATTTTATGAGACAGAGCGAAATGGGCCGAAGGTGACATGAACATGAGGCTCTGGAACCACAGACTCACATGTAGGACATGGGACTTCTTGCCAAAGACAGTTGTGTACATGACCACTTTGTTTTCTTTTGACTGTGTTTGACTTTCGCGTTGTTTTAATATACTTTAAAAAAAAAAAAAAAAGAAATACGGTTGCAGTCAGTTGCACCGTATTCATGGAAGAGTGCCCTTCTCCTTCGGACAATTCTTTAACAGTCTTTGCCCTTCAAGTGCGGCTGCTAGAGGACGGAAACTCGCAATGTCTTTGACTCTTCTCTGTGACGTCATCTCCTCATCCCTGTTGGTGATTCTGTTCAAAGGAATCCTAAAGGAGTTCTGGTAACGCATTAAGTTCACAGTTTCGCTCTGGTGCCAGAGTTGCAGATTGTTATTCACAAGCCCACTCCATTCTGCCTTTTTTTTTTCACCGCCTCAGCCAAGGAGATTCCTTCTCTTTTAATCATGTCTGTTTTATACTTGAAGCCCTCATCGCCCCAGTCATCCATAAATAATGAGAGATTTCTGTCGACGGCAGAGCCCTTCATAGAAAAAAAACGCTCGTGCAGACACCTTCATTTGTGATGTCTCTCTACTCCTGATTCTCATGTACGGTTCTGGCTCTTAGTGCTTAGCAAAACTGCTTCATCACGCTTCAGATGTGCTGTGAAGCCAACAGAGGGATGTGAGGTCACGCTTTTCTTTTTCTTCCTTGTGATTTCTTTTTGAATCTGAGTAAAAGTAAAGTAAAGAAACACCGACAAAGTTGTCCATTTGATTTGACTGTGGTCAAACGACTCGATCAACAACATTAGTGAGGAGCTAACAAACATACTGTGGAAGTAACGTGTGTGTTCAACAACAAAAAGTATTTTACAGGACCGGTTTTGGACTTTAGTTTTGTTTTTATAAATAGCTATATGAATTAACAGTATAACAAATGTGAATTTAAAAAAAATGTGAACTATTGTCCCTTTTATTGTTAATTGTTGTACAATACTTAAGGGTGTTTCATCACATGGAATAAACTATGACAGGTGGTTTAGTTAAATCACTTACTGTGGGTTTTTTTTTTATTAGACCAGATCCTTGATGAGTTAGTCAGTATTCCTCAGCCCTGTGTGCAGATTTTTCCAAATTTAGGTTTTACTAAATGGATACGACTATGATTTTTAAAAAAGAAGACACTTCTCTAAATTGCTGGTGGGAAAGTTGAGTTATCCAGTCCGACGGCCAACATTCAGACTGTCGGTTTTACCTGAGTTACCAGGTGTGAACGAGAGTCCTGTCAAATCAACAGAACAGTGAGAATATTTCATTTCTGACCGTGCGTTTTCAGCTGCCGACCGCTGCAACTCTGTGCTGCTTCTACTGCAACCTCCGCCCAGTAATGTCGAAGGTACAAGAGCCAGTTGGCCTGGTTGATGGACTACTTACTTACTTGGACTTCTGGTAGGGGCACTTTGGTATTTTTGTCACTGCGATTTCTGCCAAGCTCATTAGAACGACTTTCCCCACAACCCTCACTTTTAAAGCCGTCCGAATAAATCCTGGAGTGACCTTAAACAGCAACGGTCAACCTGTCCTTAAACACTGTCATCAGTACGGTCACTGCAAATATGTAAACGGTGTTTTACTAATAACCCAGTGGAGTCATGGGACCGATGTTCATCACATCACCAGGCTCGGAACCGACTTCTTCCATCTGTTGGTTAATTGTTTGTAGTGGTTGTTTTTTGGTTTTGTTTTTTTCTCTCTAAAACCACCTGTTCTCCATGACTAACGTGTGTACGTTCTAACCACAGTAACAGATTAACCTTTGTCTGGAGGACGAGAACAGAAGTCAAAACAATATTGTTCACAAGATGTGAATATAGACCACGACTCTACTTCACATTCTAACTCATCTGATACTAGCGTCCTGTAACTGACATGACGGTCGGACGACCTGCGTTGGTGTCTTTGTGTCATATATTTTGAACACAGGTTTAGATATGAGGAGAAATCTCGTTGAAGAACTGATGCAAGTACAGTTGACCTTCCAAGGATTACAAATAAGGAGAATGTTCCCAAACATACTCATAACCTGTCGTCCTCACACACCCTACAATTAAAAGTAATTCAAGGTCAATATGTGAGGTCAAGGGTCATGGTTTATCGAGGAAGGACAGACAAGAAGATCTGTGACAAAGGCAAACACTTTTTGCTTTTTCTTCTCTTTATATCCACATTCCAACCCCCAACCCTTGTAGTTGCCCTATAACATGTGGCTAACTACGTAGCAGCAAACTATCATTGTCGTAAAGGGAGACTGGAGTGCTCCACTGGTTTTGGCATTAACATTCAAGTTGGAGGTCTATGTGAAAGTCAGGACAACCCTAAAAACTAAAGTTTGCCATCTTTAGCAAAGTACAAACTCAATTTCCAAGTCCTTGGATCCTCAGTGAATGAATGGAGGTTTTGGGTCAGGCCGAGGGGCTGCCCCGGGGTCTGGACTTAGAGGGACAAAGGTTGTGGGGAGTTCTGCGATTGATGGCAAGTCCTATCTCAGACAGACTTGGCCCCAGGAGGAACCTAGAGCTGCAGAGCACATTTGAAGGGCCGGTGATCAATGTGTTCTGCAATTCACATTAGTTCTCACAGCTGCCGGCGTTCAACTGATGTGAGTTCAGAGTCGGAGTTTGAAGTTCCTGTAGAGGGTGAGGTTTAATGGGTGAGAGATAGAACCAACAAACTCACTCAACTCCACTACTCAGTCTCTATAGATTTTGTCTGCAGTTGGGTCAGTTATCAAATCAGATTTGGTAGAGTCAAAATTTGGCTAAAGAAAATTCAAACACGCTTGACGTTGAGTCTGTTTCCCAGATCTGCATCCTAACCCTTTACGCACTAAAAGATTTTCTGACTGATTTTCTCCCCAACTAAAGCAGACTTTGTCCATCTGGAAATCATGGGGGAAATGTGGCAAAGCTTCCGGTTGGATGCCCCCAGTTTTAGAGTGAGTGGTCAGGGCCGGGGGGTGGGAGACAATGGACATTCAAGCTGTTCACTGATGGAGGGAGAAGAGCTGAGTATTTATGGTATTTATGAACTTTCAGTCTGAATTATGTAACTTCTGAAACAAGTGGAGTACTTTTGGGCTACGCTCTTACATTCAGTTCCAATACAGTTCTTGCTTTTTTTGATTAATAATCCTCACCTTGATTATTGGTTGTCAAACTGGCATAACTTCGCCCACTCATCCAAAATAGTCACGTGCGCTACAGTTTTAGATGTAAAATAACAAATCAGATTTTTCTCAAGTGCAGAAATGAAAGGTCCACTTTGACTCGTACCACTTTTTGTACTAGCACAGACCTAAAAGAAACCCGTCTCTTCATTGATATACAACATTACTACATTACCACTCTGGCTGCTTAAGGCTGACAGCTTCACGTTTTGTTGTGGCAGGAATCAAATGTAGAAAATTGCCTTTGGCCTAAGGGCTGCCTGCAGGTCGACATCCAATGTGCTTTCATTCTGATTGAAATGCGTTCGACCTACAGGTGAACCAGTTCTCATTTACAGTCTAAGGTTCTCCCGTAAACATGTAAACAGCTCACGTGTCCACATCACAACCTTCATATGTTTGTGTTTCTATCCTGACGGTGAAGGACTACGAATTCCCATCAGCTCCCAACATTTGCTCTATGTAAAAAAAAACAAGACTTTGACTTTTTTTGAACTATGCCAAGCCACTGCACAATTTTCTTACCATGTTTTTTTCTTCAAACACACAGGTATAGCCCTGTTGGTGTGTGTAGGGTGTTGGAAGCATGACTGCGTGTCTTAATCTGTACAGATGTTGAAACAAACGCAGTTGAGTTTCTTTTCTTTTTCTTCTCTCCTGCTGTTGGTTCTGGTCCAGTGAGATTTTATTTCTGCAAAATAAAAAAAAGTACTATGTATGCTCAACAAAATATGAATGAAGGATAATTGCATTGTGGAATTTTTGCACTGAGAACTGCTGCGTTATAAGACTGTACCTTTTTTCTAACGTTTTGGAATCGTTTTGAGTTTGGGTTTGTTCTCAACACTGTGTTTTTAGTGCTTCTCTTGGACTCTGTACATATGGAGACATCAACCTTGGCTGTAAATAAAATGCAAATGTAGATACCTCTTAGAGCTACATCAGTGACCCTGTGTAGTCTTAAGGTAGAAAAAAAATAAAGGGAATATTTTGTGTTTAATTTTTTGTTTTTTTGTGGTACAGATTTCCAAACGTCTGACATGGTGACACACTTCACATTGCAACAAACATATACGGAGTAGATAATCTAACTCCTACGGCTACAAAATAAATCTAGTTTTTAAACAAAAATACAGAAAAGGGGGGAGTCATAAATAGGAATTTTAAATTCTGAATAAATATATTTATTTGATGCAGGGAATACGTTGTTACAATTTCCAATTTTCAAATCAAGAAAAATTAAATTGTACAATCCCTAAAGTGTGATAATTAAATTACTCTATAAATGTAGCATTATGACGTTAATTTTGGCCAACTTGTGGCAAAAGTGTGTGCATGGGTTCTCATCTGTGATTCCCTCCGACATGCTCCGTAGGGAATCAGGGTTGATCAGACACTGACCAGTTGACCATAGGTGTGAATATGTAGCCCTCCACCCAAACCTCAGCATTGACAGCTGGGTTTGCCCCCTCCCACTTCCTTCCATCCATCCATGATGGATAGACCTACATAAGGCAGATATATATTGAAGGTCAATTCATTTCATTTATTAAAAAATAGATTACTGTAGATTACTGTACTGTAGATTTGATTGTCCGTGGTTTGCTTTAATTTGGCCAATTTTATAAACAAATACAGATAAATTGTTTTTATTGTCAAAGGGACTTCAAATCTGCCCCAGTGTGGGAAATACAGTAGCTTGGTTTAGAGGAATTGATTTTTGTCTCCGACAGTCTGTTCTAAAATGAATGTGAAATACAGTACTCAGATTAGGGTGTGTGAATATTTTTAGCTTGGTGTTCTGCAGGTGACTGCTGAGACTGGGCCCAGCTCCCATGACAACCCTGAAAAAAGATCAAGAGTTAAAGAATGGAAGGATGGAAAGATGGAAACTGAAGTTATAAAAACAACCTGTCGCTCTGACAAGAAACAAATGGTCCACAGAGAGTGTAGATCAGAACACCGACTGTAATTTGACTTAGTTTGATAATGCTACATTGACTCACATGCTATCATTTAGCTACATGTGCATAAGAGTCTGAACTTTAGAGCTCCAAATTTATCATGAAGTGACATACGATCATCGCAAAGACTTGAGTTTTCATGTCTTCAAAAGTCTTCACCCGTCCCCCGTGTATCCCACATGAAGAAAATACTAAATAGATTCTCAGATGTTGTTGAAACAAGCCAGCTTAGTGGCTGCTCTGGTAAGCAGGCTACCAGTATGAACTGGTGATGAGGCAGTCTGGAACATTTACACTCTCTGCAGGCATCGCTGAGCTCTGTGCCCAGAGAGGAAGAGAACTGATTAACTCAAGCTGACATCACTCTCTCATTTGTTCTTTTTTGACTCTGCATTTATTTCAGAACTGGGGGGGGAAAAAAGAACAGAAAATGCTGATATCGTTGTGTGACGGGGAAGTCACAGGAAATTGAATGCAGCCTGATGTTTGCTTTAGAAAGTTCAACTACACAAGATTTTTCTGCTGCAAAGTAAATTTTAAATCTGTGGCTCTCATCTCCTTCAGGCGGCCTGAGCTCCCAGAACTGCATCACTCTGGTAAAGAGGATTTCTCTGCAGGTAAAAAGATAGTCTCCCTGCTGCAGGAAGCCTGTTCAGGAATAACAGGGCTGCCCAGAGGCGTTTTCCTCCAGCCTGAAGCCTTCAGCCCTCTGAATAATAACATCTGTAGCTATTTTCAGAGAATCTCACATTTTTTGCACATTTTTAGTAACTGGTCATTAAGCTTACCAGACTTAGGTTCAAATCAGATGGATTGATGCTATTGAAATGTTTCTAATCATTAAGGATGACTGTGACTTAGTAGGTTGTACTTTTCTTTTAACCTGAGGGTTGCGGTATCAGAGGCAGGCTTTATAGTCTACAAACGTCCCCTGCTAGTGGCCCGTGTCAACAGTAGAGAGTGGTCAGATGTAGTGAGGACCTGCACCAGGCAGAGACTGCACCAACAACACAGGGGATCTTTGAGGATAAAAAAATGTTTATATTCCTGCCTGGAAGCACAACAAACAACACAGTCAGACTCTCGGCTCTGCACAGTCAGCCGTGTCCCTCAGCAGATACCAGACTACCATGTGATTCACACCACCACCCATTCACACCTTGACCCAGGTGTTCACAATATCCTGTCATTAGGTCAGGGCGTGGCCACCTCTCAGGCACCCAGTCTCTCTGAGGTTCAACTCCAGTTGATTAGAAATGTCAGAGCCTGAGAGGTGAAGGGTCTTCTAGAAACTTCTAAACTGTTTTTTTAACTACTTCAAATGAAAAGACCCACAGGACTGGGCTCCTACACAGACCGACTGATGAAGGCCTTGAGTCGAGTCATTCTGACTCAGAGTTTAATGACTTCATCAGAGAAAAGCTTAATCAAAGAACCGGATGTTGGTGTGTCATCTAGCAGCCTTTGGTGAGTGACCCATGATTATTAACAATTAAATTACATTTGGCCTTCTTCTTTGTTAAGCGTGACAAAAGTAATTCAAATGTTGATATTGCCTCAGTTTTTATGCCAGATATAACAAAATCGTGTTTCTTATACAACTTGTTGTTTAGTGGTAATATACTGTAAACCAGTGATTTCCAGCCTCTGTGCTGTGGCACATCAGTGACGTGAGTGATCATCGAAGTGTAATGTGGAAAATTTCAAATTTCTCTCTGAAAATGTATTAATTTACTAATACTTATCTTCATCTAAATAATTTTCAAAATAATATTCCTGTGGCAGCAGATGGTTATAAAAACTAAAAAAGAAAAACTCAGACCTGAAGAAGTTAGTTTGTCTTTCTTCAATTCCTGTGGGTACATTGGGGTCATGTTCAATCGAACAGGCGATGGTTTAGTTCAGTGCTTCTCAAACTATGTGAACACTTTGAACAAGTGGAGATTTTAGAGCCCCACCTCCCCATCACCCCAACAAAAATTCTTGATAAATTACATTTCAAATTTATTGAACTAACACAAAGTATCGTCATATTTTTTAATTAATCAAAATCAATAACACAGCGTTTTTTTTCGTGCCCCACACTTTGAGAAAAACACATACTTTTTGTGATGTCTTTTTATAGTGGTGCACCATTTTTAGTGTTTTTCCAATGCAAAATACGATGCTGTGGCTCAAAAGCGGTTGGTAGACCCTCCAGTTAACTACCTGTAGCTTAGTGTTGTACCACGTTATGCAACTGGAACACTTGTGTCTTGGTTTTCAAGCTGAAGTGACATTTCTGTCCCACACAACGTCCCACTTACAAGACAAATGGAACACAGCTTTAATCAAATTTGGACAACAAGCTCCTAACTGGGGCTGCACAGTGGACAGGGTTGGTGCCCTCGCCTCAGAGCAGGAGGATTATTTATTGCTGGTTCAATCTTTGGGAAGAAGTTTCATCTTCTCTCTATGTTGTGGATCACCCTGCAAACACTGGATGACTAGCAGCCAAATTGATTTTTTTTTCTGCTAGATTGAGGTCTCACATTTCATTTATTAAAGTTTAGGAGCAGCTATTCAGAGTTGCATAGACATGAAGACAAGTTATTCATCGGTAAACAGTCCTTTAAATCATTCAGTTAGATTTAACTGCATGGTCACGACGCACGTCACAAGGCAACAATGGAACGAAATCAGACTATTGTGTCCCGTGACTGCAGGTTGCACCACTCTGCGTCACTGACGACACGAGGAGAGAGGGTGAGGTTGGTGCCAGGAAGCCTTAAAAGTAACGGCTGACTCAGTGGTTCTGATGAACGATCTTATTAAAACCTCACAAATTTGTTGCTGTCGTTTGCTCTCGGGGCTTGTGAAAATCTTTCTAATTGCACTTTGAATCGATTAGAGCAACAGCTCGTGACGTCCACAGATAACCGATGACATTTTGATTCCAATTGATTTGTGCGGGACACAGAGCAGAGGCGTGACTTTTAACAAAGGCAAAATGATCAGATGTCATCAATCAGATTGTATCAGTGGCAAATTTTTCCATTTTTGCCGTAGTGTTGCTCTTGGGCTTTTGGGCAGGAATTGGTTTCTGAGTTAAATGAGAGACCCAGCGCTCTGACAGTAACACTCTGTGTGTGTCTGTGTTTGTGTTTGTTTGTTTGTTAGAGCACAATTCTCACCTGACATCTACGATTACATTCAAATTGCCCTAACCTCCTCCAGATCCATGTGTTTGAGAGAAGGCAGGAAAAACCAAGAAGTTTGGTTTCACAACAGAATGCTAGTCTGTCTCTGAAGTCATGCACGGCTGTTTCCCATTACATGTGTCTGTGTGTGATTAGAGGCCATATCTTCTCTTCACTTTCACACCCCATCTGTTTCCTCTCGCTGATCATTTTCAACGTCGTGGGCCTAAGTGTTGAGTAAACACAGGCTCAAGGAGGTGGTTGTAAAAGCAGCGAAAGGTTTGAGCCTGCCGATTTGCAAGCCATTGATCCTTGGTGTCCAAAAATAACTTGTGAAATGAAACACCTGCCTTCTCCGGTGTTTCGCTGGGACTCACCCTTTCTGTCACTTGTTATTCCACCGACCTCAGTCGGTCTTGGAGCTAGGTGTCTATGATTTATGTTGTTTTATAGACACCTGGAAGTGCTGAACCAGAACAGTGGACTCATTCGTGCCTTTATATATTCATGCACATAAGACTGAATGTGTGAGTGACAGCTTGGTTGTTCAATAGCAGCCTGGCTGTATCAGAGTAGGCTCCCACATGAGAAATGTTGCCTGATCTCAGTAATCAGAAGTAGCCTCATTTACCCTGGGCTCAAATTCATACCAAAAATCAGGAGATTATACTATGTTAGAATTCTGTTCCTATGACCCGATGTACTCGGACACTGTACATAAGCACCTATGTTACTCACCAACACATTAGCTCGGGCATAAAAGCCTCAGAGAAGTCTGATGTTATTTGTGGGAGCCATTATGAAGTTATAAAGAAAAAGTTCCCAAAAAAATAAGAAAAACGAATGAAAGCAAATGTACTTTTTAAAAACGGTAGTCATTTTCTCTGGGTCATTAGACAGATAGCAGTACTACATCGTTGCTAGGTCACACCTACACCTGTATTTAATCTAAGATGTTGAGCACACACTCCAGCCATGTTAAAATTCTGAACTTGTTTACCTCCTTTTTGTCTGATTAAAATAGCAGCAGTGTGTACTGATCAATTGCTAAGAGCTAATATCTATTTCACATTAGTTTACAGCTGCTGTCAGTTGTGCTCTGCAGTCTGCCTGTTTAAAAAAAAAAGTTTTACGAGAATTTGGCAGAAAAGAGTTCTTCCCTTCGACTTTCTGTTAAAATTTAAAGACATCTTTCCAGTGACCCCAATATCTGGCCATATTCATCATATGTGAGCAGCAAACTCTGGAACTTGGAAAAAGTCTGGATCCAATTTTCCGGACATTAAAAATGGCTAATGTAGTCCACCTTTTCAGCTTTCCACAGAGAGCGTTCACCTGCAGCAAATCAAATCTGGCTCAAAAGAGAATTGTAAAACAAGTTGCTTTTTTACTTAGTTTTTTTTTATTATCTTTCTTGTAAAAGTGGTCTTGAACATTTTTGTCCTGTTTCCAGGTCTCTGTTGTTATCGTCTACCCTGCTGTCTTGTTAGTTACATTCAGGATCTATGGTAGTTTTCACAGTCTTATCTGACTGTCTTGTCTGTACTTGCAGGATAATCTTAGCTTCAGGTGCAGCAACAGTATAGTGACACAATAGTGTCAAAGGTCACCAGATGTCCCGGTTTCTACAGGACCACAGAGATTTTAGTTTATTTAGTTTTCGGTCTTTTTTTTCCCTCTCAGTAAAATAATTGTGTGAGTTTGGATTCTGAAAATGCAGGAAGACTTACGAAACTCGGCAGTCACAACTTTAGCTTCTGGCTTTTGTATACATATAAGAACTTATATATATTCCTCAGTAGTGACCCTCAAAGTTAGCCGTGGTAAGCTGTTTGCTCCAGTTTAAGGTGTACTAAAATTGGAGACATCATCTACAAAAAGAGGTTGTTGTCTGTTCTGAACTGTTAAAAAATAAAAGGAGAAAAAAATCAGGGAATCTTCATTTGGTATTTTTATTTTCTCATAGTGGAGGAGCTACTGTACAACATTTGTATAAAAAATGTCTTTGAAAAAAAACATTTGAATCACGTTGTCTGTTCTAGACTTAACTGACTTAGAAATTTCAATCAGATGGATCTCCCCTACATAATTAATATAATTAATATTTTCATTTTGATAGCCCTTATTTTTATATATATTTCTTTATTGTTATGTTATGATTTATGACCTATTTTGACCCAACAGTGCAGCGATATTTATAATCCTCCCAGACTGGTAAGAATTTATTTTAGGTTTAAGTATGTTGGTCCACATCTGCTGTGTGGCCTAATAACACCTTCTGCCCGAGCTCCTCTGATCCTTTATCCTTCATCATTCAACGCCACATTTGCACTTCATTCACTGCTCACCAACAGTTATGCAAAAGGCAGCCCAATCACCGAGGCCAGTGGGGCAGAGACCGGACAAACAAGCACCATCGGGAAGTGGGCCTGACATTTCCTCAAGTTTTGTGGGTGTCATTTGAATGACGAAATGCCACACCATCCGCAGCACTCAGCAGAGTCCGTGCCGCCGAAATAAAACCCAGGTGATGGATTTGAAAGTGCCATATTTGTAAGGGTCACACAAAGGCCAGTGTTGCCCCATTTTACAACTGACCTGCTGAGAGGAGTGGGAGGGGGGGGGGGGGGGGGGGTAGAAAGTATGCAGTAAGCAGCACCTTATCCTGCTGCCTCCTCATCACATGATGGGCATTATTTCCCCAAAATTACTCTTCGGAGTCCTGTGAGAGGCACTGAACTGCACCACAGCCTGTTTTATAGTCGGTGCTCACGCAAGAGCGACTCATTACATGGCTTTGAGTGTTGAAGTCATTTTCCCTGAGATACAAATCACCCAGATTATCAGTAAAGTGGAGCCATATCAGAGCTGCTATCAAAAATGGAGCACGTGGTTTCTACTGGAGGCTTGTTAAAATGCAACAAAATACGGAGTCTGAACTTTGGTGTCTCACATGAGCATTTATATAAAAGAAAATAGGGCAAGTGTATTTGTTGAAACAGAAAAAAAAACATAGGTTGTTGTTGTCTGCAATGCAACGAAAACACTGTAAACCAACTATATATGACAAAATAATGTCTGTATATTAGTGGAAGAGACAGAGAACTACCAGCAGGAACATGTATGTGTGTGTGTAGGTGTGTGTTTCATACCTGTTTTTTCCCTGACTAATCCACATGATGATGGAATTATTAATATAAAAAAAATCAAGACAAATTAGCAAATCTATAATTAAACTGTAGCTTCAAGGAGTTGAGTCATTACTGTGCATCTTTAACGACTGAAAGTCCTTCCAGTGATTATTATTCTCTGTTCTATAATGATAAAAAAAAATCTCGAAGTGAGAAATGGAAATTTTGCTCCTGATTCATACTTTGATCTCTGTGGATTATGTTAGATTTGACAAGGCAAGAAATTAATTCTGTCAGCACCAGGAAAAATACTTTTTTCTTTTTTTTTTTTCTCTTCACCAACACACGGTGCGTGCAGTGTGAACGTGTTGTTGATAAGTGCTGGACTCCAGCAGAGCCTGGATGCTCACGGTGGACTCACCGGAGGCTGAAGCCGCAGCTGCAGCTGCCATCTCACATCTGCCGTCACATTTACCCTGACAGGTGTGAACAAAAGACCCAGAGAAATGTCACCGTAGCTTTGTTTTTTTTTTTTTTTTTTTAGTCACTTGGACAGCGCTTGCGTGTAGAAATGAAGAGGCGTTCGCACATTATGCAAATCGTATTGACGGCACATCTAATGCTTTTATTAGGCTAATTACACCTAAGGTCAAATCTGTTTGTGGTAAAGTCTCGGCAGCTATTTTAACAGAAGGCTGCAAAGCGTTTGGTTGACTGGAAGTTAATGACTTAATGACGACGGACAGCTTACCTTGCATCACTTAGTGCATATGAAAATGTGTGCTCACTGGTGACACATTCAGTATAGCAGTACACTGGCTGGTGCTGTGTTTCTTTACCTTTATGCTTTGTAGAACAGATTCAACAAGAGGTTGGAAGAATTCCTCAGAGATTGTACTCCTTCGGTCCCTAACATGAATTTCCAACTCAACCACATCCCAATTTGGCCTAATTGGGTGTTGGGTCTGGTGTTTAAATGTATGCATGTTATCCTGGTGGATACGATTCCACTGCAGTTAATGAAGGATGCAGCATTGATACTAAAGTAGTTGTTTTGTGTTTAAAGGACATTTTGGTTTCCAGTAAGAAAAGGCACAATATAAATATAAAAATCATTCTCAACCATGCGGTAAAATTGAGATACTGATAGGGTTAAATGAAGATAAGGGTTGTCTTTGGTGGCAGTTCTCTTCTCCTGCAACCTTTTTTGCAGCACGGCCAAACAGTGGCAATTTTTGGAAGAATGCTTGCCTCTACAGTAAGAAGATCACTGCTGCACAATTTTAGGTTGATCGGACACTATTAATTGGTGGATTGCATGTTGCTTGGCCACAGAAAGTGGTGCGTTCAAGGCCTGTCCCATGGTAAAAATGTAAGATTTCCCCAACTGGGATTCTCTCAATTTCCTCTTGCATTTCTCAAACGACCACCAACTGGGCCACATGTATGGGCTGCATCCGGCTCGTTGGCCACTATATGAAACCTCTGACCTAGTGATCGTCAATTTTTCTTCTTCACCTACGTGCACCGTGGTCTACCTCAGTGTTACATTCCTTTTGGGTTACTAACCTCGCTGTTGAAAATGTTCGTAGCTTCAAAGTTCTCTTCTTGTCCCATGTTATCAAATTCCATGCTTTAACCTTGTGTCATCATCTTCAGATTTTTTTTTTTTTGGAAAGCCACAGTTGAGCTCCTTTTTTTTTTTTTTTTTTTTGGAAAGTCGCAGTTGAGCTCTGTGTGGTGTCGTCTCAGCAGAAGTCCAACAGAAGTCCTTCTAATGGTTTGTTAACAGTTAGTAAACAAATGTTTTCCCACATTCTAATCTTGTTTACTTACTTTGTGGCGTGAAGCGACAGCTCTAACCTTTAAGTTCTAATCTGATGGGAATAAATATGTTAAAAAAAAAACAACTCAGTAAATGCTGCAATTGGAATTTCAAAATACTACTATGTTAAAACTAGGTTGCAGCCCAATACACAGGTGATTTTAAAACAGGGGTGGGTGATAGAAAATATATAAAAATAAATAAATGCAAATATTAATCTTATCTTAAATCTAGTTTGTTTTGAAAGAAAGATCTTTGTCTGAAATAAAAAGGAAAGAAAATAATGCAAGTCATTATATATACATACTGTATATATACATAATAGTATATACAGGATATAGGATATACACATGTATGTGTATATATGTATATACGTATATGTTTGTATGTACGTATATATGTATATATGTATTTGATTGTCTGCAACAGTTAACATGTTTCTTTCTATTCCAAAATTAAGAAGACTTTTTAAAGCCATGAAATACTGAGTACTAATAAAGAAAAAAGAAAAACAAGGAATAAATTTAAAAAAATCCAATCTGTAACTGTGGATTACGTCTGAAAATTCAGTTTTCCAGCTTTAACCTCACCTTTTATAACATTCCCACTTCTTGCCAAGTGATGAAAGTAAATTACAGGGAAGAAACACTTCCAATTTGCATTTTTGTAAAGGTCATTTCAACACAGGGGGAAATGATGGTTAATTTTAACCTGGTGTAGAACAAAATCACCTACATGCTCATTGCCGAAGGTGAATCTTTCCAGACACAGCAGCAAGGCATTACAGAGTTGCTTCGTCAACAGCCTGGTCTGTAGTGCATCCACCCAGGGACGTGTACTAACACAGAATCACGCTCGGTCAATAGAAAGAATGAGAACAAATATTAGTGTACCTGCGGTGGATCCTCCGTCTTAGTTCTTCAAAACGAAGACAGATGAGAGCAGCAGTGATTAGAAAATCACACTTTTTGGTTCTGCACCTTCACTCAGAACAATGGAAGCTGCTGTCTGTGCTGTTAAATAAAACAGGAGAACTGCAGAGCTTTTTATTTCCTTTGTCTTTTAAATCTTCTGCCCTGAGTTTTCAGTTTAAACAACAAAGCCTGGAGTCAGGCTGACAGATTATTTTTGGTGCAGAACCTCTGGGCCCATTACCAAGACTATTATGTAGATCAGCCCTGGGGAATTTATTTCCACCTCGTGTGTTTGGATTGTGACACGCCTGGGTTCTCATTTCATTTCTCCCTACAAACCATCCTGCCAGTCAAAACCCTTTAACACTGTGCTGAACTTTTTAAGCACATTTTCCTGTTGAACTTGTTTTCTTCCATAATCAAATTTTCTTTAAAATGTTGAACTGATAAATTTGCGTCTTCAGCTGACAGGAACCACGTCCTGAAACAGACCCGTGCGCTGTGGTTCCCAGTCACTTTCTATTTGAAGGGGATGTTCAGAGAAGCATGAAGCTAATTTTCTACCTATGACACACAAGCAGCGTGTTTATACCAGTCAGTCAAACAATCAGGCTGTGTTTACACAGCACTTTTACAGACATTTAGCTCAAATTGTTTCCTAGGGAGGAAAAGTCTGGATGTGTCGGCGCACCAAGGAAGTAATAAAATAAAATAAAAGCGACAGAAACGCATTTAGACGTGAGGAAGTGCCGTCATCTACCTCGGCTAGGAGTGGAAGGAAACCAACAGACATCAATATTACTAATAAAACCAAACAAAAAAATAGTCAGTGGAAAGAAAATGAAAACAGCTGGAATTTTGGTTTAACCTTAAAAATTATCTTTAAAATTACATTTGATAAAGAATCAATGACAAATAAAACGGGAGCCGTGGAGAGAGGAAGAGAAACAGAACATTAACAATAAGGAGAAAAGAATTGGAGCAGACCATGTGTGTAGACGAGGAATAAAATAATATTAATGAGGTTTTGGAATCTCTAGTCACCCACGGCTGAGACTCAGTCCTGGCTCAGGGCTGCATTTCATGCAGTCACCTTTGGGATGTCGTCAAAGTGGATGTAATTTATGACTCACTTTAATGGATGATTTTGTATTCCGCCCCCTCATTGCAGATGTGAAATCCCTGATTGAGACTATAAACTGTTCAGGAAAATTATTAATGATGTCATAAGTCAAGTGAGAAAATGTCTTATTGTCCTGCGACTCAATTATAAACCTACACCCTTGTCCTCTACAAGACGCCATTGATATGTTTTCAATCGAAGCACAAGGAATAAAAATAGAGAGCACAGGGACAGTGTCCCGGGCTTCCAGTCTGCTGCCTTGTGGTTCCTCTTGTTTTTATATATATTTATCCTCATCTATATCATCATCATATAAAACAAAATATAAGGTATTTTTGTTTTGTCGATTGATGTTTCAAATCAAATAGAAAAGTCATGTTTTCTTAACGACACATGTTGAAGCAAAGGCAGATTTCTTTTATTAAAAATGTCAAAAAAGATGACATGTGCACCAACGGGGCAAAGGGCCAAAACCTGGGAATGTGAATAAAATAAAGGTCTAACAAACACTGTGTTGTCACGTTAAACAAACAAACAAACTATAGAACAGTGTTTGAACACAAACACTCATGTACGTACGCACACACACACACACACACCACAGGACAGAAGCCTTTCTTGGTGACAGTGTTTGAGGTGTGATGCGGCTTCTGTGCCAGCTTCAGGATACACTGCATGTGTTTTGTTGTATCAAACAAAAACAAGATATTTTAGTCTCTCTGATGCTGCAGCACAAAGGGACTTGAATGGGAAATGGCTGCATAAATAAACCTGGCGCACGAGTCAGATCTGCCACAAAGGGAAGCAGTTTACCAGGAGGGGTGGAGGGCTCTTTAGAATTATTTCATGGTGGTTTCTTTCACACCTGTACATGTCTATGGTCAATACAAGATGGCCTCTTAATTTAGAGGGATAGTTCACGTTTCAATTGTTTCATATGAACCATTAGCTTTAGTGCCCATTAGCTGCAGGCTTTGTTTGCAAAATAAAATATGGAAAACAATAACTACACCCAACAATAATGCCTTAGAACTCATCCTCAGGTCCAAATGGAATAGTGAGACATTAACATTTATTGTATTACAAAGAAAGTGCAGTTTAATTGTTTGGGTGTTAAGACGACACTTCAGTGACCTGTGTCTTTTATCGGCTAAGACACACAGACCTCTGTGGATGAAGACTCACGTCTGTCGTTTACAGCAGCAGAGGAAATGATGCTGCACTGCACCAGTTAATGCCTCCTGGTTAAATCTGACGCTTCAGGCAGAACAGACTGGACCAGAACAAACCACAACCAGATCCAAGCTCTGCACCATGGGATAGAAGGGTGGGTCAAAACGTTCTAAGACAGATGTGATTTTAGAAATTGATGACACGTTAAAGAAGGGTGGGTCAAAACGTTCTAAGACGATGTGATTTTAGAAATTGATGACACTCCAACAGCTTTGAGCTCTAACATGATTTGATCAAACTTGGTCTCATTTTTGTGAAAAACATGAGGAAGCAATTCTCTTCTTTTTGTATTTTTCTATGAACTATTTAATCTAGATGTATTTTAATCTAGATGACAAAAACTGAATGAGGCTTATTTTTTTTGTTGGATTTAAACTTTTGATCGTGTCCATATTAATATCAGTTGAATCATTTCATGAAACGTTTTTCTATAGGATTATATAGCGATTTCATTCTCAGGCCAGCTGAGCTCAGTTCTTTTCAGAAGGTTCTCTACCCGAGCTCGGTTTGAAAAAGGGACAGCTGTGTTCATAACTGTGGCCGTAAAAAAAACGTATTTGTGTGCAGAGTGGTGTGGTGGTTATTCTCACCTAGACTGGGTTTGTGTGTATTGTTATTTTTGCTTTGCTTTTTGGTGTTTAGTGTCAGTTTGTTCAACAGAAATAATTTGGAATTGAAAAGTCATTCAAGCTGCAATGAAAAATAATAATATATTACATTAAATAATGAAAATGTTAAAATTGCAGGTTGGATTGTCTTCTCTTAGGCAATGCAACATCTTTTGCAGCAGAGAACACCCTGGTATCACAGGCTGACTGTAGTACCGTGATAAGAACTTTTTCTCAAATGATCACTTCTTTCCTTTGTCCTCTCAGGAGAGTCTCCTTTCTCACAGCTTTTCTTGAAAGCATGAGACCGAGTGCAGGTGTTAATCTTTGAGATTTTTATTAAAGATTAAAAGCAGCATTTTCGATAACACCCCCGACACATTGTTAGAAAATACCCTTAAATCCCAGAATGATTGAAAGTTCATCCACTGATCAATAACCACAGCCATCTGTCTGCTGCTGGATTGTTGTTTCCTAAAGTTAGTATCCTCTATACCTGAATGCATTAGGTGCTGATTCAGTGATTCGATCCACTGTGAGTCTGTGCAGAGATATCTAATTAAAAACATTTCTGAACAGTATGTTACGTGACAAAGTACCAGGGGAGAACAACTGTGGGCGCTAAACCATCCTTCTTATCAACAGCCACTGAGTGATTTATTTCGACATTTGAGTGCGGAGAGAAGATATATTTTTTAGCTCTGCAGGAACCTGTCAAATTCCACTTTAAACCAACAACAGTAGTTTCAGGAAATAATGTGACTCAAATATTATGTACTCATGTAACCCTGACACTAGACCCTGTGGAACACCACAGTAACATAACCCATAATTCACTGATCTACTTATCTTGGTTGTTGTTGTTTTTTTTAACAAGCTGATCAATAATCTACAGTACAATACAATAAATTATTGGATATACACTCTGTAGACAGGAACTGCGATGGGAACATGGACGGATCGACGTAGCAGCTACATGTTAGCTTTCTCTTCCCCATGTGAGGACATCATTTTCAGTGGCTCCGGTGTTATCATTTCACACTACAGAATTAAAAAAAGAGAGGGAAGAAAATAGTGTTATAATGTGAGCATAGCTGTCAACCAAGGGAACATTTCAAGGATTTTGGCTTTTCTCTGAATAGTGAATTATTCATTTAGAAAAGTTAAAGTTAAAATGCTTGTTGAGGTATTTCTCATTTTCTTATGAATTCCAGAGGTCTCGTCACTTGGCTTTTAACGGATGCTTTCAACAACTTTCGTCAAAGGTTAGTAGTAATGTGGGAAATCATTATTTCCAATAGGTGTGAAAATTAGTCTTTTCAGAACTTTTTTCAAGTGGTTGAAGTGAATGAAGTGTTTGTGTTGCATTCAGCAGGGGGCGCTCTAATTGTCTATAGATTTTTTTAATTAATTGAATAATCTAACCAATAGTCAGTGAAACAAAGGTCGAGACATTCATGTGTTTTTGATTTGCAGTTGAATGTGTTTGAATGTGTCATTTTTCCTACACATACAATAATGTAATGTAGAAAGTGTGATATTTGGACAGTATTATTTCCCATCACTGGTTGTTTTTCTTGAGCCAAGTTAATGGGTACTGTAAAAGCAGCACATTTGAATCTGCTGGTCCATTACCTGCAGTAAATGTATGAAAACACAGTATTGTGGGTAGTTAATGGCAGGGCGCAGGTGAAGCAGCGCGCCAGCACAAATCACTCTTCGGCAGGGATTGTTAGTTTCTTTTGATTTGACTTTGGTCGTCTGTCACCAGAATCCATTCCCTGAAATCACATCACTATAATGGTCTGATCAGCACTTAACCAGCCATGTTACATAAAATCAATGCCGCCCTCCATTTAAGAATGCAGAATATTTTAGAGGAGCTGATGAGGGCACGTGGGCGGTGGGGGCGAAAGGAGTGCTGTCAATACAATCATTGGACAGACATGCCCCAGTATGGGTAGAGGATGCTCTTACCCTCGGAGTTCACTGATCCCTCAGAGATCCAAGCTTTTACAGCAAAACCCTTTGTTTTGCTGACTAATCGTGTATTGATTTTAAACTAGTTGTTAAGCCCAAATAAGGTTGTCAGGCCACTGCCAAACATCTCCTTTATCCATGGACTCCAAGAGCAGAGAGCTATATAGATGTCTGTAGAGTAATCCCACCACCCTCGACTCCTCATTTTATCGTATCAGGCCGACATGTGTAGGGTGAAGAAGGATGACAGCCGGCGATGTTGTCTGCACCAAACTCCAACCCTGTGGTTTGTGTAGGATGATTTTTGTCAGTAGAAATATTAATAGCAGGTGCTGTGTGCCACATGGCATCAAGACTCTCTACGACATGCAGGCTGTCACACAATGTGACATCTCTGCAAATAAATGTGGCAACTACAAAAATTACACTTATGGATAAACACCAGAGACACCTCCACCTGGCTGAGAGTGTTTTCTGTAGCACAGAGAACAGTTCTGCGGTGCCACATGAATTGTGTACTGTCTGCTGCCAGTGAAAAGCCAGCAGGGTCATTTTGCATCATTATTGATAGAACTGCAGAACATAAACTTTACAATGCCAACTCAGTTTCACCCAAACAAACCTTGGAGTTGCAAATTGTTAAAATGCTGAAAGTAACTCACGGGTAGATGAATAAATCTACGCCTATACAGCAGATTCGCGAGGCGAGGGGAAAGTGCCGTGGAGCTACAGCACTATCCTGTGGTGGAAACAGGTACTGCGTTTTCTTTTTTGGAAATGTGTTTGCTGCCCACAGAGTCACGGCAGCTTGCTTGTTTTCGTGTTATTTATTTGTGGTTATTATTCAACATACTTTTACTGCTTTATTGTTTTAGTCACTATTTGCCCGGGTGGGAATATAATGAAAATATGAAAGTTAGGCTGAAATAAAATTCAAATGTCGATTAAAAGTACTGTTTTCTGACAAGTGCAAAAAATAAAATATGTAGAGAAATTAAAAAGAAAACACCAAAATATAGCCAAGTGACATTGCGAATATTTAATTAAATACCACCTAAAGAAAAACATAAAAAGGAACTTGGAAATAATGTCAGGAAAGCCAAAATATAACTATTTTAAAAAATAAAGCTTAAAATTATCCGTAACTATTTGATACATTTATTTAAATGTTAGGCCACACCTTTTTCCAAGTGCTAGGGTTGGCCCCATTTCACATTCTATGGACTTAAACACACAAGTGACCTTTAAATTTCCATCATCATTTCCACTTCTATGTCAATGGATCAGATAATAGGTCTGTTCTGGTTCCCATTAATAAACTCCACGTGCATAATCGCTTCATCCATGCAGAATACAATTAATGCAATTGACCCTGTTGACTTTTCCAATGCATCATGTTGGGGTTTAATGATGATGTGTCACAAGCAGCCGGAGGTGGAGGCACCCGGCTCAGTGTGCGCTGCCAAAGCCAGACCAGGGGCTCCAACGTTGACAGCTGAGACCAGGTGAATAATTGTCTATAGAATCTTATTACATTGTTGGCATGATCTGATTTACTCCTGCAGCAAATGGTGGGAATAAACCAAGTGTCGGTGTGAGTATTGAATTAACGGTGCCACATGGAGTCGGCACTGATGGCAGATACCTCATGCAAGATTAAAGAGGATTTCCATGTGGTTGTGATAGCTGTTCTGCCTGCTTCATTACACTGTTGAATCTCTCCCATGTGCTGGAACTCTCCCTGTATGGAAAGAGGAGTCCGTTACTCTCTCCCTGAAATATTCTGCTCAGTAGACCAGAAGACTGGAGTTGACATGCACCAGAAATGTAGTCACAATTTTAGAGCAAGAGACAGAGCCCTCCTTTAAATCCAGGCCTAATCGATATGGCTGACAGAGCCCAGCCAACATGTCTACTGTATGTGGAGCCAATATGAGGTAACCTGGACAAATGGGTGCAAAAGACATGTATCTATACACTGGCTTGTGCTGTATACCTGTTATCCCATGTCCTTATATAGTCAATTCAAAATGAAAATACCAAAAAGGTGTCCTAAATTGAATATTTTATTCATGAAAATGATTGCAAAAGTACAACACTAAATAACAACACAACAATTAAAATTTTGATCATCTATAATAAAATAAATCAAACAAAAACTGTGTAACAGAAATAGCACATTTCATAAATTGAAAACAAATGAGAAAAACGCTGCACTTCTGAGGTGTTTTTCGAAATAAATTATAAATACATTTACCACAAATGAAGGTAATTTCATTCGTCCATTGATTCATTGAATTAAACTAGTAATTCAGTGATCTTCTTGCTGCAAGTTAAAAACATTTACAGTACTACTCTTCCACCATGTGACATGGTATTTATTGTGCTTTATCCTGTTCATTGCCCGACTCGAGGTCAACATAGACATTTGCATCTCTGTTATAACATAAACTTCCTCCATATTTTTTATATATATATAAAAATCTTTTCTGGGCTTTTCTACTTTTGTTTTGCTCTAGTAGTCCTTGTACTGTACTCACGTTGCCTGTGCCAACTAAAAGTAAGGAAGGTGCGCATGGTTTGGTAACAACAAAAACAACAAGAAATCACAACATCACCATCATGTTCTTCATTAAAAGTTTTCTGTTTAATTGTATTATTGTTATTTTTAAAAAGTATGTAGGGGAAAACGTGTGCTTTAGCTTTTAATGACGATGTGCACGTCAAAATTTCCATGGGCTGTGGCACTAGTCACCCTCCATACTTACATGTAAGAAGGCACCATTTGATTGGATGCCTTAAGATCCATGTGACTGCCTATGACCAATTGTAGGGGACTCAAACAGGAAGTGAACAGCTCAACGTGAAAGTCACTGTCACTGAAGAACATGTTTTAAATTCTTAAAAGAAAAAAACGTGTGTTTCGTTTACTTATACTGGTGCAGATGTTTTTGTGTCTTTGTGACTGTTATAGTAACAGTGTTTACTTATACTGGTGCAGATGTTTTTTTGTGTCTGTTATAGTAACAGCCCCGTTTTTAAACAATGTTTCAGACTATAACTAAATCATTGTGTGTTACGACAGTGGCAGCCTCTCGGTGTTTTTGTAGATATCCGGGACAATATAATATCCGACATTACTGTAAGAAAACACCCAGCAGACTGTGGGTGTCTGAAGCACTTTCATCATCTGAGCTGAGAGAAAATATCATCATACAGGTAACTGTCTGACTTCATTACGCTCTTCGTTGACACAGCTGTTATGTTTAACTGAGAGCATCATTTTTAACAAAGGGTTTCTTTAACATATTTCATACTATTGTTACTTCGTCTTCTGTCTATGAGCTCGGCTGTATGTTCACTAAAATGTCGCCAGTGCTTTGTACCACTAACTTTAGTTTTAACACTATTTGAGATTGAGAGCTTACTTTGTTAACTTACAGCACCGGTTTTTGTTATGACTAATAAATACTGTAATTGTATGCATTTCATTCCATTCAGCTGTAGTCACCCTTATAAACGTAGACTGTATTTGCAGTTCAGTATCCAAGGTAAAATAATGAAAGCTTTATACAGTATATCCCTAATTTTCTCTTTGATGTAGGGATGGGTTCGGTCTGTCAGAGCTCAGAAGGCAAATCTCTTCCTCCATGTCACTGATGGCAGTTGTCTGCAGCCACTGCAGATTGTTGCTTCTTCAGAGTTGAATGATCCGTAAGTGCTTGATGGAGGCAGCTGAAGAAAGAAGACATGTTTATTCATAGTCCTATTGAGTGAGAAATGCCAATATATGTAGAATATAATGTTTTTAGTTTCATTTTAATCTCTGTGTATTTGCTCTTCATACGTAGGTCACTTACATTTGGGAGCGCTGTTGAAGTCACTGGTGTTCTTAAGAGGAGTCCACACCCCAGACAGCCAGTGGAGCTGGAAGCCCACCACATCAATGTAGTGGGCAAATGCAATCCTGTGGTAGATGCCTTTTTGTTCATGAAAACAAACTCACTCCTGGAGATTGAACTTGGGTCTTAACTCTTGTGCAGAAAGTAAACATATTAACTTTCTGCTTTCTCTTCAAGGAGTTTCCATTTAAAATCAAAGACAGACACAGTCTGGAGTACATTCGCCAGTATCCTCATCTCAGGTGTAGAACAAATGCCTTCGGTTCTCTGTTAAGGATACGAAGTGAAGCTGCCACAGCTATTCATTCGTACTTCAAGGTCAGAAGGTCACAAAAAAAGTTGCTACATATCTAAAAAAAAAATTTTTTTTTTAAATTAAGTCTTTATTTTGTCCATATTTTTTTCTTTTAGAAAAATGGCTTTGTAAATATTCACACTCCAATCATCACATCCAATGACTGTGAAGGTGCAGGGGAGCTCTTTCAGGTGGAGGTGTGTAAAATGTATTTATTGATGTTTTGGCTTTTTGTGTTTAATTGCACCAATGTTATTATTTCAGTTGCCTGTGAGTCTTTGAGTTAATGTACATTATGACACAACATAATGTACTTACTGCTGTCACTCTTTTTTATGAAGCCATCAGGACAGAAGCCAAAGGAAGATGAAAACTTTTTTTCTGTTCCTGCTTTTCTGACAGTTTCTGGTCAGCTTCATTTGGAAGTGATGTCAGGGTGAGATATGCATATAAATATTTTAAATTTAAATATTTTTTTAATTGTTTACCTTTTTAGGTCATCAAAAGCATCAACCTTCAATGATTTTTCCTTAGTTTACATGTTTTTGTGAATAGTTCACATTTAAATCTGCAGTGTTAAAAGTAGTAAAGTCATTTACTTTGCCTCTGGTACATCATCTATATGTAGATCAAGTTTGGTCAGGTTTATAATTTATTTCATGCTCTGAGTTTGTTTTCTCATGTGGAAACATACACAAAGTACATGTCTAACCACTAATGCACCTGCAGAGCTTTTTCCAGAGTCTATACATTTGGTCCAACATTTCGTGCAGAGAACTCCCAAAGCCGTCGCCATCTGGCTGAGTTTTACATGGTTGAGGCCGAAGTCTCCTTCACACAGTCCTTAGAGGATCTCACCGAGGTACACCATGTGATTTTCCACAAACACAGTATGGCTGCGTGACTTAAAGAAAATCCTTTATTTTAAAAACGACTTCTTTGTGTTACACTAAAAGCGCCCGTGGTCACTGTGTGCCTGTAGAGCCTTAATTATTAAACTATGTCTAGGTCATGGAAGACATGTTCAAATCTGCCACAGAGCATGTCTTGGCTGAGTGTTCAGAGGATGTGGACTTGTTTCACAAATACGTGACTCCTGGACACAGGGTGAGACCTGAAATACACCTGAATGTATCACTCTGCTGCCTATTTAACAAATTAGAGCCTATTATTATTATTCTGTTTAACCTAATGTAGCATTAGCTCCAGTTGTTATTATTGTATGTATTAATGTTGCAGTATTATTGGAAGAGAAATGGAGATCAAAGTAACCAAGACCATTTAAATGCTTAGTCGCTCATTAAAATCCTAATGGAATTACCTGCAAAAAATGCACTGAGTTTGAGTTTTGCTCTGTTCTGCTTTTTTTCAACTTTTTTGTTCTTCACCTCAAAGGGAACTTTAGATGCTATGATGACTACGAGTTTCCCTATGTAAGTTTGTCACTTAGACAAAAAACATAAAAATAAAAGTCTATAAAAGTCTAATAAAAGTATTGATGACTGACTAAATATAATCTCTGTCCTCTTTCAGTATCACCTACAGCGAGGCTATAGAAATTCTGAGCCGCAGCTCTCAGAAATTTGTCTTCCCAACAGACGTGAGTGAAGATGCTTTTTGTTTTCTTTCGTCTTCTCACCTCTGCTGTTGCTTCCCACGTAAACATCAACACTTTTTACAGTGGGGCTGTGACCTTCAGACAGAACATGAGAAGTACCTGGTGAATCATTGTGGCAACATTCCAGTCTTTGTCACTGATTATCCATATGATCTCAAGCCCTTTTACGCAAGAGACAACCAGGACCGTCCTCACCACACGGTAAGATGTGTTTGTAACTCGTGACTCAGAGTGAATCAGTAATGTGGTGCTTTAGTTTCTTCCCTGTCACGTCAGTGGGGTTATCACAGCAGTTTGCAAATGAGAGGTAACGGTGAGTGTTGTTCATGTACAGGCAGCTGCAGTAGATCTTCTTGTTCCTGGAGTGGGAGAGCTCTGCGGGGGTTCACTGAGAGAAGAGAGGCTGGATCTGCTGAAGAACCGACTAGAACAGTGAGAACACGTATCCCAGGCTTTATTAATGTTTTAGTGACGGTTCCCCAGTTCAACATTGTCTGTTGTATTTTTCCAGGGTTGGATTGGAAGATGCCTACAGCTGGTAAAACATTTAATCTAATCATTTACACATGTAAAAAAAACAATCCCAACATAGTTCTCATGAGGTTTTATTTTGTTTTTGCAGGTACCTGGATTTGAGACAGTTTGGCTCTGTCCCTCACGGTGGCTTCGGAATGGGATTTGAGCGATTTTTACAGTGTATACTTGGAGTAGACAACATTAAAGATGTGATTCCTTTTCCAAGATTTTCCAATTCATGTTCTCTCTAAAATAAATCTTTAAGAAATGTTTGTCTGTTTTTCTAAATACAAAATTTAACTTTGGCTTTGTTTGTAAGGTAATATAAATGAAAGGTGTCCACGCACTTATCAAGTGTGTTCAGACTTTTTTCAGGGGAGGGATGGGAGTGGTCATCTTGATTGTTTAAATGGCCTAAGGTTTAACTGTCAAACTCATGTTTACAAAGAAATGCATTTATTGATCTGTTTTCTACAAACTATACTTCTAAAAACAAAGCTTTCCTTCCACTGCCCCTTTCATCTCTTTAAACGCCTTTAATATTAAATATTCCACCTTACCACCAGATGGCGCCTTTTCTCCTAAAATTTCCAATTCCTGTTTTACATTTCAAAATGACAGCAGTGAAACAGTGATTCAATAGTATATTCCAAAAATGTGAAAAAAGACAGTTTAAAGAGATTACTCATTACGTGTTAATACTATGTGACGAATCCCAATAAAAATAATAATTTAAAGTAAGATTTTGTTGTCTTTCGATATTCAAGCTGAACACTGATTACCTTTTAAAAACAGTTCTGAGTTAGATAAGTAGCGGTCCAGTGGATCGATTCGGTTCCTCCATTTTTAAAACTCTTAGAGCGACTTTGTGGCAGGCAGTTTTCCCCATCCCGTTCATCCAGGCACGGCCCATCCCTCTTTTTCCTCCGTGGGCGTGGTATGAGTTAGGAAAACAAACTGCAGACAGCCTCTGATACTTCCTCACCCTGCATCAGTTGACTTTTCCCCGGGGCACCTTGTCAGCTGGCTGTGCGTAATTCTCCCAACAGTCTTTTTTACGTGTCTCCTTCTTACTAACGGGCGTCCAGAAAACCGCCCCCGACTCTCACTCCTCCAGTTTCTGTCAGATGGTGAGGGGACTGTGCAGCAGCCCACGGCACTTCGAGCAGACACAGCTTTAGGAGGCGAAATGTACTAGTGACACACGGCGGTTATTGCGGCAGGAAAAGCGGGCTGATAGCAAGCAGTATGAGCGGGGGAGAAATCATCTGCCAGGGCTGGCTGAGGAAGTCACCGCCGGAGAAGAAGCTGAGGAGATATGTAAGTTAATCACACTTTTGCTTTTGTTTTCTTCTGCAGAGTTGTGCTGGTCCACGGCTGTGCGCAATGCTGTAGATTGTGTGTCCTCTACTTTCCCCTTCTACTTTTAGTGTTTATTCTTGATTGTTAAATGCTGATGCTTGAGCTCTACTTGTAGCAGGTGCACCAACCAACATGTGTGAGCAGCCAACTAAGGCTATACATGATTAAAATATATATTATACTTCTAGAAGTATAAATGTCAACTATAAAAGTGATTAAAACCTTTGTATTAGTGGGGATATTAGTTCGGGGAGGGGGAGTTAATCCTTTCTAATTCCTGAGCTGAATTTTATTTAGACAAAAAAACAAACTGCCATTTTTTGAGCTGAATTTTATTTAGACAAAAAAAAAACAAACTGCCATTTTGCTTCATTCGACCCTGATGGGGTAATTAAATGTTGGTGGGACCAGTTTGGCCATAACACTGGTGATAACTGCCCGGCCCCTGAGTCTCTTTGGGGACTTGAATTATTAAAAAATGATTAATTTGCTCTGTAGTTAAGCATGAAATCAGAGAAAAGGGACTGAATGTCTTGGGCTCATTAAAAATGACATCCAGACGATTGGTTCTCAAAGTATGGTAGATGTACCACTGGTGGTACAAAGGCATCTTATAGTGGTATGCAATAGAATCGTACTCCAGTCATAACATTTAGTTTAGTTACTTAGGTGTTAAATACAGCTGTTATTACTCCTTCCGACTTTGCGTTTGTGGGCGTGTCTATGTAAATGTGTGATTTTTAGAAATAAATTTGAGTTCAGGTTGTGCTACATCATTGTACTGGGTGGCTTTGGCTAATAAATACCTAATGATCTAATTAGGAATCCCTTGTCTTCTTCATATACTGTGCTTATCTGATCAAGGTACAGCTGTGCCGCCGGTTTTTTTGTTAATACTTGGGGAGACAAATATGTTTTGGAGATGAGACACAGTGTTATAACTTTTGAGAACCCTGGTGCTGCAGAAAATTGATGAGGGTTGTTGTTTTTAATGTAAAAATTGAATCTGTTCCACACTGCACTCCACTATCTCTGCTAAGGTCTTTTACTGTGATCTTTTTGACTCATAACTTGGCAACAAGTGACAGTATCAGTTAAAAACCAAGTTGAATGTATTCCAGTTGAACCAGACAGAAAACAAGATTTAATCATGAAATAAAAGAAAGAACGTCTCTCTTTCCAGAAGTCAGCCGGAAAATAATTTAAAAGCTACGGGAAGGTCACGCAACTTGCTTGAGTTCTTAAAAAGATAAATTAAGATGCCAAAAATGCAAAGAGACATTAAATCATTGCTCTTACTTACAGCTGATGAAATGAGCAGCAGAGCATTCGTGTTTCTTAACAGGATGTCCCCTTAATTTGAGGTAATGTTCAGAAAACCATATCTGGTACTTGACTGGGGAAGTACAGCTAGGCAAATTAACAAATGTAATACACCCATCAGTGAAGTGGAAAGTTGCCCTAGTACAGCGGTCATATTTGTTTAAAACTAAATAGGTTACACTGCAACTGCACCTGCAAAGCATCCCTTTCTAACCACTAGTTTTATAATATAGTTTTACTAGAGAATAAGACAAAAAAAATAGAATAAGTAACACAGCTTGGAATAAGTACGAAATAAACCTGTGATTGCTTGTGTCTGACTGTAACTGTAAAGGTACCACACACATTAAATGTACATGAGATGAGTGAAGGTCTTGAAAGGTCTTGAAATCTTCCTGTGCTGGTTTAGTGGGATGGGGATTGTTTAACGTTGAAGCAGCTGGGTGGAGCCGAGGATGGAGTCCCACTTAACAGTGCATGTAAATGCACTGTCTGTGGCTGGGTGCTGGGCAGGTGGGGGGATGGCTGCAAATCAGATAATAGGATTTATGGAGGCAGATACAACCATGAAACAATCTCCTGTAAATACAGCTGTCCAGTGTTTATGCACGGTGTAGCATTACCAGGCCTCTCCATGTTCCTACGAGCTGACTTTACCATGATGTCATCCTTCTGTTTCATCTGGAAATCCATCCTTGAATGTCTTCAAATGAACCCCGTCTTTTCCCCTTCTTATCACCGTCCTGTGACTTTTTTCATTGTCTTTCACTTAAAGTCGGTCAGTGTTTACATGGAGACCACGGTGCTCAGTACATAACAGCAGCTGCAACACTACAGAGGGAAAAACGGCCTTTGTTCATAAGAATACTGTATAAACAACATGAGAAGAAAAAAAAAAACTTCCTTCTGGCATAAAGGTGGTAACGTAATGGCCTTCCTCGGGCAGAGAGCAGCCTCTCGTGGCCTCCTCAACCTGCTTCTTTAAACAACCACATGTACACATGCACACAGGCCAGAAAACAGTGTCATGAGATGGAGTGTCCACAGCAGGCTGACTTGTGAATGCGATAATCTGTCCATCTGAAATTCCTTCCACTTAAAGTCAGGCTATGGACAATCAGTGCCATTTACTCTGCAGATTTGCTGTCATCTGACATAGTTGACGTCCTGATGTTGAGGGTATTTTCAGACACTACTTTCACACAGGCATTCCAGAGTAAAGGAAGGTGTTCTGTGTCTACCAACAAACACAACAGTGAGTTTGATCAGGTAATAAATTGGAATGAGCTGATAAGGTGTAAGGAATGTGTTGTTTGGGATCTCTGACTGAGCTGCTGTCTGGAAAGATCTTGTGTGAGCCATGTTCTAGTGAAAGTTTTAAGAGAGGGTTGAGCTATTAGCAGGGGCTTGCTTAAGGGAAATTACCCTTTAAATATATGGATTAGCACTTAAAATGAAATAAAATGTTATTATGCCCATAAAATAATAGCTAACTTGCCATGATTAGTTTAAATTTGCTAGCTTAGTTATATAATATATGCAGTAAGAACAAAATGTTAGGAGCTAAAACAGAAATACAGCAAAGATATTCAGTATTAAAGCAAAGTTGCTAAAATGGAGAGAAAAACCGTATAAAAAATTATCAAAACAGTCAAAACGTCAGGAATTTAGTCCCTTTTGTGTACAAAGAGAGAAAATATTCACATTTTGAAGCTGAGTTTTTTCTTCCTTGTCTGAAGCTAGAATAATATTTGACTTCCAAAGTAGTAATTGATCATTAGCTTTCTATATTTCTAACACCAAACTATTTCCTAATTGCTAAAAATGTGTATATGATTTCATGAAATAATAATACAATACATCTTTAACATTTTATATTAATTGATTGTTTTGTAATGAAAGCATGTTTAAATCCTTAACAATACAATTTCTATTGAAAATACACTAAACTTAAAGTGCTGTACATGCTATGTATGCACACAGTCCTTACATTTAATAAGAGGTCCTACCTGTGTCTTCCCTCTGACAGAGGCCGTAAACATAACTTGCAGTGTACAGTGCAGAAGTTAGTACCAGGTAGGGGGAAAAAATCATATAAAACTGGTACTCCAACCACTGAAATTGAGAATGCAAATGGTATGCAAAGCAATCAGCGAAAAAAGAAACTGAAAACAGTGGTGGCAGTTAAGGGTGGGATTCAACAGCTGGTCCAGGCAGGATTTAACATGTTTATGTGTTCAGTTATATAAAGATGAAGCAACATGTGTGGCAAATGTTGTAAAATGTTTACCAAGTTAATTACCTCTATGACTCACATACTGCTCTGCAACCTCTTCTTGCTGCTGAAACACATGGTGGTCTTAAACCCTTTGACCCCCTCCCCACTGGACCCCCACACCCTTGCAAACATGTGATAGCTGAGCTATGTGTAGTCACTTTTTCACCACATCTCCCCAAGGGAAACAGTCGTGCACTCCAGTCGTGGCTGCTAAATGCATCACTAGGTTGGTGTTCCCTTTCTTCTTCAGGGCTGATGGAGGCTCCAGAGGTGGGCAGTGCTTTTGGGGCGGGGTTTTCTTTCTTCTTCTCTAACAGTCTTCAAAACAAGGTAAAGAAAAACATTGACGAGTCAGTGATGCTTACTCATTGCCTCCTGCATACAGTAGTTAATTCAACGTTACAACTATACTACTTTTTTATTTTTATTTTTTTGCAAGTCTGCAGTCAACAAGATCCGTGTTGTTTTTTTTTTTTTTTACAAGAACCTACTTTCAGAAGTAACTAGTTTATCAAATGTGTCCTGGCCAGGAGTAACTGCAGGTTTTAGATTCCTAATAAAATTATAAAACGATGAATGTGATCTTTTGTCATAATGTAAATATTAGCTAATTACTACAAAGTTTAATAAATGTGAGACTCAAAGCTTGGTATGAATAACAAAAGTTGCAGAAAATTTACAAAAGGTTTTACTAAATAGTAATCTCTAAATATGGCTAATAATCCACAAAAGAAAAATATCAAAACTTCACAATTATGGCTAAATTAATTTAAATTAGATTAATCCCAATCCTCACATGTTGCTTAAAATTGACCAAGGTGACTTCCTGAATCAAATACGGAAAAGTAGCCCAACATTAGTCCATGAATATATCGCTAATATAAGTCAGCATTGAACTAGTTTGTCTGTTTGATCTTTTTGAAAACCTGAAAATAAGGTTCTAAGACGGCTTAGTTAAGGAGGAGATTATTACCTTTGTGTAACTTTTTATGTTTATTTATGCTTCACGTCATCTTAGTGAGTCATTAATTGTACTTTGCTTGCTCTCCATGAATCATACAGGCAGCAAGTCACACTGTAAACAGTCTGAATCCTGTTCACAGCGCGGGATCAGCTACCGTTCACTTTAACCCGTTTGTCCACGGTTTGTTGACATCACGACAACGTGTTTGTTCACATACAGTCGAGCAACACCACATTCCTGACAGATCCTATCTGTTAGGTGATAACTACAGCCGCTGCTGCCGCTGCTGCTTGTCCTTGTACGTAAAGGTGCATAGAAAGGAAAAATAGAGGAAGAAGTCAGTGCAGAAGGAGGAGCAGGAGGAGCCTGTGTCCCAGTGTCAGCTGCGGAATCGGCTGTTGTTTTGCAGAGGGGCTTTGGGAAGTCCTTGCCCCCAAAGGTCAACTGAAAACGCCTCCCAGTTCCTGCTTTGACAGACACCCAGCATTCAAACAGACATTTTCCTTGTTCCACTTTATCTTCAGGTCCTCGAGCCGGCCTTCCGTCAGAGGCTGCAACACCGGGAGTGTGTATATTCCAGCAGTGTCAAAGTCATTTGAGTTTATTATTACATGTGTTACATGTTTATTGGGAGACTTGTTGACAAAAGGCTGGAACCTTTAATGATTTAAACTGTTGCTTTGTTTACATGCTAAATTTAACTCATTGACATACTACAGTATGTATTTATTTAATTGGCTAATTAGCACTGTGAAGTGGCAAAAACAGGTCGGACAACCAAACAGTCACACTTCAAGTAGTACTTGTGCTGACCAGATCTAACCAGATCAAGTATTGATATCATTGGCCTTTTCCTATTCAACTGCCTGGGAGTTTGCTAAGATTAGTATTCATTCAAACCAAGTAATCAGAGAAGACAAATAAAGTCATGGAGAGCCAACCAGCTAAGCATTTTTCTTTCTTTGACAAATCTTTTAAAGAGGTCGGGATTAGAATTTAAACTCAACGTCATTACAGTGACATAAGAAGTGTCCGTCACTGTTGTTTGTTAAAATGTTGACCGTGACAGGTAAAAGCATATCGTATTAATTTTTACTTCACATGGTTGTCACATTGTGATTGAGTAGTTAGAGCTCTTATAGAATGAATGGAGTGTGCGTGTTCCTCCTGTTTGGTGTTTGGCAGTTGATTTCCTCTCACAGTGCAAAAATCTGCAAGATTAACAGGACACTCTGAGCTAACCATAGGTAAGAATGTAGATGTGGATTGTTGTTTGTGGCTCTGAGATGGACTGGTAAACTGTTCAGGGAGTCAAAACCCATAGACCATAAAAAGTGTCTCCAGTGGTCAAAGATAAATAAGTCTATATGTGGATTTAGACAAGAGGCTTTAATCTTTTAACTGACTATTGAGCACATTTGCAAAGATTGGTTCAGTTTAGTGCAACTTCCCGAGGTATATTGTCAGTCTTAGTGCCTCTGTTGAGAAGGTGATACATATTAGGTGCAGTGTTTGTCACATCATTCCACTTTTATCCATTGTTTTCAACTGGCTGTGAAAATCCCACTGTGCCCTTGTTTGAACCTTTATCATAATATCCTGTCCTTTGCCATGAACTCTGCTTTGGCGCCTGTCTTTTCTGTCCAAAACTTAATTATTGCACCAATAGCAGATGCCAGACTTCCTGTGGATGGTACCTACAGGAAGTGTTGTGACAGAGGTCTGTGAGTTTAGAACTGTATTTTCCATCTATCAAGAAGACACAGTCATCTGTGCTTAAAATAGTTTTGTTCAGAGGGAAATTAGATCCCATTGATTTTTTTTTTTTTTTTTTGCCTCCTGCCACATCCAGAGCCAGAGGCATACTGTATTCAGGTTCTGTTTGTTTTGTCTCTCCACATATGCACTGTTTTCATCCATCATTTTCATTTACATTCCACACCAAATATTATTCTTTTTTTATTTTAAATACGTCACTTTTTATTGAACAACATCTAAGGTCACCTTGACATTTCTTTTTCCTCACCTTCACATTATTGCAGAGACTTTCACTGTAGGTGTAGACTTCTTTTTCAGTAAGTAAGAATATTTAGGAATATAAAAGATGACAGTTTGCTAGTCAGAATTTAGGATTTCTGTGATATGAAAAGGTACATTTTTGCAGTAACTCAAAAATAAGAAACCCTACTACACATGCCGTTAATCACACGGCAGTCTGGGATAAAATAATGTTGAACTATTGTTAGATAGGTTAGCAGTAAGCCAGTGTCAATGACGATAATTCAACATCAATAGTTTGTTGTTAATATCGGTTTCATGTCTGCAACTTGTTTGTGACACTGTGGAGGCGTCTGGTTTTCTGTGTTTTTGTTTGTTTTCCCCTATTGTTGCTTAGGCTTTGTTTGCTTTGATGACTACGTCTCTTTTTCCGTTTTTGACTAAGTAAATATTATTGACAGTGTATGTGAACTCATACATGTGATGACGCCTTTTTTGTCTTTTATGTAAATATTTTCATCTGACTGAAAATATCTTAAATGTTCTCTTAGTGGAGTGTATGAGTCTAGGTTGTAATCAGTGAAAGGTAAAATCTTAATGCTGTTTTTCTATTGATAAATACCCTCCCTTTTTAAATATATTTATTCTGTAGGATATCTAAGAAACTGAAAAAGACATTAGGAACTAGACGTCGTAAGGACTGGTCAACTAGTCAACGTTACTGCTCTATAATGACATAAAATTGACTAGTTGCTGATCTCATGTCAGCTTAACATATATGGTTCACTTACTGAAGCAATTCTTTGGTCTCATTTTACATTAGAATATTTTATATGGCCTTTGTATAAAACCATATTTTTTCTTGGAGGTATCAAGCCTCATTTGAGCTTTTAAGATTTCTAATCTAATACATATCCAATACATACAGTATTTGGTATCATATTAGAATGGGTTTAACATTTGGCTTCGTTGCTTTGTTTATCCTGGTCAGTGTGGTGCCATGAAGAAAAATTCTGCTCAGCCCACTAAAGATGACACACTGTGCTGCTGTTTATTTCCAGTTATTTGGCCTTTGTGATAGTTTGTGCCGATTAGAAGTGTGCATCCCTGAAATGCTTTCTAACTAAAAAAGTTAAATTTGAGGTGCATCAGCTTCACCTGTATTGCAACAAATTACCTTCCTATGTGTGTATTGTCATGGTATCTTCACAACATTGGTTGTGATGGGTCTACTGGTAACTGTGAATTACATTTTAATTACAACAATGCCAGTGGGACCAAACATCTCCACCAAAGACAAACAAAGCCTACACAGTCTGGTTCCTAAAATAGACAAATACAAGGAAAGAGGAAACTTGTCTGATAATCCTACTTCAACATGTATAAACAAATCTCCCACACAATGATCATACACCATTGTCTGGAAACACCATTGCATTGCGAAAAAAGGTCTTTATTATTCAGAAAAACGGTTTCTAAATTTTAAACTAGATTTTTTTTCTCCTAGTCCTGTAATTTTCACAGCCCTGCTAACAATTAGCTTCACATTTTTTACCCTGGAAATGGAAACATTTTTTTTCAGACTGTTTAATTAAAAAGTTACTTTACCTAACATTTGTGGAGTACAGTTTTTGTATTCTTATGATGCCCAGACAGTGATGAATCATTGTAGGAACTAAGAATTTCCATAACTAAAGCATAACTACAGATAAGAATTAACTCTTGAGTTATCCGGATCATATATACTGTATAAACACAGGCGTTACTGGGACACAGTAAGCACAATGTTATCTGAGATCAGCAGAGGCTCTGGACTTGATATTTCATTAAACCTACAACACCTTTAAAATAGCATTTTCTAAATATACATTTCAATTCAATACCACTTTGAGTCCTCAAATATCACAAAATGAAATGACACATTATTACATTTTCCAGCTAATTACCATGAGGATCTGGGTTGATGGTTTTGTTTCCCAAATAAATGGGCAGCTCATGGCTGAGTGATAAGGAGATCCAGCCTTGGTTACAGAAAGGTTGTGTGTTTGAATTTGGTGGTGTGTTAAGCAAGCACGAAGAATTCCCTGAGGGGCTTCTTTGAGTGACAAAATATTCCCCAGGCATGGGTCAAATACAAAAGACAAATTTCCTTGTGTGACAATGAAGTTGATTCATCTACTTCCCAAATGTTTATATATTTAAATAAAAAAAACTGGAAATAGAACTTTTTGGTTTTACATTTACGCGCGCTTACAGGTGAATACTCAACGATGAGGGGGCACAAATCCAATTTTTTGCTTCCACTATGTTAACATCCTGGTCTTTTGTTTCTGTCACTGTACATTTCAAAGTACTTGGGAATCGTACTCATCGTACACACCTCTGTATAAGAACTGCAGCCGCAGATGGCACAGGCAGAGGGAGTGACACAAAGGGTTCTGATTAAATGCATTGCTCCCCATTATTCACACTGTCAGCACAGGATCATGCTTCACAAGCCAAGCCATTAGCTTATATCCAGACATGACAAGAGATTAGTCATTTTCTTTTGATGGGAGTGCTTGCCTGCGCATTGAGGCTCATTATATCCATTGCTTTTGAGGGGTTTTGTGTATGCGATGTGACGCTCGTTTCGCACATCTATGCTCTCATGAACTGGATGAGTCACAACTGTGGGCTTCAGATGCAGCATCTCTTTTCTTCATCGTTATCACACCTGTGGAATTGAGCTTTCAATCACTGTCCAATGGTGGCATTTTTTAAAGGCTGTTTGGCACTGAGGCATGACTAGCCTCAGCTTTCATTCATATATATATATATATATATATATATATATATATACACACACACACACACACACATATACTGAGGAACCACTTTCAACAAGCTAATGGTCCGTTAATAGGAAATATATGGCTTGAGGCTTTTTTGACAATATACAGATTCACACTATCTGCTCTACACATGTACAGCAAAAATATTGAATCCAAGCCCTCAGCCAATGGACCAAAGATTCATCAGGGTAGACTTTGAGTTTATCTTGGAGCACATAGTCTGTGACCATCTTGTTATGAACCCACAGGACCTCACTGGCTTGTTTTGGTCTTCTCTGTGTGTTATGTCTTGCCTCTGCTGACATTACAAGGTCAGTGTTTTGACGCTTCACAAACCTGATCAGTTTGATTTAAACTTCAGTGGTTCTTGCATGTATCCCCTTGGCTCCAGTGGCTGTAGATGTGTATTATCACTGTCTCTGTTTAACATCTTTTCATGTTTACTTCTCTTGGTACACGGATGGGACTGAGCCCTGTCCAACACGGGGGCATCTGGATCTTCTCACTGGCTGAAGCTAAAATACGAAAAAAAGGTTCTTCTTTTTTTCTTTTTTTTTTTGGCACAATGTTCCATGCCCATTTTGTTTGTGACCTGGATTTTTTTGGAAATGCTCCAGAAATGTGCATTGTAAATGTTGTCTCGGACATCTGTCAGCTTTACAACTTAGGCAGAGCCGGGCTTTGCAACTCTGTGTAAACTGAAAGAGGTTCAAGGATTTGCTCCATGTCCTCTCATCCATTCATGGTTTATTATAGCTCACTGTTACATAAACAACAGTGGTTCTCACAGAATTAGCTCTTTACTGAAATACTCCTAATGTTGTATACACAGTGATCCACTCTAATGGTGACCTAATCTACAGTATGTACAGCTAGATGTCCTTCCACTAGGAAGCTCTTCCTACAGTATGATATAGGAAATGATCTTAGTGACATAACCTTGAAAGTTTTTTTAAATACTCGTTGTCAATATTAAGTACAACCCACAACGCATTTCAAAAGCATGGCCGTTGTTCAAAGCTGGGTCCTGGAGAACATCCCAACATTGTTCTTAGGATGTTGATCTGAGAAAGTTTTTCCTGTTTATGTAATCTCTAGAAAAATAGTGATTTTATGATTGCAGACTTTTTCTTAAATTTGGTACGTCTCCATGGTATTTGTAGTTTGTTTGGAATCATATTTTGGCCAACACTTCTAGCAGGTACCTCCTAAAATACAGCCTTAAACAGTACAGGACAGATTATATTTAAGACTCCACATTGTGCTTTCAACATTAGTCTTGTAGTCTTGTATTTTTTCTTTCAACTTTTCTCAGATTCTTCTACTTTACTTTTAATGTTTCATCAGTCAGAAGGTTGTATATATGTGTTGCCTATGGAACATTGCAATGCAGTTTTAAAATATTTGTTAACATTCCCATATTCAGAATAAAGACATAGGGTTTTCAAAGAGCCTCATACCATTGGAATTCATCGGGGTGTAATGAACAATTTGAAGAAAACTCAACTACATCAAATCAATACTCCATCATTTCCGTTTCTTTTTCAATATATGCTTTCACATCTTTCACTTTCTCAGTAAAACCACCTACAGCCCCATCACGTAAGCTGCTAATGTTTGTTCTGTGCTTTCCAAATCATATGTTTGCAGATATTTATAGTCACACCTGAAGGCAGCTGACCTACACAATGCTCTCGATAAATAAATAATCTTCAAATGCAACTTGACCACATTCCCTCACGTACTGCTACTCTCGTTGTTACTGGAATGCAGTCTGACGTGTGACCCACTATTGATTATTAAGAGATAAAAGGCAGTGCGTCATCAGTGTTCGTCAGTATTTATTGGCAACACAATTGTGGCCATACACATCCGCCCCACATTTTAACTTACACATTCACTTCTGTACTGAACATTATGCTTGTGTCTTTTACTGGCTGTGAGTAGCTTGAAACAAAAATCACACTGAGAAGTTGTCGAAAGTAAGATACTTAACTGTAGCACCTAACTAACTAATAATAATAATAATATGAACTAATAAATGTTAGTTTTAATAATGAGACATCAAAAGTTTTTTTACATTTTAACACTATCAATATTTAACATTCTCTTTTATCCCAAAATACAAAGCTTGGCGAGATTTATGGAGAAAGGTAAATGTGAAATAATTAAACGGTATAAAATAACTAGTTTAACTTACGGTGTAAAAACGAACATTTAAATGGACTTGTTGTATTTAATTTTTTTTTTCATTAAAAAAACCAAACCCTGTTATAAACAGTATTAACCTAGTGTTGTTCAGTCGCATACTGTACCTCATTTTTTTGTTTCTGGCTCCTGGTTTCTTAATACAGACCTGATCTCATAACACTGTCATAGTCCCATGGTCTGGAGGAAGCATAAGAAGAATATAAAAAGGTTCCTTTTTTCTTTTTCTCGTCTGATCATAATATTCTTCGGCATCGTCTTGCTTTTGAAGTCATTTGATATACACTGTGAGTCAGGCTTGTTGTTGAGTCAGAACTTCATTTTAGCCAAAGACGGTCTGCACCAGTCAGGTAATCTTTGTGTTTTTGTCGGAACTTGGTTCAGATAGATTCTGCTGGACCGGGGAACTAGTTTCTGCAACGTAATTAGAAAAGCTGCACATGGTGCTGTATTTCTGTGGTGTTACAGTATTATCTCTTCATTTTGCCTTTGTGGGAACAGTATTGTGCAGGTCATTGTAAGCAGTGCTGATGAACAGCTCCTTGTAGCAATCATCCTATATCAATGTTAGTCAGCCGGGACTAGCAATGACAAGACAGTCGTATGGTGGCGCCTGTACCAATAGTAGTTTAATTTCTGTTATTTTTAAAAGGCTGACTAAAAACAGGACAGTTGTGTCAGGCAGAGACACAGTTTATGCTGTAAACCACATGTATAAATATTTTGAGAATGTTTACAATTGAGAATCCCTGTCTCAGAGTCTGCCCTTATTGTTTAGCTTTTTGAAAGTACTGGAGGTTTGTCCAAACACCTAGGACAAGTAGGTCAATTCAGTCAGTGTGGTTCAGTATGAAGTGTGGACATCTCACAATGTGGTGTCCATTTCCTTTCCTACATTGTGGAGCGCCTGAAGTAGGGAGATTGCCACCAGTCACAGTCCACATGACCTTAACAAAAGCTAGTAATGGATGAAAAAACCTTGTTTGAGCAGCTGTGTGTGTGTGTACTGTAGCAGCAGCAGGTAATGCCGTGTCAAAGATGACAACAACCTGCTGTGTCCTCCACCCCTGGATTAATATTAGCAGAGGTAAACAGTCTTAATCTAACATTACGTGTATAACATACGTGTTTAGTTTGAATGTTTGCTCAGGCCGTTTAGAAACATGTTGACTGATGCTTATCAGGAAGCCTGTTGACTAAGCCTGGTGCTGCTCAGACAGTGTGTGTCCCTATGACTGAATGTTGTTCACAGGGATTGTTTTTCATCAGTACAGTATGAAGTGCCTAAGGACAGTGGATGTCACATCATGTGTGAAATGTTGAAGCCACGAAGGCAAACTGAATTTAAGCTATAGAAGTGAAATTGGTTTGATTGTATGTCCTAAAACGTTTTCTGACTATCTTACAGTCCTACTGGTGATTCTTCCACTTTCTAAGATTTTGTCCCAGGCCAGTTGTTAACAAGGGCAGCGAGTCTACTTTTGAACAGTGATTGAGTTTAAAACCGTAACGTGTGGGGGGAGGGGAAAGTTGGAGGGCTCAGAGAGTTCAGCCTAGTTTTACAACTTCATCCCTCCCTTCCCTGTGCTTAGGCAATGATCAATGGTCTGAGGCATGCTCTGTGGGGCAGGAGATGGGTGGGTGGGCTTATTTGGATGTGACCTCCTCCTCCGTGTTGTTTTACTTTAAAGCACTGTCTGTAGCATGCCAGCCTGGGTCACAGGGACCTTGTGAAACTGGGCATTGGCCCAGGTCTCAATTAAGCGCTGCTTTCTTTTTCCAGAAATGGCAGTAATATTCAAATGGGGATTTCTTTTAGAGGTACAGTGATTCTCTTTTTATCGTCTAATGGCCCTAAATCAACAAACTCTTTAGACTTGGATGAGGTGTGTGTTGTGGTCTGTGTTTGTTTCTATGGAGTAGTGAGATGACTTGACTGTATTTTCTTTTTCCTCTGTATTAAGGAAGTTCAACCTCCAGTGGAATTATTTGGATGGAAACACTGCTGACTTGTTTTTCTATCAGTTTTCCCACACTTTTACCAGTGCTGTATGAGAACCAGTCAAAACAATACCCCTCAGTAAAGACTTTTCATACAGCTGCAGACCTTTAACTTGTGTTTTATGCACAACACTGCCTTTATCACTGAAACCATTCAACGGAAAATGAAATGAAAAAGTATTACACAGCCTCAACGCGCCCTGTGTTTTATTTACACACAGAAGATAGCATCATCACTTCCTGGAAAATATTGAGGACTTATCAGGTTCTCCTCTATGCTAGATTTAATGAGAGTAAATCATACAACATGATACATTTAGATCAAAATCTATCTATCTATCTATCTCCAGGTCCATGGCTGTGGCTGCTCTAAGGTACAGTACAGCATATCTTAATTTGATGGTAATTTTACAAAGCCAGTGTTGGCCATAATTGAAATCCAGCCATAATAATTAGCATCCAACTTAACACATCAGCTTTCTCCAGCCTCCAGCTTTCCAAATCAGCTCAACTGTTTACTCATGTTTTGGTTCTATTTCATCTCATTATTTAATCCTTGTTCGACAGGTTTGTGCAAGATTACAAGAACATGTGTAGACAGATACATTTTCCAACAAGGATTCACAGTTTTAAAAAAAATAGCTTAGAGACATGCGTGGTAAGGCTTATATTTCAAGATATAGTACCAGGGCATATAAACCAGAGAATTACTAAAATCAACACAGTGATTTTTATTGGGTCACAGGAAATATATGATGCATTATTTACCACCAAAACCACCTCCACTGTACTTCTTGTTTGGCTTTGTTTAGGTTTTTTTTTTTTGTATGTGAATCAGATTCTTCTGAGTGGAAAGAATTATGAGTGGAAAATAGATCATGTAGCAGGTAGTCAAACAAATCAAAGGAAGCAGAGCTGCCATTTAAACAGTTTCATCTTGTGGGTTGTAATTTCAACATGTTCAAGTTGTTTGGGTGGACAGTTACAGTGTGACTTCACCATAGTCTAATCTGGCGCAACACACTGAACACACAGAACACTGGCACAGATACAGTTTTTTTTTCGTATGTCCATGTTCATAAGCTCCAAGTGTTAATTTGTTTGAAACTTTAATGTTTTTCATGTTCTTATTATGTTAGTAGAGGATGTACATCATACCCTAATATTGTAGAATTTATAACACTTCCTGCATTGAGCAACTTGTTTACAAATAAAGATGGTTGAAAACTTTCCAAAAGATTTTTCAGGTGCAACTCTTATCTCTCTGTATTCCTTGGAACAGTATTGGAGAGTTTAAACCTGTACATGAGAGGAAAATGACCAAGTGTGAGGTATTTATTTGATTCATGTAAAACACCCTAATATTAATCAGAAATCAGTATGCATACAGTACGAATGAGAATAATAAACACAAGTGCATATTTCAGGCATCAGCTTTTGAGTTCAAACATTAAAACCGTACTTGATATTTTCGTTTTTAACGACAATTTAATTTAAGTTGAACTTGCTATACCGCAGAAATGGCAAGTACAAATATTTGTATCTGCATAGTCCAGGTCTTTCAGGCAGCTGTACCGAGCCTTGCAGCAGTGGGCCTGAAGGATGTGTCAGCAGCCTGCATTTGAGAGACGTCGCCTGACGGAAGTGCATCTCTGGCAGATGTCCAGAACTACCCTCTCCATCCCCCACCTCCTCTCCCCTGACTCCTCCTCTCCCTTCCTGGTCTGTCTTCCTCTTTGTCTCTGAGCAAAGAGAACACAGAGTCCCTTTAAGACAGCCAAGGGAAAAAACATATGGAGGTGTTGCATCAAGGCCACTGCTCTTCCTTTGTGGTACAATGGTGTCATTGGTCTAAAAAAACAACATGTCACTTTGTACATCTGCAATACTTGCTTATTTACCACTGGCATTGTTGGAGCGCAGACATTTGTCAGTTTTTCAGTGACGATAATGAATTGTTATGCATATGGAGAACTCAATTTTCATGAGAAGTTAAAAAAAATCTGTTTGAGCCAGGAGGCTGTATATAAGTTATGTTTATATGTGTGTTTATGAGAAGGTGCTCAGAAAGCTGACCTGCATGGTTGTTGTTTTGCAAGTCTAACTGTGTGTGTGTATATATATATATATATATATATATATATATATATATATATATATATACATATATATATATATATTCATAAAGGGGGCGAGATTTCACTATTGTTTTTTTCTGGTACCAAACCGGTGACATGGCTGATTTCGACTAAACAATGACGACACATCATCATCCTATTCCATTTACTTATTTAAATGCTACTGTTGCTTACTGAAAAACGGAAGTGCTGTCAGACAGCAGAACTGAAAAATGTTCTTTCCATTCAGAAAATGAGGCTTGTCTGGGCTAACCGCTAGTTAATGCTAAAAGTTCCGTGGACCAATTGAATGACTACTGCATGCAGGGGTTTGGTGCCGTCACAATTGTGTTCTGGGAAGTTGGCTTTTAGTTTTGCTCTGCATCACCATAGTTACCACCCACAGACACTCAATTATCACACTTCTTTTTGTAACAAACAACCTGTGTGTGCGGTAAATGTGTGGTTAGAACAATGCTACATGTTTTAAATGAGATGCACACATAGACCAAATATTAGAACCAGATGTGGAAATTAGCTGGAAGGGCTCCACTTGTTCAAAATAAACTGAGATAAACTTTTTTTTTAATTAATACTATCAGGAAAATTGAATATTGGCAGTAATATGTAGAACAAATCTCATTTCTGTCAAAGAAGACCGTTAAAATGATAGTACGTAGTCTGTGAACACAGCCTTTCCCTTTTGCTTATGGTGTTATTTGAGGGCAGATTAGATATTGATCTTTTGGTATGTGCTTCCAATGCTGCAGCATACTACTTTGGCTGCTTTCAGCCCAAAACCCAGTTGTTCAATTCACTAATACAAAAATAACAACAACACCGTTCTGTATATTGTGTTCCACAGATCAATTGTAAGATATCCTTTGTGGTTTAAGTGTTTCTTGAAGACAAAAGACGATGTTATTAAGCTGTGATTCTTCTGGTGTTTTTAGAGCATAGACAGCTCTGTTGAGGCATTAGAGAACTTGAACGAACTCAAGCATGTTTTGTTGTATTTAAAGTTACAATTTGTTTTGTCACAATTGTTTGTTCCTTTGTCAGTCAAATTTTTGCTGACAAACTTACATACGGTACACGTATTGTTTAGCTTGGACCAAAGCAGTACCATTCACTACTGCAGTAGTGACAGGAGTTGCAGTATTGTTCTTTCTGTTCATGGAGAGATGTTAGAACAGGAAATACGTTATGAGGGACCAAACACCTGCTGCCACAGTCTCCAAAGCACGTGCACACACACACACACACTAACAAAAACACAAACAGACCACACAAACCACATTTGGGAAAAAACACTAAGCTGCTTTTGTTAGCAGATGTCACCAAACTGTTTGACTAGTAGTTTCTGCCACAAGTCCAGCTGTTGTACAACTGTCTATTTTGCGCTCATAAGTGCATGAGAGACTACAACGGTTTTCTAATGTTTCACTTCATTTATTTTAACAGGCATGGAAGAAGCGGTGGTTCATACTTCGCAGTGGCCGCATGAGCGGTGACCCCGACGTTCTCGAGTACTACAAGAATGACCACTCCAAAAAACCCATTCGAGTCATCGACCTTCATTGCTGCGAGCAGGTGGACGCTGGCCTGACTTTTAAGAGGAAGGAGTTCCAGGACAGCTACGTGTTTGACATCAAAACCTCTGACAGAATTTTTTATCTTGTGGCTGAGACGGAGGAAGAGATGAACAAGTGGGTCCGATCCATCTGCCAGCTGTGTGGGTTCAACCAGTCTGATGACAACCATGGTAGGAAAACCTGACCTGTTTTTGATACCCTGTAATTCTGCCTGCGATTCCTGCCTCCTGTTCTATCATGAGTTGATTTAGGCAAAGTGTTTAATGTTATCATATCTAAACAGAAGATGTAACCAAACTAGTCCTCAGCATCAAACTTTCTTTCTATTTGTTTTTTTTTTTTCTTCACATTATCCTGACAACACATTTTATTACACTGCAAGTAAAAAAAAACCCATCAAAAAACATTTCTTTATTATCAGTATTACTTGTGGGTTTTGGCCAAGATTAGATCAAAATGGCCATCTGTGCAGACCACAGAACAGTTGCACTTTTATTTTTAACGCCTACTTTACTTCATTGACTTAATTTAACAAACTACGTCTAAAATGCAACAGAATTCTGATCACCAGTATTAGACAAGAGAAAGAAAGGAAATGATTAAAACCCAACCAACCACATTTTGTCTTGTATCATTGTCATTGCACACATTGGACAAATGTACACAAGACACTGACTTTATGTTTAAATGTTTTGTCTCATATTCCTCATTGACCAGGGTTTAAAACAAATCCTTGATCGGTTTAGATCAAGTTCAACTATTTATTTTGGCCACTATGTGTCTTTTTCAATCTCCTCTATGTAATTTTCTGTGAAGAGTGAAGTAACAGCACCATAAAACACAGTAGATTAAAACAGCACATTTGATCGGATGCACTTACTGATACATTTATTTTCATGCCATAATGTTCATATGTAAAATACCCAGTAGTGGAGCAGAGCTGGCCGTTCACCTGCATGTCATAAATTGCTGTTTATGACCAAGTCTGTCCTCTGCTCCTGTCGTTAATTATCCACACAAAAACAAAAAGAAAAAAAAAACACATAATTTATAACTGTGCTTCAGTATAGTTACTCAAAACTGTTTTCACCCAGGCAGCAGTGAGTGGGATTTATTGGATTTTATATTGAAAAGGTAATGTTTTTATTACAACCTGACTGATTTATTGAATGGCTATTTAAATCAAACAGCATGTTTTTCAGTCTTGATTAATTTATTAATTTAGCGACACAGTTACAGAGTCAGACAGAAATGCTAAGATTTAGGTATAAAAATGTTTTTATTTATTTATTTATTTATAAATAATAAGTGTTCCTTGTGCCTCTGAGAGTATTCTGTGCAGTGTAAAACAGATAAACCTTTACTATCTGATATGCTCATCACCAATGCAGCATGGCCATGTTTTCAGTGTCACATCACAGTTTGTGTAAAATCCCCCTCGTTTTCATAACAGTTTGCTTTGGTTTTGTTTCCCCGTCGTCTGGCAGCTGCAGGACGTTAATCTGGGCTCACATGGCTGATCTTGTAACATGCACTGTGTCCAGGTGTGGAATTCATACTAAAATAAAAAACAGCTGTAGAGAGTTCAGTGGATGATAGTAAATATTGTGCACATCATGAAAGAGAATCACTCAGGCAGAGGTTCCACAACTAGCTAAAGGTTCTCTGGGGAACTCTGTTTTTGAGATTTGTCTCCAGTCAGGAGGGTGTGGCTGGGATTCAGCGCTGGAAGAAAAGAGAGTTTATGTCATGACAGCTGCTTTAGTGATGGTGGTCCCTTCGGTGTAAACACCACCACAGGTTATATCAGTCATCTCTCTCTCTGTTTTCACTTAAATGTCAACTGGCCATTTCTGTGAAGTTTTATCTTTCACTCTGAACCCTCCACATCCGGACAGAGTCAGTGTTCACATGCACAATCTACATGCAAAGTAAAAAAAATAGTAAAAATCAGTTTACAGGATCAGCGCAACGGAGAAGAAAAACTATTATAATATAATACTATTATATTTTACAGGATCAGCGCAACGGAGAAGAATAACTATTATAAGTTAAAACTAACTTCATTGCTGCCTGGAATGCAATATTAAGATTAGATTGATTGACAATCTATGTATACGGTTTCATTTTCTTTGTTTGTTTTTGATTATTTATCAAAATAAGGTATTTAAGTAAAAACCCACTTAGAATCAGGTCAGAGTTGAATAATATCAGCCTGTCTCACTGTCATTAGCCACATTTTTTCATTAAGTACATTTCTTATACATAGAGGATAATTGTTCATCCAGAACTATTGTAGTGTGTATTTATCACAACCCCTGCAGGAAAAAGAAAATGACCTACTGCAATAACATTGGGTTGTGTTGCTTCGCATTCTACTTTCGGCCTCCTGTGAACTGCACAACTCCAGTTGGCCAACACATCAGTTGCTAAGCATCTAGACTGGTTCTGCAGACACCAACCGACTCGAGGTCTGCAACACAAGTCATAACCTGCATTATAAGCTGTGATGTTATCAACAACGTCACCTCTGTCATCAGCTATGCGTGTCGCGTTGGAAATTGATTTACTGTGGACACACTCTTTACTCTCAAAGTAAAACAGTTGCCGCTTCTTAGTGGGAACTTTCTTACTCACACTTGGAATGCCACATTGGGTGCATTTTCTAAGAATTACAATGACTGGAAAACTCTTCTGCACAGGACAAACTATCAACATCAGTATAATTCAGAAGGGCACATTCATTAGGCATTTTATTACCCCGTGCGGAGAAAAAGAAAATGCCTTTGAGGCAACAATAAAAAAATTATATTTAAAATAAGTAGAACTTAGTTAGAAGTAGATCAACATTAACATGCACCCACACCTTAGCAGTAATCTATAAAGTACATTCCTTTGCTGCAAAACCAACTTTCTGTGACATACTTTCCCAATAATAACATAATGTTAAAACACATTTATCCTTCCTTGGAAAAAAATGACCTAGTTGTACTAACTTCCTGTGTGTATGACAATGGAACATCTTTCTCTAAAATGCCCCTGGTTACTATTGTCTTTAGGTCTTATGGCTAGTTTTGTGCACGACAAGGGCCTGTAAGTGTAAGTTTAAGTACTGGATGAATTTCTGTTACTGGTG
>NC_024310.1:6618048-6623569 GCF_000523025.1 Cynoglossus semilaevis | reverse complement strand
GTTCCAGCTTCTGTGAATCAGAACAAAAATCCAGATTCTTATTAATTATGGTGACAAGCCATCTTAACGTATTCAAGATTTTGCCAATGCCATCTCCCATGGCTTTATTTTGGATACAGCATACAGCTTGACCATGCCCCATATATGAACATGACATTGCATCATTCTTTAAAAAATGTTTGCCACAGGATGAACATTGAAGATGTAGTTGGTTTTGTAACAACATGGTTAGCAGATATTCTCTCTGAGCCCTGGGTTCATTGTCTAGAACACACCACTGAACTAATAACTTTTACAAAGATTTCATGCAGATTAACGTTGCCCACCATTCTTTGTAAGCCCCCCATCATAGCTCCATGGACTTGTCTACTTTGCCTGTCCATTTTGCAGTCCCCATGAAAAGCACTCCAGATTGAAACTACCAATCGATACTGACCAGAGGTGGCTTAGCGTGTACTGTAAAGCAAAACAAGCATTTCACACGAGAAATGTCTTAACAGCCTGATCATTTTCTTGCTGCAACAGCACTCCTCCCACAGCTCCACTGATTTCCATGTCCGCACTTGTGATTGTTACACTGATCCTGTGCTTAAAAGCGGTCACAGTTTCAAGTCACACAGCCTTAATCAGTTGGAACATGATTCTGTGGGATTTGTAATCATTCTTTGATTTGGTGACTCAGACATACTTGGGATATTTTGTAGCCAGGAGACGATGAATGTTCGCAATCCTCTTTCAGCAGCAACAATATGTTGTGGGTTTGTCCTCCAGGCTGACAGCTGGAGATCTGAGACGGTGTGTCACCAAACAGACTGGGAGTTTCACACTAAGTCAGATGATGACACAGACGAGAGGAGCACGAACACCAAATTATGTGAAGGTGGAAATCATGTGCATATGTGAAGGAGACAGAAGGTGTTAGCATCAGGCACATCAACGTGGGTGTCTGAGATTCATATTTGTAGATTTTCACAGTCATAATATTCCACACAACAGATGCAAGTGTGTTGTGTTTTCCTTTACTGTTGCTTCAACGTGTTAGTAAACAATATTTCTCTAACCTGTCTAATATTTACGCATTGGCACATCAGTAATCAGAAATAAAACGGCCCACTGAGTTGGAGGTGGAATGTTGTAATGTTCACAGCTGTTGTATTGATTTATAGTGAAGAAATGGAAGGTAAAGTTATCTTAAAGTCCAAGTGGAGGTGTTCTGCCAGTGAGAAACACTATGATTTATTGAGGTCTTCTCGCTTCACATTTCAAATCTGCTTCCTTTTAGAGGTATTGGTTTCTTCTTTGTCTGCTCAGGCAGACTCTTTGGCTCGGCGATAACAAAACAAAATGTAGCTTCTACTTAATGTCAGTCAAAACAGTGTGCAGTGTTTAACATTGTTGTGGCACAGGACTGGTGCCGTTAACAGTCACTGAGCATGTCAAATTGACTTGAGTGATGTCTGTTGAACCAGATATGTGTAATTTACAGGTACTGCAGGCATGGAGAAGATCTGCTGTTAGGTTTAGTTAGAGTGCCCTCTGCATGACATTGCAGTAACTACCCCTGATGCTGTCAGCCTAGTCAAATTTGAGCTTGGATCTCAACCATGATTCAAACAGCACCTCAGACTCAGCTGGATGATCCTGTGTGGAAGATGATCTTGATTAAATGTGGTTAATCAGCAGTGACTTTTGAACAGTGAACACATTAAGATGTGTTCAAAGATAAGTGAGAAAAGTGGCACCTGGAAAAGCACCTCTATTGATGTTTTTAAAATGTTAAGAGCTGAAGTAAATCAGTCATCATATAGAATCAGGTGTTATTAATTCTTGATGCCATTCAATTATGTCCACTAGATATAATAATAATAGATTAGGACTCTTTCTGTCTGAGAGCACTAACAGCACTTTACTGACTAGCGGTTTATCCTTAACTTTCCAGTTTTGTTTAGTGAAAACAGCTGAGCAGTCTGGCAGTGTAAAATATTAATAATAGTATATATAATAACACTCCTCATTACAGCCCGTTAAGCAATGTTTGAATGTTGTGTTCAGAGAATTCTAAATAACACATACGACATTATTGGTTATAGCATTATCTTATTCTGAACCTGTTCTGTTTTTAGTCCGAGTTTCTGTCATGAGTTGTGAGCTGTTTCGGGAAACTGAGGTTTGACAACACAGACAGCACTTGTTGAAAATTTCACAAGTCTTTTCTTTTCACACAAACACATACTTGCAAAAACCCCAAACACATTTGTAATAGGTGCGATACAGAGACACTTTGTTAACTTTGTTAACTAACTTTTTGATCAGCATTTGTTTTTTGTTTTTTTCTCTTAAATTAACTCAAGGTTTGCATAACTATTCAATGAAGAAATTCATGCATAGGCAACTTGACAAAAGAGGTGAAATGGCTAAAGAATTTGAAATTAAAAATTGTAGATCTGCTCTGCATCATGCATGCATTAATGTTGTAATATGTTAACAATGACATATTCATTGTACCGAGCTTTCCTAGTAACTACCAACTACTGAACTGATATAAAACACAAGGACAATGTATATATGTGTAATACAAAGAGTAAATAATGTATAATTGTAAGGTAAATAAAACTCCAGCAGTCATTGTCCCTTCTTTGCTCCTCTCTTTGTCTCATGTAGTTATATAAACATGTGCTTCTCCCCTCCCAAAATGCCCTTTGTAGGCATTGATTTTTGTTGAAATAATGAGGCTCCATGGCAGGGGAAGGTCAGGTTTCTGCTGCTACACAGCCGCCTGACAATGGTCTGCTGTTGCTGCCACTGCTTTGCATCCCATGATACCGCTGGCTTCAGAAAGATTGGTGGAAACCAGAGACTTGAGAATGCACTCGGTGCACCCATCATCAAAGTCATCAAAGGGGAGCGATGGGATTTGTGTCTAGTACGAATTTACACATAAATCACAAATCAGGTTTATACATTCACTGCAACGCATTCAAATCTGTGCAAAGTGAAGGACTGCAGTGGTTACTACCACTGGAGATATTGAACACAGTGATGTTTGGACTGCTGTAACGCCTAACATGTGATTTTGTCCGATTTCCCGATCCTCACAGTCTGCTGGTGGGCGTTGGCCCTGATGTCTGATAGTGATGGCGTGTGTTTGCACCGAGGGAGATCCGCCCTCAGGCACAATCTAATGAATGGAACATCGTCTCGTCAATCATGGGCTTTGTTCTGCTCCCTCCTGACTGTTTGAACTCAGAGAAATGGATAATGTTGAGTGAGACTTTACTCATCCTTTATCTTTTATGTTCTTTTTGCTTTGTCTTTTGCAGCTATTCTTTTTTGCCCTTTGGTTTAATATTCTCCATTCTGCATTTTGACGGTACTGTCTGCTGTGGCAGTTCTATATGTAGTTTAACCTAAAGCAGTGGTTCTCAAACTGTGGTACGCGTACCACCAGTGGTACACAAGAGCTCTCTAGTGGTACGTGGGGAAAATTAATATTTTCACATTTACATTTTCAATTGAATAAATCTGAAACATACCCTGGACAATTAATACAACATTTAAACATAAACATCTCTCCTGTCGTGGAAGCTAACACTGAAGGCCTTCGCTGCTGTATTCTAATGTTGGTCATCATGGTGGTACTCAGAGAGCTCAGTGTTTTCTCAGGTGGTACAGAGTATAAAAAGTTTGAGAACCACTGACCTAAAGTCCTAGTAACATCCCTATATTTGCTTCGGGGTCAAGCTTTTTTTACTTTGGTTAAAATCTTGAATTAGGTGTATAAAAATGTTTCAAAGCTGCTGAAATTGAATTATTTGGATTGTTTGAAAGAAAACTGGTTGGGTGTTTGCCTCTCTCTGTGCCTCTGGGTAACTGATTTACATTTACTTTTATTGAGTTCATGTGGTTTAGTGTTAAAATGAGTAGATAAGAGTTTTACACCAGTAGTTTAAAATAAACCGAAAAGAAAGAATTTAAAATTGACCAAAAGGAAATAGACTAAAAAGCACCCCAAATCTAAGTCAAACAGCTTTCACTCCTAGAAACCGAGAAACCATTGGAGAAATTGCACAATTTGAAGTAGCAACAGATGATATTTAACGTTGGTTTACATACTTACACTTACACCCGGCATATAATCCAGTTTAAAAACTATCCAAAATGTGAAACAAGCTGACAGATAATTCAAAGTTGGCCTGAAATAATAATAAAGTTGACCAACAGTAAGTTGATGATTTCTGCTACAAACAATAAAGTTAATAGAAAAATCCACTAAGCTTTTAATTTTGTATTAAAATTGGTCTTCATTAGCTACAGAGTACTTTACCCTTAAAAGTGACAAAACAGAAGAAAGGTTAGTAGAAATAACCACTGGTGAGCCAAAATAAATGTCAAAGAGCAGGCTGTTGCCAAAGTCACATTTGAATATATGAATATTAAAAACGCGTATACAACAAAATGAAATGACACTTCAACCGAATGTTTAGAAATTATGCATCTGTGTACAGTCTGTCTCCACTTCTCAGTAATGATTAAAGGAGGAGCTACAGTTGAGACTGTGGTCAGTTTTTGCTGTGTTCATGCTGAAGAAATGACAGTTAAAAACTGACCGACACTGGCAACACATAAACCTTTCCTGGTGGGGTAAGAATTTCACAATGAGTAACAAAGTATCCAAGACGTTGTGTCATGTAAAGCAAAGAGCAGGACTTCAAGGTCAATTTAAATGATGACGGCTTAATTTAAAAAAAGAAGAAATCCTGCAAAATAAAAAAATATATATCTGTTTCTCTTTTTTCTATGTTAACCTTATGTTAGCTCTAGCAGGCTAATGCTATAAAATTCCCAGCTAATTCCACAATATTTTCAGCATACTTCTACTTTTTTGTATATTTTGTTTGCTTTATTTTGTGAACAAGACTATATTTACTTGTTTTTTTGTTGTTGTTTTTTTCTTCTTTTTTTTAATTTATTGGCTACCTTAGACATTGGCTACCTGAGACATTGGGGTAACCCTAAGTCGTCCCTTTTCTGTGTTTTGTTTGTTTTATGGAGTTCCCTTTTTCTGAATTTTAGCTTGTTTTTGCTAACTTCTTGGCTTTGGATAACTCTTTGTCTAAGTTTCTGTTGTCTTAACTCATGTTGTTTGTCTTTTTTTCCGTAAATTTAGATTTTCCTTAGATATATGCAAAGCTCTGTCCATTAATACTAGTCTGATATCCATGTATAGTATACTATGAGTTTATTGCTATAATATATATTGGTTTTTGGAGTAAGAAAAAAAAGACTATCACATTGTGCATTCACCAAACATCACTCTGTGTTTCCAGATTAGATCTGTTCATTTTCTGTGATGCACTGTTTTGTCAGAGGCATTTATCTCATATACTTTGGCCCTGGCCAGTTCTGCCTGACGCTTATCCAGTCCCGCCTCATTTTTGATGTGATGTTTTTCTTCCATCCACCATCATATATCATTTTGAGGTGTTATCTGCTGCCCATGATCTTCCCTACGTTTGACATG
>NC_024310.1:6616220-6618026 GCF_000523025.1 Cynoglossus semilaevis | reverse complement strand
ATGGTGTTCTGTCAGTTGCTGTTTAAACATTACTGTGTGTTCAAGGTGGTTAGTGGAACTAATAATATTATCATCAATGGACACTACTTTCTCACTTGACCATGATTCTTGAGTGAGAAATTCCACTTTGTTTCTTTCTGTGAAGCATCAGTGAAACAGCTCTCCCCAGTTTTTACCCCACCCATCGCTGCTCCATCCCAGCATCTCCTTTATCATCCAGTTATGCCACAGAGAGCTCCCAGCCCCCTCTAACCACACATGCAAATGGACTCCACTCTGTAGCCTCCAGGGACACACTGTTGCTTTAAAGAGCCTCTGTTCCAGCAGATGCATGTATAGCAAACAAATGCATTTACTTTACTTGAAATACAAGGATGTAGGACTGTGAGAAAAACACTAGTTGTTCCACGAGGCTCATTTCCAAATCAAATACTCAGTATAGAAATAGTAGTAGTATCCTGACCTGAACCACTCCCGTCAGATGAACATGGACAGACAAACATACGCTCCATGTGAATGAGAACTCCAGTAGGGATTAGATTTGATCTTCTGTGTGGACATTTATTAGATACTAGTCCAAATCACTGTGTCAGAAATAAGGAAAAGGTATGAAATCTGTAACAATTTATTACATTGACTATTATATGTAAGCAAACAAAATTAAAACAAGTTAGAAAGGTTTCAATAAGGTAGAGCTTCAGGTCAGACAAAGTAACCAAAATAAGTCAACAAATAAACCACAGTTGGTCCCAAAATAGCCATAATTACAAGCAGCTTAAAGATGGCTGACATATTACAAAAATTCAGGCAAAAGCATTTGGCTGAATTTTTCTGTCCTGGTAGTGGGATGTTTAAAATATTTTTAAGAAAGAAGCTAAAACACTTACTTCTGTCTGTTCTGCTGTCATTTCACTATACCATGAGGGAGCCACATGGGTGTTGGAACAGTGAACACACCATAGAACAGCCATTTGAATTCTCTTTGTTCAGTCTCTCAATTATAGCTCTGGTTTCTCTGAGGCTGGAAGCAGAGGAGCCCAGAGGAGGGAACAAAGTCTTAGATCTCTTGATGTATATTATACTGACATGTTACTACAGTATATTCATGGAGTTATTGTCACATGACATAAAACACCAAACCATGTTTGAGGTCCTCTACCATCATCCCCATGTTAGGGCACAAATTAGATGCTGTTTTCAAGGTCACGTCTGTTGGCTCCATGTCATGAGATGACCTCATATAAGGGGCTGCCCAGCAGAGCCTTGACGAATCAAAGGTTAATTTATGGAGTAGCTGTGTCAGCACACGAGCTATATTCTTAAAGCACAATGTCTTATGAAACCATTAAGGAAATTGCATTTTTCTCAGCACTCAAACTAAAGGCATGTGAAGAGTGTTGCATGATTCACTTTTACATATTTTAATCTTGGTAAAAAGCATAGTATTGAGAGAAGTCACATGTCTCCATGTTCCGCTACATCAGACACACTTCTATTTAATAGTTAAGTGCCATTTCTATTTTTAAGCCTATTTTCAAATTAGGTTATTGTGCGTAATTCTGACCAGACTGAGGAAATGAACATCCTACGAAGACGTGCTTGTTCTCCACTGATCTAGTATGTTTCTAATTTTGGCCCCTGCGGCCAGTTTCTATTAGATTTTGCTCTAAGTGCAGATGAGTCAGTAGGTGATGTATTACAAAGTATAATTGAAAGATTGCTCATGAACCCAGACTCAGGCTATTCGACTCTGAAAAGACATTTGTCATTCACCAAGAAGATAGTTCCTTTAGTGCAGGGCAAGTC
>NC_024310.1:6569275-6616191 GCF_000523025.1 Cynoglossus semilaevis | reverse complement strand
CGTGGGAAGAACGCCCTGTGTCTTTAATGTGCTGTTTATGTTGAAGCTTTAGATTTTATAGATCTAGAAAGTTCTTAGACAAATGCTATATTTTGTCAGATGCCCGTGCCCCCAGTATTCTAGGACATAATACTGTCTGCAGAGTAACAGTGATGTGCAGTAACAGGAATGACTATTTGAAGTTGTTTTGGGAGTTGTTTTCCAACATCTTATAGTAGAGGACTCATCGTAAGTTCAGTTTCGACAGTGTCAAAACCTATTAATTTATTCGTCTTTTAACCTGTGCAAATCATTTCTTTCTTTTTGCGTAGGGAGCTGGAGCACACTTTAGGCGGTGGCAGGGTTCACTGGCTCCATCAAACACTAACTCCTGTTCTACTGTTTGACTTCAAATTACAATAAAAAAAATTATAAAATTTGAAAAAAAATTGGACAATTATTTATATGCAAAAAATCATATCAATGGCAGCGCCTAAACAAACTTTTTTTTCCAAAATTTAGTAATAAGTAATAAAATTGGTAATACTAAGTAAAAAGTAATTAAAAAATTGTTGGTTTTGTTTGCCTCAGGTGTGAATAAATGTCTTGGCAGTTTCCCTAAAGTCAGTCAGAGGAAACTAATTGTACTAAGCACACTGTGTGTTGGAGACTCATCAAGTCAGTAACATATCCTGAACTCTTCACAGCCAAGTCTCAGGGCAGCCTGGATCCTGGGCAGCTTTCATTTTACTGTTTAATATTTTTCATCTATAGGATGCACTATAATAAATGACGTATTTTACTGCCCTATATCAAATGTTACAGTGCATTAACCAATGAAGGAAATTGACTGGAAAAAACAAGGAAAAGGTTTCAGTGTTTTTGTTTTTCCACTCATTTTTTTTTTCTATTTTTGTGTTGTGGTCTCACTCACTTGATGGAACTGCTTCCCGGCGGTAACATATATCATCAGATCCATTAGTGTCACTGATGAGCCATGCAGGCTATTCCATCAACAGACTGGACCAGTCCTTTTTTTCATTTGGTTCAGAAACATGTCATATGAGGCAGATTATCAAACAAATTAAATAAAAAACAAAGGCAGACACACAGAACAGGATATTTGATAAAAACTGTAAAGATTTCTCTGACGCTCCTCGTGGTCTTGGATTATTCCTCTCATCGAGTCTGCTTCTGTGGCTGTGCATGCGGACTCAGTGGAAGAAGTGACGCTGTGTGATGAATCAATATATCTACCCATGTTAGTGGGCCGAGTGCTCACCATACGGGATGAAAGCTTTTACAAAGCTTTTTGTGGAGAAATGAGATGATGCCTAAACAGCCTGGGGAGAGTAGAATCACTCAGAACAATGCTGTAATTGAGGATCAGTGGGATGGGGTGTGGTGTCGGGGTTGGTGGTGGTGGTGGTTGAAGGGGGGGCGGGGGGTGTTCTCCCTGCCTGTGTGGCTTTTCCATGGGCCTGGGCATCTCACTGATGTCCACTGGCCTGAAGACCCCACAGCAGAGGCATTTTCCCCGACAGGCATGGATGTGACCTCATTTATTCAACTGGGCCCCAGAATACCCCACCTCCCACCCCCAGCCTCTGACCACTCCACATGCATGCACAAATGGTCACACACACACACACACAAAATCACACAGTGCATTTGTGTGTTTTTGTGTTTTCCACCGCGGCTGCGGCACTTGTGCATGGTCAGCTCCCACCATGACTCACAGACAGATCACGGCCTGAGTCTGAAAGGCCATTTGACCCATAACATGCTCTGTAGAGGTCTGACGAAGGAGAGTAATGCAGGAGAAGGGAGGGGCGGTAGACTGTGAGTCAGGAGGAAATGAATCAAAGGAGCCAAAATATTTAAGCAGTAGTTGTTTGGGTTCTTCGTGATCTGTTTTTCTTATACTATAAGAGACACTGGCAAAAGGCAAACAAAGAAGTGAATGTGTGTGGGATACACATTGAAATATTAAAACCCAGACACAGTGATTAAAAACTGCTAAATAATAATAGAAGTAGTCGTAAAAAGTAGTAGTAGTATAATATTTTATAGCTACAACATGCATTTTTAATTTATAATATTTAAAATTTCCATATTTAAACAATAACTCATTTTTAACTTTATGGTAAAGTTGTATTTAATGACAAGGACTGGCATAGTGACTAGAGGATGATGAGCAAGGAATAGCTATAAGATATAATGGATATAAAAATAGATTTAAAAAAAATAATGCTGCTAATCTATTTATTTTTAATAAAATGACTAAAAAGAATAAAAATAATAAAATTTAAATTAACCATAAAAATATGGACTGTCTTTTTTTTTTTTAAGATCCCCAAAAAGTTATGTAGGAAGAGAGGTGGTTTCTCTCAGGTGTTGAAATTTCATTCTAGCTGTTGCCACAAAAAATATTTGCAGCTTCAGTTTCACTCATCACTTTATCTGTGCTTCTATAAATCCTTAAATTTAAAAGATTCAGTGAGGGATGAATATATTTCTACTTTTAACCACCAGCTTGTTTGTGCACAGCACCATGGGTCGATGGATCAGTGTGCCTCCCACTCTACTCCCACTGCTCAGTGTACAGTACGTCCACACATTCTGGCCTCCCGCCCAGTCTGTGTGCAGCAGCATCCTCTAAGATTGCCTCTCTGCAGACTTCACAAACTGGGGTGGTTTCACTGTACAATAGGGTGTACTGTATTTTCTCCTGTATTTTTCAACTTCTCTCACTGTAGTAGTTACTGTAGTGTCTTGACTGTGTATGTGTGTGTTATTCCCTCTACCCTGAAGGTAGATGGTGGTGTGCAGCTGCAGCAGAGCTTCTCCCCTGCAGCGATCAATACTTTTTTGACTGTAGACGCGTGTTGTTCTCAGAGTCCTGCTGTGCAACAACAACAGTCAGCTCAATAAAATCAACCAAAGCTCATTGACCCCACTGTAGTCACAGTAACCTGGATCATGTGATTATAGGCCACTCACAGCCTGCGGCCCAAAAAAAGCAGAAGAGTTGTTTTGCTCTCCTCCCTTGAGGCACATTCATCCTTTCTATTGATCAGAGAGCAGACTGAAAGCTACTGAATACAAGACTCCCTACTAGGCAAGGTCAGATAAAGCCCAGAATGCCTTTCAAATCTGAGGCTTAGATTTGACTGTGCCTGAGTTACAAAAATGTGGAAGTTACTATACTTACTATGTGGAGAATACTATACTTAATCTACTTTCTGTATCATAAAACTTCCCTGTCTCCTTATGACAGCGTTTCAGTTCTCATGAACATACGGGTCAACCGATCAATAAGTGTGATTTCTCCTGTCTGCAGATGGCAGATTGCACCATATGCCTCGGTCAGTCGGAGCAGATGTCAGCAGCTCTACAACACCTCTGCCCGGAGAGCGCAAGTCATCTGCCCCCATCCACTCCAGCCAGCCGGTGCTCTTCACCTTTGACGTGCCTGTGCGCCACTCGCACCACGGCTCCTTATCCAACAGTGCACCACAGGACTACCTCCTTCTCCACCAGTGCATGAGCAGGAAGACTGAGAGTGCAAGGTAAAGGTCGGGACCCCAGACGTCCTGTGTCAGTTTCCTGTTATGCATAAATGCAGGTCAACGTACAGGTTTATGGCACTTCCTCAGTTGAGAAGCCCCCCAACCCCTAAGGGTTTCAACTACTCTGTGTCTGTGTGCGTGTGTGTTACATAACAACTAACCTTTTGAAAACTTAAAATTTCACTATAAATGTAAAATTTGTATACATTATGTATTTATAACTCTGTTTGAGATAAGGAACCACTTCCAAAAAGAAGAGAAAAAAATGTGAACAAAAGTGTTGAAACTTTTGTTCTTTAAACTTTCTTTTAATTTTTTTTTTACAATAATAAACCTTCATCCCTGTTAATTCTTTTCTTACATATTTTATGGCAAAAATGGCATAAAGCCCAATAAAGAACATGTTAACAAGATCATCATATTTAAGCTTAGCTAATATGACTCATATTGGCTTGGATGTAGACAGACTAGGAGCTGTTTGTTTGTAACACTCAGGCCCTCTATTAGCATTCACCTCACCTCCAGCTCCTGTCATGCCCACCACCAGGAATCAAAAAGCTGTTGCTATATCGAAGTCATTCAGCAGACAGGTGGTACAGTAGAAGATCAATGAGGCTGAGGCTGTAATTCATCACTCCTATAGGATTGGACTGGCCTGTGATAGAACTGCCCCATTCAGCCGCTAGACCCCAGTGAAACATGGGAAATCAAAGCTTGCAGTCCATCAACATGCAGATTTTTTCTATCACTGCCCTCAACAGCTGCTGGTCCATGTCTGAGAATATTGAGACTAGCATTTCAGGATGGTCCGTGATACTGGGCAGATCAAGAAGTGGTATGATTTAATCCATGTGAAAGGTCCACACTTGGCCTGAGTGTTGCAGCAAAAAAAACATGGATTGATTATTGAAATTCTGAGGGTACAGCAAAATGCTCTGTCAATATTCATCATGTTACCCTGATGCATTATTCATGTCAATCTGATACATTTCTAATTAAGACACATGACATGGCTGTAGTGCGAAGCAATGCATATTCATAAAGTCTAAGAAACAATTAGTGCAGGCACCAAGAACTGAATCATTGATTTTCTTTTTTCTTTTTTTTTCTTGATCTCGGAGCCATCAGCCAAGTCGGCCCATTGCTGGGGTAAATGAGCAGAAATGTCTAAGCTGTGGGGTTAGTGGTACTTCTGAAGGTCGAGACACACAGACAAGGCAGAATAAATGAGGCGTGTCCCTGGGGACAGTCCTGGAGGTTTTTAAAGTCCCTGTAATGTCAGCATTCAAATACGGTTGCCCTCAGTCTGTCAACTGTCTGGAACCTTGTAAACCGAACAAGCTGGTTCCAAAGGTAATCAAGAACCGATGCAGACCTCACACGTGCAGTGTTGTAATTAAAAATGGTGGGAGTTTAACATCGGAGAGCTATACCACCATCTAGTGGTCATTTGGGTACTCTCACTGATATTATTATAAATTGCAACACACCCTCATTACACTTAACGTTGCTCAATACACAGACAGTTCACGTGTTGTTTAGACACTTCAGGAACTTATAAACCAACCCAACAGACCAACGTCAATGGTTTTGTCTCATCTCAAATAATGAAAACATAAGGTAAAGATTGACTTGATTGTATTATTGTGTCTGTATTTTCAGGAGTGCCAGTTTCTCCCAGGCCACACGAAGCAGTCTGTTTATGGGCAGCGACTCTGCAGTGCAGAAACTCCCTCATGGCTTTTCCCACTGTCTTAACGGCATGGGCGCCCAGCTGCATGGTTTCTCTAGTCTGCCCAAACCCGGAAAACACCAGTTACCATTCCATGACGACTCAGCCCAGGAGGCCTGTTACGTCCTTCCGCGGGGATTCAGCCCAGAGGCGCCGTCATACAGTGGCATAGGTGACACTGACCTGGAAAATGAGGAAGTTTACACTTTCAAAACACCCTGCAACACCCTCGCCACGATGCACAGCAACGAGCGTGTGACGGACAACTATGACCTCCCCACACCACCTGGCTCCTTCTACCAGATCCCACGGACATTTGACAAGAATCACAATTCTTTAACGCCGTCTAGCTCCGAGTCCTCCTGTGCTCCGCCTCCCAGGCCGCCTAAACCTAACCAGGGGTCAGAGGGCAGGTGGGGGAGTCCCAAGTCAGTAGGAAGTCAGAACGGAGAGGTGACGTCCGCTGTGTCAGTTATCCCACGCAGGAATACTCTTCCTGCTGTTGAGAACATCAGGCTACACCGAGGTACGCTGTTCCTGCTGCTGCAGACACATCTTTTGAAATCACTCACTTCACCTGTTTCCTGTTTTCAAATGCAACTCCAGCTCCATCACTTCATCCACTTGTGGTTTTGCGGCGACTACTCACTTCCTTTTTCCTCCCCTACGTTCTCCTTCTCTTTTCCTTTTCCGCTGTCTCTCTTGTACTGACCACCAGTTGAACAGAGGCAGACGGGGGCAGATATGAACATACTCTGTGCAGTGGAGGGACTAATGAAATTGAAACCTTTGTAGCCTTCTCCTGAATGTCTGGTTCCAGGCTGATGAGCACTGAAAAAACACGTGCATGGCCTCTTAGTATCCTGTGTTCTCTGCTTTGTAAAGTTCACTCTCAGGCCTCATTCAGCCAGAGGCAGTGATTGACCTCAGGCTTCTGTTAGTGAAACTACAGGCTGTTCACACACCTGTGCTGCAAAGATGATAACGGCCCAGCGATGCAGTTAATGAAATGTCAGTCAAGTTTGGGTTTTTTCCTTTTTAAAATCTCATTGGAATTTTTTTTTTCGCTCTCTCTTACAGAGGGCGAAAAAAACATACTTTTTTTCTTTCAGAAGGTATTACACTGGCAAATATTGATTTTTTTTTTCTCCTTTCCATTTTTACAGGCTCCTCCTTTGAAACTAACAGTCATCACCGTCCTATTCATTTCAACAACTCAGGCCAGTCTGTGGAGTCTGTCAACGACGGATTCAGCTCCTATTTGGTGAGTTGCTGTCTGTATGTTACTGAACTGTGCTTTTTAATAGATACTGGAATTATAACAACAGAGACATATAAAATAAACTAAATCACCAACAAAACTAACTGTTAAACTAATTGTTAGACAAAGACATATGAAAAAATATAAACATAATATATTAAATAACAAAATGTTATTTTTGTGTTGTGCTGCTTTTATTTATTTTTTAATCACAAAAATAACACAAAACACCACTAAACCATGTGTCATAGTAGATCTCACTACTGTCTTAAATTTTTCATCTTTTGCTGCTATTCCTCCGTCCCCCCTGACACTTGTCCCCATCATCCATCCTACCTTGCCACCCTTTTCCTCCTACATAATCTGTTGACCTATCCATCACCATAGCAGACAATAAAGGACTCAGAGCTTATCCCTGGTATAACCCAGACTCTATGTTGAACCCATCTGCTCACCTAACTACTTCTTGCTGGCCGTATATATGTCCTGCACCACCCTCACATTCTTCTCTGCCGCTCTATTGTCACATGCAGTGCCACAGCTCCGTTTTACTTGTTTTTTCTGGTGGCTGCTTTATTGTATTTAAATTATCTGTATTTTTGTAATAGTTTAAATTTTCTACAAACATCATGTTAAAAAACTTTCATCAGGAAACAGCATAAACCTAAAGCACCAATGCTTTTTTTAAAAAAAGGATATTTTAAACAAACATCTGAAACATTTTGTTTGGTGCCGTAGTATTATTTTCCATGTTTGTACTCTGAGAGTTTACTACACGTGCCCAATGTGTCTTTTCACACCAGAGATCCAAAACCCCTCTGACTCGCTCAGACAGCGGCAACTCTGATGACAACTATGTTCCCATGAATCCCGGCTCCTCACCGCTCAGCGCTGCTCTGGCTGACAGTCCTAAAAATATCTATATTCCCATGAGCCCAGGGCCACATCACTTTGATTTCCCACAATTCGCTGCAACATTACCTGCCCGTAAGGGAAGCAGCGCCTCCATGTGTCAAAGGCCCGGTCGTCTCAGTGATGTCACACCGCCTCCTATCAACCGCAACCTCAAACCTAACAGGAAATGTAAGTTTTTGAAGCTTGGTTGTCACTCTGCAAAAGTCTGAGTTGTTATTGTGAAATCAAATCTGTGGTGTCTCACAGGCAGAAAGTTTCGGGTTTGAGTCCAGTTTTATTCAGAAATCTTTCTGTGCTGGACACATTGTGAGTGCATGTGATGATGCAGAAGGTGGATAAAGAACAGTAGAAGGAAAAACACACTGATCCTGTTAAGGCTGGTAAATCCTTGCCTCCTTATTTCTAGCAAGGATTCTTACCAGTCTTAAAAGTTCATTACTTATCCTTACTCTTGTACTTGGACATGTGCTCTTAGCATGTGCTTGGATAATCCAAGAGCTTTTTAGGAATAGAGCCAGCAGTCCCAAGTCCAACTGCAGCACTATTGTTGTAATACAATTGGTAATATAGGTGTTCCAAGCAGAACAGACATTAATTAGTTCCTGGACTGTGGGTTCAAAGCATTTCTTCCAGTCCGAAGTATTTGTGTTATGTACTGACATACATAATATATTTGACTACTTATTTAATCTACTTTTTTATGATTCCCTGTTTTTTTTAGGTTTATATACATTTGAATAGTTGCAGTTGTGATGATTTGTCATTCTCAAAGAGAAACTTACCATAAAAAAGAGTCGGAGCATAGTGGATGGATGGATTTATTTTTGCTTGCATCTACTGTATCTGTACTCTTGATTGTTATTTGCACTACAAAACAGTCATGTTGTGTCTGTGTGTTTTTGTGTCTGCTGTTGTTCTCTGCAGCCAAGCCAACACCACTTGATTTGAAGAACAATGGGATTATTGACGAGCTGCCATTCAAGAGTCCAGTCACCATGTCCTGGATTCGTCCCATGTGAGTCTGATATCAGTCATTTACGCTAAATTACTTTATGACGCACTCACAAGTGTGATAGTACACACTGGTGCTGTTTTCGCTGCTGTCTAAGGTCAAAAGGTAAAACACTCCATGGGTTGTGTTTTCTTTTTTTGTTTTTTTTTGCTCCAGGGCTGCGGTGAACTCCATGTCCTCCCAGCACTGTCGACCCATCTCCACACAAAGCATCACCAGCACCGACTCTGCAGACAGCGAGGAGAATTATGTGGCTATGGTGAGACCTAATTGTTGTAATGAATGGCCTGTTTGTAAGCAACAACAAAGCACTGAACACTGTGTGACAGAACCTCTCCTTCTTATACCATCAGCAGAATCCATCATCTACCTCTCCAGCAATGAGCGGCACCAGCAGCCCAGCGCAGAGAAAGTGTGGCAACGTGGACTACTTAGCACTGGACTTCCAGCCCGGCTCACCCAGCCCACACAGAAAAGTAAACAGATTATTTTTCTAGGTTTAAAGCCACAGTAGTCAGGATTATTGGGATAACAGTGGATTGTTGGGGTTCTTAATCACAGCACTTGTACTGTACGTTGGAGGCAGATCAGGTGATACAGAGCAGAGGCAAGCACAACTGCATCAAAGGTTGACGTGTGTGACCTCTGTCACATTTAAAAATTAGAGTGACAACTGATTTGATTCCCTTTTGTTGCTGACAGAAAACCACTGAACAACACATTTTGTACGCATGTGTTTCAGGTCATTATGAGCAGAAACGTGCAGCTTACTCATGCATTAAAACAACAACTGCTTTATTCTAAACCTTGGAGTGACTCTTTTGTCCCTTTGGACATTTCGTACCTGAGGGTGTTACCTCATCCGCTTTTTATTTAGTCAATATTGTCTTAAGACTGACTATTGTGTCTGTAGTTGTCTGTAACTTCTTTTACATGTCAGAAACCACAATGGTACAGTAGTTACAGGGCCACAGCCCCACATAGTGGTCATAAGGAGAGCTACAAATTTATATTGATTCGTGTTTACTGTTGGCAAACGTTTTTACTGCGATGTTGTCATAGTTTTAACCGAGATGACTTGGAAATAATCAGTTGTTTTTATTAGAAATTTATCTTCAACATTTTTCGCTTTAATGTTAGCAATACTGATCACTGTTTTTTGTAGTGGCTAATGCAGCTACATTAGCTACTATATTTATAATTGTTTAAAAAATTTTTTTTTTCATGATGATGTCCTACTGCACCTTTCATTTGTTCAGTGATAAATGTCTTTATTTTTCTCTGAAGTACTCCATGCAGCCTGATTTCACTTCCATCTTATTTGTCATCCCACAGCCGTCCACATCCTCCGTGGCCTCTGATGAGAAGGTGGACTATGTCCAAGTGGACAAGGAGAAGACACAGGCGCTGCAGAGCACCATGCAGGAATGGACTGATGTGCGGCAGTCAACTGAACCGAGCAAGGGGGTCAAGTCCTGACACTGTCCTATACCAATTCAATAACCAATCATCACACAGATAATCTCCAGTCTGTGAATACAGGTCAAAACATTTGGACAAAAAGCCATAACTAACTCCTATGCCCTCGAGCATTACCATTAAAGTGCACTGTTAACAGATTATCAAGCCATGCAGGTGAAGTGCCGAAGCTCCTCACACCGACTGTTAGAACAGTGCATTGAAAACACTGTCCAGGTCCATCACTCTTTCTTATCAGTCAACCCTTTACCAGTTGATACCTGTGCATCGACGCTGCACCACCTGCCTCGTCTGTGACAGAGCAAGTCACTCATCCAACTGCTGCTGTTTCACACAGTTACTGGGAGAAAACTATGGCACTATACTGTAAGAATGCACTCCCCAATATTAGGAAAACCAGGATGCACTCCAGGCTTCCTCTCTCTTTTCACTTCAATATGTCCCTTTGTGCTGAGTCTTGCAGAAGCAGCAAAGAGATTAATTTCACTGCGGGCAATCATTTCAGCTTCGCAGTGCATGTCTGCTAAGAGACCGAGGAGGTGGAACAGGGGGAGAGAGAGAGAGAAACAGGGTTCATGTCAGAAGCTAAATGTTAACAGTGCACGACTGTGTCACTTAAGGATGAGCCCATTATGTATTTAACAGCTGTCAGCTGCATGACAGACATCTTTATTTCCCAAGTACAGTAGGTACACTGTCTGTAAATGTACAGGATCAAAAACCAGGAAATGTCTTGTGTGTCTTTTTAAGGTGGAATGCTAAATCACTCCAGGTGACATTCTGTTACATTTCATCTTTAAGTCTCAGTAATCCACTAAAAGGATCAGGGTGTCTCCCTCTCCACACCATAAATAAAAGCTAGAGAAGGAAGTAAATCACACAAAATGTTTTTCCAGAATCCACCGCTCTTTGATTTCCATCTCTGGGCTCTGATATACCACACACTACACTGCTCCGTCTCTAAGCAGTAATTGTTTCCTCTGTGTAAATTATTAATAGAACGACATATTTGCAGCACGTCTCGTTGACTGTTTGATGCACTCGTATGAGGCTAAACAACTGCACTGCAGTAACACAACACTGCTGTTCTTGCAGGCCTGCCTGCCGCAATGAAGATTTGCCAGTGATAAATATAGAGCATCGTAGACCAGAGGAGGAACGATGCTCCTGTTACTTCCTCAATGCCTCAGTTAGTGTGGTTTGCCTTATACTTTGTTGAAGAAATCTTATTATCTGCCATACTATTTGACAAAGAGCCATATTAAATATTTCACTTTTTTTGGAAATAATTTTAAGTCCAAATATTTCATTGTGGGCTGGAACCACTAGAAGGTGAATCTGACCAGTGTGGCCAAGCTAAGTGCTAAAAGCTATTGTGGATTTTTTTCTTCTGAACTCGCAGCTTTATCTTTTTACTGTTTTTTTTTTTTTTTTTTTGTTTTTTTTTACTGCTTTTTAATCTTTCTGTGCTATTTCTCTGAACAGGTAAAAGCAGGTTATCATCCTAAGAAACTGATCAGTCCAAATGAAACGAAGTCCGTTGTTGTATATCTGCACCCACTGGCCACTTGGATTAGGTACTGTATATCTTAGTTATCTTAGTCCCAGTTAGAGACACTTCTGTCTTCAGAAATGCCTTAAGATGCTTTGTTGTCCAAAGTAACTCTTGTTATGGCTGCTCTTCGTTCAGTGCCCCCCTAAGGTTGCACCAAGTTGCAATGTAACGAGGAAAAACAGGACAGTTAAAAACAGGAGAAATTATGAAAAAGAAATCACAGGAAAAAAAATGTGTCTAAAGAAACAAGGAAGTGAATAAAAAATAAACAGACAACAAAATTAGGGAAATAACTCTTCTACAGTTTTGGTGCTAATTGTGAGCTAAATGCCCAGTAAATCAGCAGGTTTTGAAAATACTTACAGCTGCTCATCTGACTTTAACATTAAAACTATATAAACCCCCCTTTCCTTCTCATTCCATGAAAATGATGTGCTCCGGGTTTTTGACCTCGTCCACATGCCTTATTGCACTGAGTTTCTGCTGCATTACAGCAGGTGTACCTAATGAATTGGTCAGTGAGCGTGTGTTTGGTTTCTCTTTTTCTAGAACCAATTGGTTTCGCTCACATACATGTGAAGCGGAGGCTGGCGGTTTGAGTTGCACTGGTACAGCCCTTCCCAGATGAACTGTGATTTAAGAGAAAAGAGAAGTAAAAGCCTGTCTCCCTGTTAGTCTCTGAAGTGAAGTATATGTGTAATTTATTGTCTTAGGAAATAAAAAGAGAGAGAGAGAGAGAGCCACTGTGAGCTGTGTTTGTCTTGTTGTTGTGAATTGTAGCCTGTAAAACCACACTTTGACAGCGTGACACTGAAAACTCTGCTCAGATCTACTGTCGGATTGTCACTGGGTTGACGTACTGTTCTAGTAGACATCAGACTTTTAACCACTTTTATTGATACTACTGTAAACCATTTGCTGATTGCTTGTGTTTTAATTTATTAATTTATTGTGTGTTTTTGGAGTTGATTATAGTAAAAAAAATAAAAGTTAAAAAAAAAACCATGAAACCGGACAAGGAAACATTCTCTACTACTAACAATGATGTATGCAAAATTGTCTTGTTTTTGTGAAGCAATATGACCAATGCCAGTGTGATGATGACGATGTGGTGGTGATGATGATGGTGAAAATGTGGTACAGTTAACTCGGGATTCATGAGAATACAAGCGTTTGTTATTCATGTATTATGGTAGTTTTAACTGTGGTCATCAAATAAATCAAGAAGTAAAAGATGAACTTGTCCAGCTTAAATGTTGACGCTTTATTTCTCACAACACAGGTTTTTATTTAGTCCTGTCATCCGGACTCAGGTCTGTGCTGTCTGCTGCCCTCTGTTGGTCAGAGAGTGAGCTGGTCATTTAGTTTAAGACAAATCTTCCCCCAAATTGAAAAAAAATGTATACAAAGGAAGCTGGTTCTAGAGTTTAGGGCCCCAGCTGCAAAGTCCCTCTTAGCTAACTTAGCTAACAATTGGCCTAAATATCAGCATTGCAATAATATTATGCTAAATATCGGACAAAAGACGATGGAGAAACAATTAAGCTTTTTGTTAATTAGACAATAGTCTTGTCTCTCTGGCTTGACTCTAATCCCTAATAAATGACAGTAGATAATGTATTATGACATTAAGTTTATCTTTTTATCTTTTGTGACTTTTGAAATGTCAATGTTGTAATCCTCTTCAGGGTCCTAGCAGAGCTGGAGGCCTATCAAAATAAAAGTCTGTGTTATTCTCTTAAAAGGAGATAAGGCCAATAAAAGAGACAGAAAACTTTAGCTCTGCTTTCAAAATAAAAGCAAAATTGATCATGTCGTACAGTTTTTAAATAACAGGTTTTATCATGATAGATGCTTTTCTCTGCCTTATATGTGATGTAAATGATGGTCTTATTTTCCCTGTATATAAAGTCCATCCATTTGGCCCTCTGGTAATGCCTCCATCACTTTGTTGTTTGGGTCCAAAGATGTCACCACAGGAACTCAGAGGGCACCAAGTTGAAACCCAAGATGGCTTCCTAATGAAAATAAATGCAGCCAAGGGCTGTTTTTAAACTGTTTCTGTGACAACTTTGTGGTCTTTGTGTCATTCAGGTTATAAATTCAACATTCTGCCATCAACAAAGAACATACTGGGTGCGTAGCTGGCCGTACTCCAAGGAACAACACAAGAACGGCTTTGTAGGAGGCATCCATCTTGTTTTTTATAAATTGGTAAATGAAACCTGTCCAACTCAGGGTTTACTCTGGGTTTTTTTTTTTTTTCAAAAAAAAAAGAAGAGAAAATTCTGCATTTTGACTGGCTCCTTACATTCTAACATGACAACTACTTCAAAGAAGAGAGACAGTTATACGTACTATGTTGACTCCAGTTAAAGATTCAAAGCTGTTATTTTTTTTTTTTCATTGAATTACGAGGGAGTCTCCATCTCTGTTTTGTGGTTCCTGTACCAGCACCATCCTGCCCATGGGTATGTTGCTGTAGTTTTTGTGGAATTCCCCATAATGTGATGTTTATCAGCTGCAGCGTGGTATTGATTCCACCATTTACAACTGAAACACTTTTTACTTGGTTTTCAAAAATGTTCAAAGACCAATCCACCGTTATAAGCAGAGAGCAGATAGAAATGGGGTGTACATTTTCTTACAGAAATCCAGGTCAAACCAATTTTACGTGTCACACTAAATGGTTAGCTTCCTTGCTAATAGCAAAACAACGTAACCACACTTTCCTCTTAACTCAGTTGATCAGTTGTGCAGTTTTTAGAAAAACATCGTTAACTTCAGGTCACTGTATGTGATTGCAGTGAGTGTGTCATAGTAAATAATAATAAAGTTATTATGTCCGAATGTTCCACTGCCTGCAGGGAGGCTCTTAAAATCTTTGTTGTACAAAATGTACTTGTCAGCAGCCTTCTATTTGATTCTAAAAATCTGTAGTATTACTGCAGCACCCAAATCTGCACACGCACTGTTAAAAATGTCCCAATGTTCTTGCACCTCTATGTAAACTTTATTTGCTGGTCATTTGAAAATATATATATCTTTTGTTATTAAACGTTGGATACGACGGGGTATTAGAAAATAAAAATGAAATAAAATTACGAGATTAAGCTCTTTACCGCTAATTTATTAGAATAATAATTAAAAAAAACTCGCAGTCAACACTTCCCCTTCACACCACCAGAGTGCGCATTTGCGCTCAGCTCGGTCCGCAGCAGTGTCTCATGTCAGAGGAAGAATGTTCGTACAATGAGGTTCCTGTGTGTAGTGGCTCCACTGTTGCCTGTGTGCGCCACACGGACGAGCGATTGTCAATGGACTATTTCAGACGGACCTCAGTCGCTTTCCCTGCCGTTTCTTTGCCTTTCAGCCGCGTCCCTTCTCCTGACTGCTAAGCTTCATCCGGCTCTTTTTACTGGATGGAAGCAGGAAGACGCAGACACACAGTGTAAAGGAGAGAGAAGGAGACAGAAAAAAGGAGTAAATTCCTGACAGAAAAATGCCGTGAGTGTTGAAGTTTAGAACGTTTCTTTCTACATTCCTCTGTTTCTCAGACACCGTCCCTTAGTTTGGACTCGCTGCTGGTCGCCGTAGTCTTAATGGCTGTTTAATGGCACATTGGAGGGAAAGTAGGCAGAAAGAAAATTGGATACAATGAAGTGAGGAGGTCATAATAAATTAAATTAATCTGCGAGCAGAGACCGTGGAGAGGGAGCGCATTCATTCCAGTTGTGGGGAAACCATTACACTGCTAATTACTGTTATTGCTAGAATTAATTGTTATTAATAGAAACAGACGTCGTTACATTGGAGTTTTACTCGGACTTTTAAATCCTCATTAGAAATACAAAAAACGTTTTTTTTTATTTGACTTTTTTTTAGATTTAAAAAGACAATTTATTTGACATACAGCATCAGTTTAATGAGACAATTCAGGACAGTTTGTGCGTTCAGCCTGGTTGCTTTTTAACCACATGGTTCCACCGTCGCCTCCGGACGCATCGTTCCGTTCCATGTTCGTTCTGTGGTCCAGTCTCAACTCCGTGGACCTCCGTCGCTGAATTCACGAGGGCATGGGAGAAGCCACCCCTGCTCAGTCTTCATCCGGACCATTCGTACCCATGTTGGGTGTCGGTTTAGGAACACTCCCTGTCGGGGTCGCCAACGGGCCGGTGGCGGCCACCTCCAGGGCTCCCGCGGTGCCACAGCTCCACAACGCCATCGTGGAGCGTCTGCGCGCCCGGATCGAGCTGTGCAGGAGGCACCACTCTACCTGCGAGAACCGCTACCAGAGAGGTCAGGCTGAGAGTTCTGACCGGGAGCACGAAAGTACGCTTCACCTGCTCAACATAGTCCAACAGGGCACCGGGAACCGGAAGTCCAAGGGGGGCCGGGGAGCGAACCAGCAACCTCCAGAGTACAGCAGATCCAACGGGGAGCAGAAGGGCACAGAGGGGGAGCAGAAGGTCTCCACGCGGATAGCGGTGAGTTTTTACATTTATTTTCTAATAATGTAATATTGAAGATGTGGGGATCGTTTCATAAAATTGTGTGACCACAACCTGAACTGAAAATGTGTGGGGTTTAAATATGATGTAAAATTTGAAGATTAGAACAAATATTTTTATCACACCTTGAATGGCTCTCTAGGTTAAGTTTGGACACATGGAATAAACACTTTCAGGGCTAAAGGTCAAATTGGACCATCTTTGCTTCATGCCAGGTTAGACCATTACAGTCCAACGTACTGCTGTGATGTGACTGGAGAAACCAGTCAACAAAACCAACATAGTAAAGTTGGCAGCAGTTAGGTGACACTACACGACATGGATTTATGGATCTGTTGTTTGAACAAACAGTAACATGAGAAGTAGTTGAATGAGAATTACTGCTGTGTTGTTTAAAAAAATAATAATAAAAATGTAATGGACTCACATCCTGTAGTGTAAACCTGAGCTTTAATTAATTTAAATATTTACATGCAGGAGGTTTTTCTTTTTCTTTTTTGATTTCAAAACAGACTTAAAATCCTTGTTAATATTGTGGCTGATGGCAAGTGACTCTGTTCACTGTAGAAAAAATGAAATGAATAATTGATTAGGGCAGAGAATTATTGATGTGTTTTTGTTCTCCACCTTATTCTCTTTTCACTAAATTGTCTGGTCCAATGTATGTATCTGTAGGCAGATTTGATAAGAAGTTGTTGTTGTCTTAACAAAATATTTTTATAATTATGTTTTTTTATGGTATTTGCAGTGATAGTCCATGTGAATTAGAGTGGGGTTTTTTTGAGTCCCTTACAATGATCTGTGTGATTCACTCGTGGGTCATGACCAACTATTTGAGAAACACTGGTACTGGACAGCTTTCATTAGTCGTCTTTCAGAGTCCAGGCCTTAGGGAGATCATGATCATAGTAATAATGATAATAAAAAGACATCAGTCTTTTTGTGTGTTTTTTTTAAATATGTTAAAGATCTGGTCTGTATTACTGTGAGGTGGAATAATTAATCCAAATTTAAATCAAATATTAAGTATTATTATATATATTAAGTTAAGACCATTAAATCTAGACTAATGCAAAAGAAAAAAAATAAAATATTTTTAAAAAACTACAAGTCATAATACAATATTGTTTGCACAGCATTCCAGTCAGAGGAAATAGTTTTGGGGTCATCGGGTCATGGAGATGTTTTGCATTTGCTGCAAACTTTGTCATCATCTCTGCTCCCTAAACAAAAGGGGCTTTGACACATTTTATAAGAAAGTCGACTGTCATCGTATTTTACACAACACAGATGCAGGTTTTTATTTTAGCTCCCTTCATTTTTAAATGCTGTTTTGAGATATTGAAGAAAATGGCTTAACTTGGTGACTGTTGACTGAAAATACAGGTCAGTGGAGTTTGCATGTTTTCTGCTTGTGCTTATTACAGTGGGCTGGCTTCCTGTAATGAATATATTAAGGCATGGTCAGTTGGATGAGAGATTTATTCTCTTGTTTTCTTCCACTGGGCATTGGGAGTTCAGCATACAGTGTGGACTGTTTTCCGAGCATGGTTTCACTGAATGCCAGAAGGGTGAAAGATTGCAGATGTTCCAGCCCCCAGATTTGCTTGAGATGTCAGACGGAAAAACAAACAATGTAATATTTTTTTTTCCAGTATGGTCACAGAGGCCAGCGCTGACTTTTCTGTCCGATCATTCACTGTCAAGGCACCAACTGCGTCTTTCATACAGCGGCTAAAACCACTCACCGCACCACTCTTCATTGATATAGAGTTCTAATATAAAGTGCAGTTTAGTTTTATAGCCTATGGTATCTTTAGTGTCTGTGCTGCAAGGTAGAGTATGGCTGTAGAACATGATGGGAGGCGGGAGACGACCACAGCCTGCGTTGTAGACACTGTCTTAAAGAGAACGAGGAACATCATTATCATGTACTGTTAGCTTTGTACTGATGTTGACTGGGGAGTAGCGTGTACAAAACTGATGAGTGCAGCAAAATGGTGAAGAGGAAATTAAGTCCTGGCTTACATGTTTATATCAACCCTGAGGTTAATGTTTTTTTTTCTAACTCATGATGATTCTGTGCAGCAGCTGCAGAAATCCCCTTCAGTGCATTGTTACTGGATTTGTCCAGCTGAATCTGTGTACACTGTGTGCAGAGAGCTGGGATTTTATTCAATTAATTTTCAAATGTTTCAAAATACCAGTCAGGTTTTTGAAGATATACTGTATTCCATGTTTCCAATGTGGAAACAGTTGTGATATCTTTATATCTGAGCACATTTCCGATTGCCATACGCCTGTTATATAAACCGCTGACGATTGCTTGTTCAAGCCTTTATTTGAACAACTGTCGTTCTCTTGCTTTGTGTGGTTTGAGGTCTGCCGTCACTTTCATTCATGCAGAACTGCTCTGCAGTTCCTCTGGTCCTTTCCTGGTTTTTACCATGCACCTGTGGTGTCATTATTTTAGGATTAGATAGCTGCAATAGTCTGGTTCTAATGTATTGTGTATGCCACTAGCAAGTAATCTAGTACAAGTGATAGTCAGGTGTTCCATTTATTCTTTTAAACGCATCTGCTCATTAAGATCATGAGCCCTGTGTGGCTTGCTAATTCCAAAAAAAAAAAAAAAAAAAAACAAGAACAGGAAATTACGTTTACTTGAACAAAATAATAAGCCGAGATGCACCTAGAGTGCCATCTACTGGTTCATGAGTATATTACTCCAGACATTCAAAACAATAGAGGAACTTCCTAGTTTGACCTTTAAACATCTTATATTCTAATGCACCTTTAAACCAGAAAGTTATGGACCAATAAATGACCATAGGTCATATCGGTACTGGGATGTAGAAGAAATATAAACCCCATAATATTTGCATGTTACTAAAACATTAGTGCAAACAATGTTTTGTTTATTTTGTATAAAAAAAGCTTATTGACATATGCCAAGATGTGTCAAAAAGAAAGTCTTTGTGCTTAAAAAAAAAGAAAGTTGTATGGCTAGTTTTATTTAAAGTAGCATGAGAATATTTTTTAATTACATTTTAAATGTATGGCCATTAAAACTAAGGTGTTGGTGTTATATTGTTATAATATTTGAACGAAGAAAAACGAGAAATTTGCTGATTTTGTTGCTTTTAAGTCAAATTCTGAGGAGGCGGTGCTCCACCAGGGGTAGTGTCCATGTGGGTGACCAATTTAACAGTCAGCACATGCAAAAGAACATTCTCAACTCTCCACAGCAATATCACTTCCATTGAGGACTAATTCACTCGGGCTTTTGTGATAAACTGTATATTGGGAGCCCTATTTTTCGGTTGATCTAACACAATGGCTGGCTTTTCTCTGATGTCATGTAAACATGTTGCTGTTTTGTGTCCGTTCTACATTTAAAGACAGTGAAACATTTGTCTGTGATATTTCCCGGGGTGCAGCTGTAGATCACCAGTCGACATTCTTCTGAATTGAAAAGTAAGGCTTCCACAATGACCACATCTGTGCATGTTATTGACTGTTCACATTGGAATTTGCGATGGAAATGTACACCAAGCGAGGGGCAAACAACACAATGGATTATGACCGGCTGTGAGTGCAGAGAGAGCAGCAGCTCTTTGAGAACCGATTAACAAAGAATATGCTTTTGAATGAAATTGGAGACATGGGGAGGGAGAGACGTTATTTTCTTTAATCCGTTCATACTTGCATCAGAGTGTTTGTTTGTCACTCAAATATAGGTCACGTTAAACATCTTATATAAATTAGCACTGTGTTACAATGAAGAGAGGTTTCCTTTCATCTGACTGGGATCCAGCGGCCGTATTACAGCGTCTATCAAGTACACAGATAGTGAGACGCCGAAGGCTTAACAAACATCCAGTGAGCCTGCTGCACTCGGCATGCCATGCATTGTCAAGCCTTATTATCATGCATTTAACAAATGGCTCACTAAGCACCTTCCTGAAAGATGTGTTGGCCATGAAAATGTTTGAAGCACAAGGCCCCCATATAAATGTTTAGAGCCACTGAATACATTTCCTGCATGTGTTTACTTAGAGTCAAACAGGCCTTGAAAAAGCAGTAGGCGAGGGATGCCTGGTGATTAACAGTCCTGTGCAGTGTGCACTTGGAAGATTTTGTTATTTCCCAGTCTTGTTCTGGTGACAGATCTGGGAACTGGAATCCAGCAGCAAGCAACCTGCACTCAAAGTGTCCTGTGTTGCTAATGTGTTAGCCTGTTAGTTTTTTCACCTCACTTGTGAATTTATGTTGTACACCGGGCATTGGTTCAGTTTCATTGCTGGAACATGATGCATCATGGTCCAAAGTGTAATGGCACATAAACGTAATGCGTTTTTACCCTCGTATCGTGGCCCCACCTCCCTACACACATGCGCTTGTTTCCCGTCACTCTTGAGTGTGAACTTTCCAGTAGTGTTACTCTGCCAGAATATTCAAGCTTCACATATTTGATGTTCCAGTGCTCCAGTGACCAAAGTCCGGAAACTGTAAATCCCATGTATTTCCCATATTAGGATTAAATTAACCAGTCATGGTACTGCATGTCATATGGTAGAATAGCAGCCTTGAAAAAAGACAGGGAAGCTGTTAAAGACATTAGTGGAAAAGACAGGGAAGCTGTTAAAGACATTGACTTTTAAAGACAAGACTTTGTAGAGTACAAACCCTGAACCGTTCTGTCAGCCACCAATCCAACTTGTTACTGAACAGAACAAGTTAACAGTTAAATAACATCAAGCCTTTAACTACAAACGGTTCTACCTAATGTTCCATGGTATGTCCTAATTGCTTGTTTGATGTCTGGGAGGATGTGTTTATGTTTGCTGTATGCTTATAATCTGTCTCTAATTTGTATATCGCCTCAATAACATCGTTGTTAAATCCTTTTTTTATTAGTGAAGTACTTAATAACTATAATAACAACATACTGTTGTTTTTTTAAGTCTGATTTATTAATAATCGATATATGATAAAACATCAGATTTATTTTTACATATGATATAAAGATGCTTTTCAATAAAAGGTTTTGTTGTTTTTTTAATAACTTTTCAATTTAACTTATTTTAATGTTACCCTTCTGATTGTGAGTCTCTGGAGCGACCATGTTGTGTCTATAAATAGATATTTTCTGTGCTCTCACAGTTGGACGTACATTTGGACAGAGATGCTGTGCTTTGTCTGCTCGCTCTTGATATTACCACAGGTTTTGTGTTGGCTTTGGAAGAATGACTGTTTAATTGTTTTGAAATCCCTGCTTTAGGCTTTTGGCATCCATTTTCTTCTTTCGTCCACACGTGAATTGCAAACTCTCTTGTGTTTCTGTGTGTGTGTTTCACTCACCACGAGTCTCTCTGTGCACTGGAATGTTTGAGTGGCTGAATAGGGTCACATGAGAAAAATGATGCTGCATTTCCTTTATTCTCTACATGGGATGCATACCTGAAATTAGCCTTTTTATAAATTTTTAATCAAGAGCAGCTCCTTTCCTACAGGTGGCGCCCTATTGGTTCACCATGTTCACATCAGTAGGGAAAATTCATACCTTTTTGTTTTAATGAGTCGTCAGGTGTAACTTAATCATAGGATGATATTTGAATCTCTTCTTCTTTCATTTACTGCCAGAGTAAATGTGTTAAGTAATGAGTATTCATGTTCTTACATGTTGTGAAAAGCTCTCTCTACACTGTTATCTTCATCCCAGGACCAGGTGTTACCGGGTTTATAGTTTGCTCTGCTACCATAGACACTGCATAACAGCAATAACTACTTTCTCAAAATGATTTGTTTATTACATGTTTAGGTAAATATGCGCCTAAATCCAAGCCAAAGTACATGCGTAGTGTGTTTAAAGGAGTTATTTAAGGATTTAAAGATAGCTTAGAAGCTACAAGATAAGGACAAGTAGTATTGGTAGCTTCAACATTAAGGATGTGTATAATATTTGAAAAGTGTTACAATTTCCATATAAATTATTAAATATACTGCTGTAATATATGTTCATGAATATGTGTTCTGTGTGGTAGCAGTACATGTACCCAGTCGTACTGTAGCCTTCTGTATATTTCTTCTCTTATTACCTTGGTTCCTTATCCTCGCTTCTTCAACCCCAACCTCCTCTAGTTGTCAGTGGACAGAATAAACGACGGTTTAGTTGTCAGTGGACAGAATAAACGACGGGAATCTCATGAATCAGTGCAGTTTAATTATGTGATGACACAGTGAGGAAGCCAAATGAGAGAAAACAATGATTTTCCATTAGTGATTTTATTTTTTACTGAAAGATGAGTCTATTTCATCCTGGTCATCTTGGTCTCATGACCTTCACAGAAGGTCAGCAGAAAAATCTGACATGTCGGGAGATGATTAACAGCAAAGAAAACACAAAGGACAAAAAAACAATGTTCACTTTTAGAGCATTTGCCCTAATTAAGTATTTCCCCTAGGACTTATCGCGGTCATACTCCAGACTCCAAACATTCCAGATTAGTGAGTTTGGAGTATATAGGTAAAATATAACACTTACAAAGTACTATACTCACATTTGAAGTACTAGTAAGTATTCTGTTTTGCTAACATGAGCCACTCATTGTCATTGGTTCAAGTGAGAACTGGATTGACATCCAAAACAACAGAGAGGGAAAAGAATTTCCTTGTACTCTCTTGAGGTCATGTACGTAGGAGTGTGTGTGTGTGTGTGTGCTTGTGTGCCAGTTTGGGTTGGGTGTGCACTGTAAGTATTTCCTGGCATACTCCGGTTGGCTGTTGAACTGCTTGAATCAGAGCTGCCGGTGGTCTGAGCTCAGTCGGGCTTGGCTGTGATGTGAAACAATTAGCCCAGGTCCGTGGGGGCCACCCACAGTGAAGCCCTCAGTTTTCTCCATCTGCGTGGCTGCAGCAAGGTCCATGTTCAGCCCACAGATCACTTCCATGTTATCATGGGAAGACTCGTTTTTTTCTTTTCTTATTATAACATGTATAATTAGCAGTATTGTTCCAAATGTTTAGATACTTTAGGTCAGGGGTGTCCACACTTTCTTTGCCTTGGGAGCTAGTTTAAAAAAAAACAGGGTAAATTGTTCTACCACCATTGAAAACTCAATATATATTTACTCATAAAGTGAATATTTATTATATACATTATATGTTGTGGTACTTTGATTAAATTGCTGTAGTTGTATGGCACACTACTGTCTGACTCAATACTAACTGTATATTCTGGAGTATGAGTCGCTCCGGTCAAAAATGCATAATGACGAAGAAAAAACATATATAAGTTGCTCCGGACTATAAGTTGCACCAGCCAGCTACAGTGCGAACATGTACGTTTTCAGTGGTACAGGAGTAGCAGATACCGGTACACAAGCCTAGAGTGCCCTCTATTTCAAGTTGAAAACCCAGCCAAAGGATGAAAAAAAGTGTGACTTATAGCCCCGAAAATGAACTTTGAGATTACTGGTAGATCCCGATCTTCTTCTTCTTGAGGACAAAGAGGGCACAAATTTATTTAAACTTGTCTCATTATGACAACTCTGGATTCAGATCCATTATACTACAACCACTTCTACCCTTTCAGAATGTATAGATCTTTTAAGATAAACATTTATTTTAAGAAAACTATATGTATGATTAGTTCTGGTGGGCCACATAAAATGATATTTTGGGCCGAAATTGGCCTGTGGGCCTTGAGTTTGACATATGTGATCTGTTGTGATAATTTACCATTGAAAAATGGGTTTATACAGAGATGGGTCAGCTTATATATGTTTTGTGAAATACTGCTCAGGTGCTGTGATCATTTCAACACATTATTGGGTTGATAGACCTGTAAGTGAAGCAATAGTCAGGATCACTGGAAATCCTTTAACTGCTTGTAGGGAGTGGTGCTGTTGGAGTCACTCTTACGTTATGAGTGTGTTTATGTGTCTGGGTTTATGACTCTTTAACCCAGATGTGTGTGCTTCATATGTGGCAGTTGATGTACTTGTTGCATGCCTGTGTTTCTTCTGGTTGAACCAACCTATATTAAGTCTGCTAGCTTGTATGAGGTCATGTTTTACACAATACTCTACATAGCATATTCATTACTAGACTTTACTTTTTCAGTAAATATGCCTGTGATGTTTTCCGTGGAATTGCCAAATCATTTTGGCAGAAAGGTGGAATCCACTCTTCTTGTTTAATAGTGTATTCCTCTGCACATTTATCCACTCCCTGGAATTTTTACGGTCCCATAATTTTTGGGGTGATTTTGTTTGGGTCGATGGTTTGGTAAGTGCAGTGTCTGTATTTGTGTTTAAATGAGCTAGTTGAGTTATACAACCTGTTTGACAGCAGATTGAGAGCCAATATTTTGACTCCATGCACTTGGTAAAACAAAACATCAGTTGCAAACTGTCTTCTGTTTGGGTCCTTTTCGATCTTAAGTTTTCGCCATCAGTTAGAATGTTCTATGCAAACAACATAGTTCTTTAGTCCACCTCATGTGTCAGCCTGTCCATCAACATTGCGATCCAGGAAGGAACTAAAACTAATCCATGATGTATTCTTCTCACCTGAACCCATCTGTCACTTTGATTGCACATCCCTCAACTGCCATGCTGTTCTAGTACATGTCATCTTCTTCTTAGTCAATCCTGACTTCCTCGTACAGTACCATAACCCCCGTCCCCACATGCCTTGACCCTCAGGGATACTTCTATACTATACTTCTCTACGACATACTCAAATCAAAAACTCAGTTTAGAAAACCGTTTAGAGATCCTTACTTCAACAACCCTTTCGCACATATTTATAGTGCGGCTGATGAATGCATCACCTCACTCTTCAGGGTTGTGTTAAACAACCTTGTCAAGAAGTCAACTACCGTCTCTCCTAGTGTTTCAACTGCATTAGCTTCATTCTACTCGTCATCTCCACTCGTGTTTGATGCTGACCTTAGTTGCATCACACTGTCTGTGCTTACTCTGTCTTGCTCTTTCTGTTCTTTTCATTCATCAATTCTTTAAAGCAGGGTTTCTAATGTCACTAGCTCTTCGTCCTCACTGTCCTTCATCATCCTAACGTGCTACGCATCCTCTTCAAATCTTTATTTTTGATTAGCAAATTGGTGCAAATACTTTGCTTCAACTTGTCATTTGCCTTTATTTGCCTGCTTTTGCTATCCTGCAAAGGTTCTTCTACTGGTTATTCTCCTGCACATTTTTATTTCACCACTAACTTTGATTGTTCTCTTCCTTGTGACCTGGAGTCACACCCACCCTTTCCTGCCAGTTTCTGTCACCACCTATACTGTGCTTTTTCAGCCCGTCACTAACTCCTCACTTCCTCCAAGAGCTTGAAATCTCTAAAACACACCCCTACTAACATCCACAGAAAAAGTTGTTTTTTTTTTGTTGTTGTTGCTCCATTTAGTGGAATTGACTTTATTACTGCCCATCTTAGATACAACAATATTAAATAAACAGTCATTCCCCACAGAGAGGATGTTTTCACCTTTTGTCATCCTCATGTATCCACTTATTAATGACTTCAAAAGTAGAAATGTTAATACATTTTCTCCTCACGTTTCAGTTTTCTTTTCTAATCAACAGAAGAGCTCCTGTTTTTGTCTCTTCCACAGAAGTATTTTTAACTCTCTGATTGACAGATTTATTTATCTGTAACGTGCTCATGATGCTTAGTGATCTATTCGAGGACAGTGTATACATTTTGAGCACTAGTTAATCACATTTCATGAGATTCATGCTTGGTTAACAATACATTGTCAGTCTAGTCAGTTTTTCGGGGGAACTGCTGACCCGCTCTGAAAAATGTTTGGACGTTCTGTTTATTCGCAGGTTTTTACTCGCTGTAATTGTGTCATCTTCCAGTTAAATCATGCATGAAATGAGTGTCTCTATTCCTCAGTAAACACAGTTTGATGATGAAATCAGTCTCGTGTGAGTTACAACCTGGCTCCACATAAATTGTCAGAGCTCGGTCTGAGAGGAGAAGCAGGAAATGAGCTAGTAGGCTTTATTTTTAGAAGTCAATATGGACAACTTCTGTTCCTCTTTGAAGAAAGGAAAAAAAATCAAATTCAAATTCACGATAAAGGTCACACAGTATCAACCTTTACTGTAGTTTAGCCGTTAGCTCTGGGAAAATTAAAACTGAATGGAATTTTGTCCCATTAGTCAAATAACTTTGTCCACATTATATCGAAGAAGGAACATCTAATAGTTTAATCTTTGTAGAACCAGATTTTAAAACTGACATATCTTATAGTGACTGTGTTATTGAAGTCACAGTATTTTAGTATTAGTCAATATGTGAAATATTCAACTCATCACTAGTTTCTTTTGTTGATGTGTGACTATAACTGAAGACTCCCTGTGTCCTCTTAGAGGACATCTAGTCTCAGCTGTTGTTGTCCAACTATGTTTCTCCTCATTGTGCTTCATTTTTTTTGCACTCTGGTTTACACGGCTGCAATATCATCTTTCATTGATCCTAAAATACTCCCTTCCCTGGTTACATAGCTAGTTAACTTCTTGTATTACTTTAGTACAGGATCCCTGTCATACTCACATTTGTACTAGCCAGGGCTGCTGCAGCGTAGAGATCATTCTCAAGTGTTTTAGAGGAGTTTTTTGCACTGCTCTATCACTAGAGCTTGGGGCTGTGTTACAACCCTTTAGGGTTTTTTATCCACTCAAGTCCATTATTGAATTTAATGACATGGCCACCAAAATGAAGTGGTGGGGGATTTGTAGCTAAGAAGCTAACTGTTACTACCACCATATGTCAAATTTGTAAATTAAAGACCGACATAGCTTTGAAACCAAAAAAGGTAAACAAAAGGAGTGTTCCATACACGGTGTACATTAAAAAAATATAATGAATGATTGTAGAAGACTACAGCATTAGCCGAAGGCATTTCACACAAGCCACTGTATAAACAACTAAAAAATATATATTTTTGTTAGTTTGTCATGACTGCGTAATATGATATTAACATTACTTTGGGCTTCTGTTCATTTGTTTGCTCATTTGTTTATTCATGCATTTATGTAGTAAGTTATGTATTTATTATTTATGGCTGTTGAAATGTGAAGAGAATTTCAACAACTGAGATAACGAGTGCCTTGGAAACAATTTGTGATTAAAAGGATTTTTGGATGGAAAGCAGAAAAAATATTTTCATTCTGTTAGTAAATTAAACAATAAAAATCCAAGTTCCTTTTTTTGCCGAGAAATCAATTTCCTGATGCAGATTTGTCATATTCCACTTGATGGACACATTTATTATTGATGTCAGTGGAAGGAGAAAAAAAATCATTTTTAGAACAGTGTGATTCAAAAGAGATGACGTTCAAATGTGGTGTCATGCGGCGGCGTGTTGGAATTGGAGCTGTGTGAATCTGGGACATCTCTATACCTGATGACAGGATATGTATTGCTGCCATTGTTGCCTCAGCGATGAGCAAACTTACAGTTTTCTTTCGCTTTGCTTCGCAGGACTTTTATAATTCAGTGCAGAAATAACAAGAACAACAAGAAGGTGATGAGAGGAGGAAGTAGAAACAAAACACACAGCAGAAACAGAGGACTTACAATTGACAGCCCTTTCCAGACACCTTGTATTGATGTGTGTGAGTCTAAGGGCCATTACATATCATCTCTTAATGCATATGCAGTGTCTCTGGTAATGATCAGCCACTCTCCAGTTCCTCTTTACACTTAACAGCATCCACCCATCCCTCCACCTGTCTCTCCATCTTTCTTCTTTTCTACCCCACACACATTCACACACACACATTCACACACACTTTATGTTTTATTCAGCAGCCTATGGGACGCCAACAGTGCCTGTCTTTGAACAGTGCTTCTGAAACCATGTAGCAGAACCGTCTCATCCTCAGTCTTCAAGGGACGATACAATGTAAGTGGCTACACACTCAGAGGAACACCGGCCTCTAATGGCCCGGGTGGCCCAGTCTTCTCTGCTGCTGTATAGATAATGCAGCACAATGTGAGGTCTAAAAAAAGGGAATTTAACCTGCATTTGCTCTGGAACCATTCTGCCTGTAGATATCTGGTTCCTGTCCTTGGCAGTGCTGTGTGTAGCAGAGCTTGCAAGGTAACAGCTTTACCTTCAGACACAAGCAGTGTAGAAAATACATAATCATTATCAGCCTTGCAGCATGGGTCTCCCTGGTGGTGCGGGCTTTGTTGTTGTTATATGCTGAAGCTGCTAATTTGTATTCAGATTAGTTAGAAAAAGCAGGTCATGTATATTAGTTTGGCATTGTTTATTCCCCCAAGATACAAAACAACTATGTTGGAACGTGTCTGGTCTTGACTCTTTTTTTTTTTTTCTTAAAATTAACGATGCTGTACAAACTGTTTTAGCACGTGAAGCATTTTTTCAGAGCTTTTGATGTGTTTTTTTGATCAATTCCCAGTTAATGTATATTTGCTGTAACCAACATTTTGAGCTTGGGTAAAGATGCTCAACATTTTTTATTTAGGCTTCCTGTGTGTCATCAAAACTTGATTAACCTACCCAACTACTGCTTCTGTAACACAATATAAAATCTTCTGAGCTTTTGCTTCAGATTTTCTGTTTAGAGTTGAATTTCTATATCTGAACTGGGTCGCTGTCTAAATTTGTGGGAGATTCTGGTGTGGACGATTTGCACGTGTTTGCAGTATCTGCAAAAGTGGCTACAGAACTTTTGTATTTCTTCGGTTCTGAACATTCTGCTCAAACATACCTGGCTGTTTTCAGTGTGAGCCAAGAACAAAGTTGTTCTAAAAGTCATGTCTATCACTGGCCAAAAACCAGTATTACTTTAAAACTGTTCACAGATTTTGTATGTGCGAGGGATCTGATATGAATCTCAAATTAACTCTGGACCTCAACATCCTCCCTGAGTCTCAATGCAAATGAGATTTCACAACATTCCTCGACGATGCCTGGATACCTGTTTCACATTTTAATGAATATGCATTATCCTGCAGGTTTTTTTTATCCACCTGAATATCTCTCCCATTTGGAGTTTCTTAATTCCCAAGTGATTTCTGTTAGACTGTCTCTGTTGTATAGTTTGATTGTTGACAAGTGCTCGCAGCATCACTTTGTTATAATTTTTAAGCATCCCACTTGGACACACGTAACATCATTTAAGAATGTTGCTACTGTTGTAAAAAATAAATATTAAATCCAAGATTTAATCTTCATCAGAATTTCAAATGTATTTCAGGAAAAGCTCACTTGTGTACATCTATAGCTTCAGAGGGGCCACGTCAGGGTTTCAGCTCATGCCTGCTGCGATTCCTTCTGCTGAGAGAGCTCTTTGAGGTTTGTCAGGTTTTTCCTGCTCGACTTAATTGAAGAGAAAGCAGGATTGTGTGTGAGGAAAAAAAATGAGGAGAAGGAGGAGGAGGGGGATGAGGAGGAGGAGGTGGTGGTGGTGGTGGTTGAAGCCTTGGAGTGTCTTTCCACAAGTGCTTTTCCACCCATTGCTGAAACTAGAACCCTGTGGGAAGAAGCATGTTCAGGTGCATTTCATGCACAGCCCATGAAAGGTGAATTCAGAAGGTGAAACCCATGCAACACAAGATATGAAGAAGAAGAAGAGATCACTGTTTTAAAACCAGCTGTGATGATTTGTGATGATTTGTGTCTTTGGTTTTGTTGACAACAATAAAGATTGTGTTTTTAGCTCCAGCGCGACAGCTGTGCTGGACACACAGGTGTTTATCTCTAACTGTTCTCACACTTATCTGAGAATCAGCCACCTGATATGTCAGAGTTTCCTGGACCTGTGTGGCTGATGTGGTAAACAGATCTGATCGTCACAGTTGCCTCTGGAGACCTGGGTGTGAGTGTCCACTGACAGTTTGTGTTACTGTGTTCACACAGTAGCTGTGTTTACATGGGATTAGAGAAAAACTGAATTATTCTGTTGCTTCATTGTTCTAGGAAAAGTCATCCACACCATGGATTATTTACATTTGACAAGCTATTAGTCAAATGTCTGTTTTTAATATGATATTTTTTCAAACTCCATTCAGAAATTCCTTTTTTAGTACACCTTGGGGTTCCAAACTAAGGCCTTGTAGCCAGACTGAAGAATTTAAAGGACAACGGACGCCACAGGCTGGAAGCATATTTCTTACATAGATGAGACAAAACAAGATGGTTGTGGTTATAAAGAGGGATTATAACATTGACCTTGGTTTTTAATTTAATTTTATAAAATAGTTTGGTCTCTATAAGCAAGATGAATGTGATTCATTGTAGCTGTATACTCAGCACTGAGATGGTGAGTTAAGCTTGAGGTTCTATGGTAAACAAAAAAACCCAATATATCTATGTATTAATATATAGTGCATGTCATTGTGCCCATGCATGAAAATACATTAAATATTATGAATCCTATTCATTTTATAAATTAATTTATTTTTACATGTATTTTAATTTATATAAATAAAAAGCTATTCTTAATGTAAAGGTAGCCATATCGCCCTCTGATGAGAAACAAGTTGGTTCTAAAAAAGGTTCTTATTTTACAGGACTTCAAACAGCCCATTCACCAAGGGGTTATTACCCTGTTCAGGAAATGAGAAAGTGGGCTCCTGATGTCACTGGTAAACCCCGAGCACAGACTGGGTTAAACTGGGAGGAGGAGTGGGGGTGCTAGATCAGAGTTCAGACATGTTTACATTACAGCTCAGGATATTTCTCAGAGCCCGGCCAAGCTGCTCGAGTTCCCAGGCTCCAGAGTTGCAGAGTGCTGAAAAGAGGCACAAGCATTCAATTTTTCCCCTCTCCTGTCCTTTTTCTCCTCTCTTCCGAACTCTCCTCTGCCCTCCATCCCTTTCCTTCCCTTTCCTTTCCACTCGTCTCCTGTGTAAGCTCTGAGGCCTAAGTCACAGTTCAGCTCCATTTCCATCCTACTAATGTTCCTTTATTTGCTACAGTTGTTCTCCAGGGAAAAACAGTAAAATGTACAAGGGGTGAAAGTCGCAGACACACGTGGTATGGAGAATATTTGTGCGTCTGAATAACATACTGATATTGTGAGAGAACCATGTCAAGAACTTGGAGAACAATTCCACACAAGAATAAATTACTCCTTTGTCCTTGGCATCTCCCTTTCTGTTTAGCATTCACTGTCTGACTCTGGAAGCAACAAACCCACTCTCTTCACAATACCCTAAAGTGAGGTCGTATATGGGAAAGCATTTTATTATATATTTGGACTCGATCATGTAAAATACTGATGGTTCAAATTGCTGAAAGCTTTAGTCTGAACTACTGTATAAGCAGACAACTATGTTATAGTTAATATATACATATAGTTATAGTTTATATATGTATATATATTTACTCATATCTAAAATAAAGTATTTCGAATAAAGTTATTTTCCTGTTTGTAATATGCAACTTAATGTTAAACTAAATAAATGTAACATTGTTAAAGTATTTCGAATAAAGTTATTTTCCTATGTTTGTAATATGCAAATTAATGTTAACCTAAATAAAAGTAACATTGTTTATATTATTATTAATATTATTGTTATTATTATTATTGTACTGGATTCTCTAACTAGTGTTGTTGTTCTTATTATACATAAACAAAATGTCCAGAAAAAGAAGCAAACAAATTAATTTCAATAAATTTTCTCCAGAAAGCCGTCAGAATAAAAATAAACATTTCCTCCTCTGATTTATTAAATCTCTGGGAGTCTGTTAAATGAGGTGAACATTCGTGTTAACAACTCAGATTAGCGCCATAACACTGCTGGGATTGCCAAAACATCAAATCCCAAAGTACATTTTGCTGACTATGACAACAGTCTGACAGAGAACATGACATTGGGTTCTACTGAGAACATAGATGTTCCTGTTCTTTGCCCTGACTCTGCCAGTATGGCTGAGGTGTGGCAGGAGGGATGTTTGTGCTAGTGCTCCACTGTGGTGAGGAGTCACGGTAATGTGCTATGCTGTGGCGCCTGCTTTCTCTCCACCTTGCCTCCAAGTATACAGTCACTACTGTTGTGAGGACAGCTTTAAAAAAAAAAAAAAAGGTGCGGCCAGGGAGGACAGATTGTGGAGGCAGAGATGATGATTCAGTCCAGATCGTTGGCTATGAAGAAACTGATGCATCACCTGTAATTAAATAAATAATATTTATAAATTGCACACTGAATGCAATCAGAATGCAGCATGCATGGGCAACGATACAATACTATAGGCGTGACGATAAATGAACACCATGAATACATGCATGTTAATTAAAAAAAAATGATACAGCTGTAGAATCGTGAAACAAAATGTCGCAATATTTCAGTGTATTGATATTTTATGTATTAGTATTTATAGATTATAGTATGTAGTATTTCTTGCAATGTTAACAAAGAGAGCAAGGCACAAGGTCATGATTCTAAAGGACATGATTCTTTTGGTTACACTGACCATAAAGTAAAATTTACACTAATTTTGAGTGGGACCAAATGTTATCTGAAATGGAGTTAATTTAAACTCTTTAAGAGTACAATGAAATGATGGCTTTACTGGCCACACCGCTGTGCATTAATTAATTATTCTGTGACACAGGCTATTACACATATACAGGCAACTGTACCAAGCCTCCCATAAAGACAAACTATACAGCGCATCACACATGATGGTACACAACTGAAGCACACTGGGCAGCCAACCATAAAGTTCAACTCTGTTATCACAGTAAAAGCCGACAAAATGGGATGATGTAAGAGTTGATCAGACTGAGGGCAATCTGTATCCATTCAGAGAGATGCATGAAGCCACTCAGGGACACAATTTTATGCAATCAGTTGTAGATGAATGTGTGTCTGTCCAAATTATAACATCATAACAAAGGCAAAGTTAAGACCCGTCGTGACAAGACGTGTTCACGGAGATGTTGTCTTTTCTTACATCAGTAGCCAAAAGATCTGCAACATCCTATAAAAGCAGCTTTGAATGTGTGGTCATAGATAAACAGACTGCGCAATATATATCAGTTGAATCCCTTTGATGGGGTGGCGATGTTATGCACCGTTTTAAACACCTCTGAAGCGACGAGGTTGAGACGAGCGGTGGAGAACAGCGTAGGTGAAGATGAGGATCCAGAGTGTAACTAATGTAACACTGATTGGTCTAAGGCAGGGGTGTCAAACTCATTTTCACCGGGGGGCCTCATCAGCAATACAGTTCCCCTTGAAGGGCTGGATGTAAATGGAAGACTGTATAGATCAAGGGTCCCCAACCCCTGGTCTGCGGACCAGTACCAGTCCATGAGTCATTTTACTTTATTCAAAGAAAATCCTGTGGTATCCATTTACTTTCTTTATTTAAATATATTCTGGCAATATTTTAAAATAATAGGTCATTCAGACTGATACAAACAGAATAGAGTCTAAAAGATGTTTTATTTTAAAAATTTAATGATCCTTCAATGGACCTTGCTACCGGTCCGTAGTAACAGGCGGTACTGGCTGACCAGTCCTTGGAACAATAAAGTTTGGGAACCACTGGTATGGATGTAACTTCTACGTAACAGACTAAAACCTGTTTCTGCAATTGATTATTATTTGATTGATTATAAAAAATGTCTTAGGTTAAGAACCTCTTCCGCATGGGTTTTACTAAATGTTTTTCAAGCTCCTGCGGGCCACATAAAATGGCTTGGCGGGCCGCATTTGGCCCCCGCGCCCTGAGTTTGACACATATGTTCTAGATGATGAGAATAAGATGAATAAAGACGTAGTTTTACTTGTATTTTCTTCTGCGTGGTTAGTGCTCTGGCCTCAGGGTTGAGAAGATCACCAATTAAATCTCCTGATTTGTCTGTATAGTGTTTACATGTTCACTCTGTGTGTACCCTGTGTACCAAATCTTTCAAAACTGCCTTTATAAATACTGCACATTCATGAAAAGACATGTGTTCCCCACTAAGAAGACGACATGATATATTGATTAACAAAATATTCCATTTAATGTGTGTCCTTTTGTCAGACTGCTGTGCTATTGTGGCCAAACTTGGTTGGAAAATGAAATGTGTTCGGAAAGTGTATTGTGTTGAACCCCCGTTTGGCAGACAGTTATCAGTTATGTAATGTATTGGTGTGTTGCAGAACACTAGATGGAAGCTGGATAAACTGTTCAATTTTTCAGCTGGGTATGTCATTTTCAGGCAGACTAAGAAAAAAGGCTAAATAAAGAAAGGCTCTTCAGTATTTTGTCAACGATCTAGGGCAGTAAAATGTTATTTGGAATTGTCCATGATGCTGCCTTTCAATGTTAATTGTCTGAAAGTACTGGAAAAACAGTGGTGGCTGCTGTAACAATATTGTCACTGCGTTTTTGTTTCCTTTAAGCATCACATGTGCTGTAGGTCCTTAAACACAGTATTTATTTCTCCTGGGGGCATTAGTTTAGCTGCTGCTAAAGCTAAATATTTACATTTAGGTTTCACGTCATAAATTTAACACTTACATTCAAACGTATGCTTTTGAACTTCGTATGGGGTGCACCGAAACTTTATATTTTTAAGACCATAATGAAAAAGAAGATGAATCACTTTCTGCTTATCCCTTTATCAGGGGTCACGACAGCAGTGGTCCACATACTGTAGTGGTTTGGCAGATGTTTTACACCAAATGCCCTTATTGTCCCAACCCAAACCTTGAACTTGGGGACTACGTGGTATCAAACCAGAAACTTTCTGGTAGAAGTAAGGAGTCCTACCACTGTACCATTCTGGCTCGTTCTGTTTGTGCACAAATAATACAAAAACAAAATATCAAACCAGTGCACACTATACCTTCATGTTGTAATCTCACCTGGCGACAGGGTTGAAGTTTGATGTGAAGGCACCAGTCTTAGTTCTAGCCCTCAGCGAGTCTTCGCCCTCATCATCTAATTATAACATTCCTCTCTGACAGTTCTTCATAGTGTTCATTAAGGCAGGGGGTGGAAAGTATTAAACTGTCGACCACAACTTTGTCTGTGTAGGAGTTTGATTTGACATGACTGACACACTGTAGTGTGTGATGGTCAGTGATCAGCCAGGGCCTGTGTGAACAGAAACACCATGATGCTGCATTCTTTTCATAGCTGTTAGTGAAAATGTGGGATTATTATGCGTGTGTGTGTGTGTGTGCACATAATAACATAAAGGAGAAAGAGAGAGTGAGGAGAACATTCCTTTCTCACTCCCACTCTCCACTACCACTCCCCCATTGCTACTCACTGCCACCCCACCCCCCAGTTTCCTTCCTGTGCTTTTTTTAGAGTCTATTGGATGTTATTTCCCACATCCGGCAACAAGACCTTTTTTATTCCATAACCCTAACAGTGTGTTTTTTTTTTTCTTTTCTGTGATCCGGCTCAAACAGACGTGGCCAGATGTGATTAATTAATTGAAGTTCCTGCGTCTTTAACGTCACGTCTTCCTTCACTTCTCCTCTGTTGTTGTTGTTGCCGTTCTTCAACATTAAAACTATTTCTCTCTCGTTGTCTTTCATAGTTTCAATGTCATCCACCACTTAATGAAATTGAAATAATATTGGTATTTGGAACTGATGTAATAATGTAGTAATGCCTCAGTATTTTTGGTCCTGTCTGTGGTTTATAGTAGTTGCAATAACCTCACAAAAACTGTTGGGTTAATATGAGAAATATAATTTACCAACGTTCACAGACTGAATGTAAATTAAAGACATTCTTTTGTTACTGAAAGTCAAGCCAAGTGCCTGAAGACTGTCTTTTATTGATTCACTATTAGTTACAGTACTTGTCCGCGAGTCTTAACATCATTAAATTCATTGCAATTTTTGGAAATATTAATTTGATATTTTTCATTAAGATTTAAGATATTAACTCACAGATTTTATGTCAGATGAGCTGTGTGCACTTGTTGAACCTGAGATCCACCGGTACAGGTACAGTGAGTCTTCTTTGTTGCAGTTTACAGCGAACTGTTTGGTCTTGTTTTTTTTGGGGGGGGGGGGGTTTTCATCCAGAGACTGTCAGCTAAGGCAGTGTGGGTGAGGCAGAAACAACACATTTCAGGTTTGGTTGATGTCTTGAACATTAAAACCTAAACATGACACATTTCAGATGCTTGACGCCCAGGACTCTTCAGCTGGCTTTGCAACAGCAAACCACATGCTAGCTCTCAGTTATGTGTCTGCTAAAGTGATTGCGATGATATTAAAGTCGATGAGCAACAATACTCTAAAGAAGTACTGGATTATACTTCATTATGATTTTTGTTATTATGAACTATGCTGCTATGCAACCAGGAGAACTCTTGAGCTCTCTTGCTAACACCATCTTATGTCGCCGTCAGCTGTGAATGAAGGGCAGGAAATTAGATTGTCCATTATTGGATGAAGCACTAACTACCTCAGAAAGTCTGACACATTGGAAAAAGGTTTTAACTCTTAAAGTGTAAACATTGTCCAAACTTTCCCCTCATCATGTTGGGTGGTGTGGATCATTTAGATGAACTCCACAGATTTACTTAAGTAGAAAGAGTAATATTTACAAATGTAGTAAATATCAAAAAATAAATAAATAACAAATCCACCGTCAAAATAAATGCGCCATCAGGAACTATTTGTGCATTTCCAAGCAACAGACCATGTTTACTTGACCAGATGCCACCCGAGGCAGAGAGGGACCTGGGCTGCACTGAACTATTTTTGGATGAGATCAGATGTTTAGGTGATCTATTGTTTTCCACAACTCTCATGACCAGAAAAGACTCTGGGTAAGTCTTAAAAAAACAAAAGTTGCTTTGTGTTTCCCCCTCAACTTTGTAAGACTGACAGTGATACAGTTATGGGAAAGTTTTTTTTTTTTTTTTCTTTTGGACAGATTACCTAAGAGCACATTGTATCCACCCCCAATTCGCCTTCTGTCTCTCTCTCTCTCTCTCCCTCTCTCTCTCTCACCAGCTGCGACATGTAAAAAGACCTTAAGCGCTGGTTCACAAGGCCCTCTAAGACACACACACTCTCACACACAAACCCAGAGAAGTTGCCAACATGCACAAACTTGCTCAGAGACATTTGCTCTGCTGCAACCTTGAACTCTCTTTGCGACTGTGAGAGCTACTGCTCAAACAGAGGTTTTTGCCCGGTACCTGCACAGTTATTATTTAATTTAAATGTTTTGTGTAGAAATGTGTAGCATTTTTTTGCAAGTTCTTTTCTTTGTCTTGTTTGCAGAGATAAAATCTGCCGAGACAAATGAAAGCAAAAATATATTGGTAACAGCTATTCTACACAAAGAAAGCCAAACCGGCCTAAACTGGTCATTTTTCATAAGTGCTGATATTTGACTAATATCTAAGCTAGCTCCATTACATGTGTTGTTTTGTTTCTGGTCCTTCTGGGAAATGTCAGGCTGATGAGGAATATTTGGAGGTCACAGATTTATAATAACCATCCTCATCCCCTACACCCACACTCTTATTTGGTTTGAGTCAGTGAGCTCTGCAGTGTTTTCTGTTTTAGCCACTGCTACCATTGGTCCGCACAGAGCTTATCTGGAATGTCAAAAATGATTGGAGTAGGAGTCACATAATGCTTCCCACTCACTTATCCTTTTCTTGTTACTTTCACACTGCAGCAGTTCCTTTTTAGGGCCAACTGGTGGAAAATTGTTTCAGCGTAAAGTGCACATTAGTGGGGCTGTTCACTTATTTCTAATGTGTGTGTGTGTGTCAGTGTGTGTGCGTTTTGAAGTAAAAAAGCTGAAAATGATAATAAATCTCGACAAATATACTAATGTCAACTAGTGTATGATTCCTCCCCTCCCCCCGTCTTTAGAGAAGAGAATATGTTTCTCTTCTCTAAAAGCATTAGCCTTATCAAGACCTGGTTTTGTGAAGCAGCATTAGCACAACATTAACCACTCAGCCCAGGTTCCCCGTGGGATATCAAATGGATCTGTGTTTCAGCTGGAAATCACGACTGAGATGGAGCTGAAAAGCACTTTGCTGCAGTCACATTAGATATTGACAGATTTCCTGATTTTGGAACGACAGCCTGTACATTAAAGAGGGAGTGTTGAGGAATTCATAATCCACATAGATGAAGGATGTAACATGAACACGTTTTAGGTTGTGAACTTTGTAGCATAAAAGAGCCACAGTTGTTTAAACCAGTGGTCCCCAACCCTCGGGCCGCGGACCAGCACTGGTCCGTGGGTCAATGGATAACGGGCCGCACAGAAAGAAAAGCATATCTTACATTATTTCCGTTTTATTAATTATCTGATTCTGAATGATGTTTTGTTTTGAAAAATTAGCGGATTCTCTCCGCCGCATCTGTATGACACTCACAGTTGATACATGCTATTATGTTTATGCTAGCTTAACAGAGTTTTTCATGAAGAAAAGTTTTAGCAACATGCTCAGACCCGCATTGATAGCCACCAAACTACCTGATAGTCCTACCTGACTATTTTTAAGACAAAGTCACAATTCTCCCAGACTGAGCATTTTTTTATTTTCAGTGCCAACAGTGAGCAAACAAACTGCAGTCTCAGACTGTGAGCTGAACAATGACAAACCGTAGAAATATGGTACACACCTCACTGACTGCCTGAGGTAAAAGATGCTTCATCAATATTTTAGCATTTAGCTTTTAGCCAGACCCAGCATGTGCGTACCTGTTAGTACCAGTACAGGTTTGTTAGACTTTAAGCTGAGCCCATTTTCCAGGACGTTAACAGATAAGGAGGACATTTATTTTACTTACTGGAATCAGTTTCAGAAATTGATTGATGTGTTGATGTTCTTTTTCTTTTCTTAACCACACTTTAAACATATATTATAGGAATGGTAAAGCTATTTTACTACATTTTCGGCAAAGCTTGGAGCTAACATTTAACAACTCCAACATTTTGGTTATGTTTTGGTTCTTTTTTACTTTATTCGACATTTTTATTTCCCAGACTCTAATTCAATTGAAGCCTTGTTTAGCTACTAAATAATTTAATTTGGAATATTTTGGTCCACTGGAGTTTTGCAATAATAAAAAAAACAGTTTTGTATGATTTTAAAGGTAGCAATATTCTGTCTTTTCTGTTTCAGATATTTGAAGTGTATTGTTGCCTCACCCTCAGTCCATGTCTGGCTTTTGTTTACACTCAATTTTTACAATATTTATACCTCCTTATTACTTCCTAAAAGTTTGTAGTTATATTCGATAATAATCACTTTTAGCTTTCCCGTTGTCACGGAGTTTGTAGTTATATTCGATAATAATCACGTTTAGCTTTCCCGTTGTCACGGATCAACATTGCAGTAGTCATCACAGTGATTTGCAACATGCTTTAAAAGACTGTTGACCTTTCTGTCCCAGCCCTCCGTGTTGAGGTTGAAAGTAAAGGGGAGGAGTGGGTGTGAACTTGGTGTCTAGTGTATTAAAGGTCTCAATCCTGCACTTGGATAGTTATTAGTAAGATCCTTAAGAGGACTTGTGTCCTTGTCCTCTATGACAGGGCTAAGATCTAAACCTGAAATTAATTTAAGACAAGTAGCTGTCGTTGACCCATACCTTGACACGTGTAATAAGACACATTACGTGTGTCTTGAACTTTTCAAGGAAAAGAAAATACAGCAATATTCAAGCTGAATCAGGGCAGCATAGTGTGATCTGTCCGTGTCACCCTACCATACGAGTGTGGTGCACATCAATGACTGATCTTGGACTTTTCCTGTGGATTATAGTAGATTAAAAAGGGCTGGAGAAAGGATCTTGAGATGAAGCTGCCAGACAGATTAGAGAGGAAGAGGAAATAGAAGTGTATTGTATTTAAAATGATTCACTAAGGCAGAAGCGGGCGGGGGGGGGGGGGGGGGGGGGGGCATCAGCAATACATTTCCTCTTAAAGGGCCAGTTGTAACTGTAAGACTGTATAGATGTAACTACTCCATAACTTATTATTGCATGTGTCTTATAATTTATTCAAGTTACAAATATTGTAACTTACTCTGTGTAAGCTCCCGCGGGCCACAGTAAATGACTTGACGGGCCATATTTGGCCCGTGGGCCTTGAGTTTGACACATATGCACTAAGGTGAACCATGAAGGGAACCAACAGAAGAAAAGTAGGATATATTTGGAGCAAGTAAAATTAAAAAGACAAATATTTATGGTGAAAATGACTAATCCTTTAAAAACACAAACACTCACAGAGAAGGATGTTCATACCTGATGAATACGTAGTTTCCCCTAAGTATGAGACACTGTTACCGCTTGGGGTTTACTGTGGACGATGGTTGTCTTTGTAGTGGCCAGAAAGATGACTGGAAATTGTGTGTTTGTTCAGCCCAGCAGTGGCACTGTTGGCTCTCACCGTGCTGCAGCTGTACGCTGAAAAGCAACCAGATGTTTGAGATGGTGAAGTAAGCCCAGCGAACAGGAAACTTCTCTGCATGCCATAGGAGTCGTCTTTGAAAACAGGAAGGGAACTTGGTCCCTGCTTATGGGCCTTTTCCTGTGGCATTACCGGAGGCAGGCCTTGTGTTTGACAGTTGCAGGGGGAAAAAAAGGTAGTGGCTGCTGTGTGGTAGTGGCCTTTTAAGGTAACAAACATGTCTAACATGGGATTTGACAAGGAAGTACAAAACTCTGCCTTGTCCTGTGACTTAATTTTTGTTTTATCTGAGTAGTATTTTTTCTATATAAAGTAAAATAAAACCAATAAAACTTCATGTGACTGATGTGTTTTAACTTGTCTTATAGCTCCTGGCTTTCCATTTTTCCAGGTCAGTTGCTGTTTTGTGTAGGTTGTTGTTTTAATTTGTTTTCAATTCCTGAACATTTATTAGCATTGATATCCAAATTTTTTCCACAGATCTTTCCGTGCTCATAGTGACCTCTACCGTCTGCAACAACTTTTAATTTCTTCATTCTTAACACTCTGCTATAAAGAACCCTTTTAGATTTATGATTCATGCGAACCCACCCACACCCTGAGGCAGTTTCCCAGACTGAAAACTGTTTTTTTACCTCCTTCCTCTCACACTTAAATACATACAGCAGCAGAAACAACCATGTCATCATGGTGGACACAGTATATCATGTCCTGACGCATTTGGTTCACAGAACGGCAGAACTTCAGATGTGGACTGAGAGCTGATAGAGACGGTTTCCACGGCCTGGCCATGTTAGAACAGTGGGAAGGCGCTCATGTTACCACTAAACTAGCAAACTATCGATCAAAAAAAAAAAACTGTCATGATGCTGTGTGAATATACTGAATAGTCTTTTAGTGTTCACCACTTGTTTACTTGGGTTTAAAATGTTTGACCTACACAACTAAACTACACATCCATAGTCAGTCGCTGTCTGTTGTCTGCTGTTTAAATGTGGACAAATGCACTGCTTATCTACTACAGATCACATAAGGTCAGTCTGAAGCCTCTGCTCATGTTTCACTTCTTCTTTCTGAATGATTTTTTTTCACTACTAGTAGGAGTTGCAGAGATGGCAGGCGTCAGCAAAGGTGGAGCAGATGCAAATTTGTGCAGAGGACACAGTGTGTGTAGGTGATTTTTGGCAGAATAGCAAGTTCTACAGGAACTAAAGTGTGGGTTCTGACTGAATTTAACAAAATGCTTTAACAGCTTCTAAATGGTTGTGCTGTTGGTGAGCATGTTGAATTATCTTCCTGTACCTTCTGTGTGTAATAATTAGAGATGCACCTATAGCTACAGAAACACCAGTATGTAAGGAATGTCCAACTGACTGTAGGCCTGTCCTCCCTGTGGTTTGGTTTGATCTTAAATACATCGTATCTTCCACATCATATATTTATTAAAACCTAACCTAAGTAGTATCAGTAACTGTACTTGATATTAGCAGTTACATAACTGTTAATGAGTTATACACGCTGGCTATCAATGCCTCTCTGCCTGCGCAAGAGGAATGTACAGCTGTCTGGCCAAAACTTATATAGAAACCTGAACAAAAGTGTTTAAATAAAGGCAAAAGAAAATGTTAACTTAAAGTTTACTTAAAGAAACAATTTTTGTTATAGGAAGAGCCTTTGTGTTTTGGTAGCTTTAAAGGGGAGGTGGTTTTTTTTTTACCACTTTAGAGGCAAAAGTCATTGGTACATTCAAGGGATGCGGACATGCGCAGTATAGTAGGAATGGTGTTGTGTCCCCCTGGAGTTCCGAGTCTAAAGACAGAGGGCAGAATTTTTGAAAATAAATTACTAATAATTATGTAGCCTAAATGATCTTTCAATGATTTTCCAGCATGATCTCATTTGTTTTCAGTGAAGTCAGTGACACATAGTGTTCCTTATCTTTGAATCCCTCATTAATTGGATCATGTTTACTCCCGTCTCAGCTTCTGTGTGTGTGTTCGTAGCCTGGCCCTCAGTCCTTCTCAGCAAATGTCTCTGTGGTTGAGAATGACATGTGGACGGAAGGTGACAGCAGTGTCACGGGCTCTGTGAGCCACATGTCTGTGAGCAGTTTGATGTGATGTGACAGGTTGTCACTGTGATGTTGGTCATCTGTGATATGTAGTAACTGCAGTAACATGGACCAGCTCTTTCTGTTTTTAGGACCTGATAAATTCGGTCCACCTTTTGAAACACTTTGTCAAACAGATGTTACCAGCATTTCAGACCACAGTTTAACTAAAATACCCTCAGTTTATCTTACGCTGGGGACAAGTGCCTAACAAAGATAGAAATCCAACACAATGATGATGTTCATCATCAGCCTGACCAGTGACTCATGTTGTCCAGGAACAGCTTCACATACCTTGTCACCCTGAATTACAATCTCTTCATTGTAATAGCTGTGTAGTGGCCGGTGATTGCAGAGATACCAGTGTTGCTTGTGACTTTTTTTTTTTTAAGGGGCCCCTGCATATTTTCCTCTGAGGTCGGAGCAGCTTTCTGCAGCTTTGGGTATATCATGTTCAAGTCATCTGTTTGATTCTAAAGAAAGGGCATGTCAAAGCAGAGGCTGATTGTAATGCCGACCTCTAATCTGAGCTTTTGGATATTGGCGAGCTGATATTTGAATGTCTCCAGCATTATTATTGCGTGTCTGTGTGTAGGCTGTATTTCATTAACGTTTTTCTCCACCAGTTTCTCCATGGAATATTGGATCTTAGATGAAATAACAGTTAAAAAAAATCTACACTAAATATAAAAGCTGATTTCTTTTCAAAGAAGCTCTTAATATCGCTCCTCTTTTCCCAGAGGCTGCCACACAGTGGCCTCTTTCTTCTCCCTTTTTTTTTCTCCTCTTGCTGCTGCTGTTGCTTCTGCTGCTCATCCTTCTCCTCTGCCTGCTCTCTGGAGGACAGCCTCAATCTAATACAACTGTGTCAGGAAGTGTGGGGATGCAAAGTGCTGATGAGCCAAAAGTACCCACCTCTGCAGTGTGCTGCTTTGTCCCAACACGCGCCAGCCTGATTAGAAAAGTACACTATTATTCTGTGCTTTCATCCCTGTACAATCAGATGGTGAAGACATTAAACTGATTGTGTTTCTGTTCATGTTCCCATTGCAGTAAAAAGGTTTTACTTTCATACAGTAGACATGATAAAATGTTTTAATTAAATGTGATGTTTTACATGCTCGGAAAAGTGTTGCTTTTATATTGTTTTCTATGAATTGGGCTTCTTTTTAAGTCCGGATTTTGATTTATTCATCATTTACTGCTCACCACTCCAGAAAAGACAGACAGCCTCAACCAAAATCTGTAAAAACATTAGGCTACACCCTCAGCAGGTCTTCATCTCCATCTCCTTATAATAATAATACATTAAGAAAATCTATCTGAACAATCCACAATTGACAGGAAATCAGCGGTTATCATGCGAGATGTGTCTGTCCTGAAGCGGGGGTGCCAGAGCGCTGAATTAGCCAAACTTGCTAATTTGCATGGAAATAAATGAATCTGTTTGTTAGCTGTACATTAATAAAGGAGCATGATTCTACTGCCACAGCACAGATAATATGACAGTGATTATTTAAAGTTTGGATTTTAATGGACTGGTGATGGACGCCATTGTTTTTATGGATGAAAATAATTAAAACTTTTATTAATTTTTACAACTTATCAGTGTAACAGTGACGAGTTCTACAGGCTAGAGTGGGTATGAATGTGGACCAATGATCTTCTGACTCAGAATGAAAAGGATGTGGGTCATAAAAAGATGGGCATTTCAGATGGACTTTGGCCATGTGCTGTCTGATTTGTAGAACTCAAATGGATGCCTAATGGTTTAACAAACAATGACTGTTAACATAGACAAGTACTACATGTGAGAACCAAAGATTTGGGGCATAGTCACAGAACGATTTGAAATATTGCTGGGACTAGTGTTAATGACTGTATTCTGCTTTGTTTTAAAATCATTTTTTGTGTGTGTGCTCAAGTAAGTGCTCTTATTTCAATAAGGCCCAAAACTCTAGACCACAAGAATCCAAGTGAAATATTACAGTTTAATTTGACAGGAAGTCATCAGAATGGCCCATGTTGAGAAGACTTATTTTGGCTGACGTGGCAGTGCTGCGGCCAGTTTTGTGGCCAACATCTGGCAAACACATATTAGCCACACGAGTGTTATCTTCGCTGACCATATGTTGGCCAAAGGAACTGTCACACATGCCAGATATGGACCAGATCTGTGCCACAGATACTCCGCTGTATTGGTCTTTTTTATCTAGACATGGCATACAGATGCACTGCTATTCTGTAAAAATATAATATTGCCATCTACTATTTAATTTTAACCCCACAGTTTTTTTATAATCACATTAATGCATTAATCACCCATTTATGTTAGTTATCTCAAAATTGTCTCATTTAGTTGATCAGTGAAGTTAGCCATTTGATGTTAAACCCCCAACAAACAAAACTAGAGTACATTCCTGTTTTAAAAAATGAATTTGCAGATTTAAAAAAAGTATTTGTATGAATCTGCAATTTATTTTTATATTAATATCAAATTTGTAGAAAATAAAAATGGTTACACATGAAAAGATGTCGGTCAAGTCAGTGAGCACTGTGAGCTGCTCATTTTGCTGTTTTGTGAAAATGTGCTGAGTGAATCAAAAACCAAAGAGAAGGAAATGAAATCAGTTTGCAGCAAAGCAGAAGCTGACAGCCGTCCTCTGAACCATTTTGACCCTTTAACTCTGTTATTGTGTTGCCCATAATGAAGCCACTTCAATGTCCATGTCTTGGTCTATATTATAAAATGTGAAGTTCTGTTGAACGTTTGATTCTCATCTATGGTTCAACTATAGACTGATAGTTCAAGGAGAGTGAGTGGAAACCCATTTACACTGAGCCCCGTTCTAACGTCAGGTTTTTTCATTTGCTCGACAACTGATCGTTGGCATTGGTGTAAGAGCTCTTGTTTCTTATCTTGGAATAAATGAGCAGAAATCCACTCCTGTAACAGTACACAACCTGAGGAACCACATAAATATTATGTCTCCCTAGAAACACAATAGTTGTATAATACTTTATTTTTGGGGCTGTTTTTTCCATGTCAATCGCTGAGAGGAAGGTTTCAGACTCTTGCAGAAGCGGATTGCAACATGTTTCAAGACTCTGGTGAACAGATTAAAAACTGTCCAAGACTTAATACTTAAACACATCCACAGACAGGGAAGATTTCACACACTTTCAAACCTATAAACTTATAGTGTGGACGGCACTGGTCTGACAGATGGTACCGAGAGAGCTGGTGTTCGATTAAGACTCACCCAGAGCCCACTGTGCTCAGCATCACTGCACTGCTCAGCATGAGCCACGGGCAGCAAGCTTTTCACATTCCAGTTACAGCAAGTCTCGGTGGACATGGCCAAATATATTTGGTTTTATTTTCGTATGACAGACAAACAGCATCAGGTAGAGTGTAGTAATAGTTTCAAAAGGAGATTGGTATTAAATTTTCAAAGCAGCTGTGTCTTTTTATTCACAGAAAATCACCCAGGTATTCTTATGACAGTGATTACCGTCCACTGTATCCACGCTTAGTGCCCAGTATTTTGTGCAGCTGTAAACCTTCAGCACATCCGTGCTTTCATCTGCACATTAACGGATATAAAATACATACTGTAGGTTTGAGCCCTTAATACAGCAGGAGTCACTTTCAAAGGGCTTCAGAGCTTTCTAGCTCATTAAATGTTAATCAAACATCTATTTTGAGATCACTCGAAGATTTTTTATGAGGATTTCAGGTCAGTCCACTTCAGAATGAATGAAGTGATTTTATAAATGAAAGGACTATCTTTATTTATTTTTTACCTGGAATATTTCTCCCCCCTTAAGAAAGAATGTGATCCGACCTTGATCGAACCTTGGCTGCAAAAAATTGTGCAAAAAAATACAGCTTTGCTGAATCCTCAACTGAGGAACGACCTTGACTACGGTGCTTTGTTGAAGGGCACACAGGCAGTAGTGGACAACACTGTCCAACTACTGATTCCTGCAACCCATCCTCACGTCCCTTTCATTATTCATGATGTGTTTTCTCAGACTCTGCCTTGAACTGTGATGAGTACTGCTGTCAGTCTTCTCCAGAAACTGCCCTCTGGAGCAAGAGGTGAGGGAGAGAGAGAGAGACGGACAAAGTGTACACAGGCTGCTTACACAAGAAGGCCTGTGTTTGTGTTTCCGTGTGTGTGCATGTGTGTGTTGTTCGGATGAATCACCGTGTAGTAGAGGAAATTGACATCCGTTAGTGTGGATCTCACTGACGAATGCATTGGAACATATTTGTATCATGTAAGACTGGAAACATCGAACTGTGCCGTGGTTTCATCATAGGACGAGATTTAAAATCAAATAAAAC
>NC_024310.1:6550273-6569175 GCF_000523025.1 Cynoglossus semilaevis | reverse complement strand
AGGACGAGATTTAAAATCAAATAAAACGCCTAGTTTCTGAGCAAGAAACAGTCAACAGTAGCTCACCACAGCAGGTAAATAATGATTTATTTACTGTATGTTTGCTATTAAGAAGCAGGTACATCTATATGTTTCCCACATGTTTTTCTTAGCGACTGATCAAAAGATTGAAATTATTAATATTGAAATATGTTAAGAAAATATATAAAAGTATAACTAAAATTTTCTCAACTCAGTTTTCTTATAGCGTTGGTGTATTTTAGTCGTTACTGTCCATCTTGACCGTGTCTTTTGCAAAGCATCAAGGGTTTCTTTCCAAACTCAGTGTAAATCGCTATCCTCATCAATAATGATCGGTGTACAGTGCCTTGCGATTCAATTTGCTATTGTGTCAGTCAGCTTGTCAGCCTTAGACTCACTGACTGCCCTGCACCCTGTGGGGTTGGTGTGACACAAGCGGGGCGTCTGACCTGAAGTCAAAGCCTTCACAAACACGTGCGGTGTGTCAAGATGGTTTTTTGTTTTTTTTTTTGAGGTCCTGCAGGGTGTGCAAATATATCAACTGTATATTAGAGCAACGATATGGGAATGGACAGTGGGCCCATCATTCTGCCTTCTAATTAAAAAATGTAAACTGACTGATCATGACAAATGGATCCATGTGATTCATGCATTTTTTTATGATTATACCTCCAGAATGAAAATAATGAATGGCTTTAAAAATCTTTCAAAATTTCATTATTATTCTTTTTCTATTTCTGTTTCACTGTTTCTTTAACACCAAGATACGTCATCTGAATATAGAGGGAAGTAAGATTAGTCACTATACATACGATTTATAGAATTAGCAAGAAAAACATGGTCGTGATCAGAGCACAAGTGTAAAGTACAGGATTTACTCCAAACCTTCAGGATATGAATCATCTTAATGAAACCAGTGCCAGCAGGTGGGGATGAGTCAGATTTGTTCCCACGGTGAAATATGTGATGATCAAGTTGTTGCACAATCAGGCTCATTTTGTTTCCATGAAGGTACCGACTGTGAAAGATGGTTAGATTAAACGTCTTTTTCCTAGTTCATTGTTTTTCAAGATGCAAAAAGTCTACATGACAGAATACATTCCCTCAAATCGGACATGACTTTAATCAAGATTTTTGCTTTAACAATGTGGTTTTGTCGATTTTTTTTTTTGTTTTAAGATGCTGGTTTGCATGCATTGTAAGTCCTGGCTTTTTGCTAAGCACTGTAAATAAAGACATGGGAAAAGCACAAAAGGAAGTCGGCTCTGCAGCAGCATGTTTGGAGGAATCTGAGCCACAAAGGAGAAGCTCTGCTGTCTTAAGATGCACAATAGATGAAAATATAATGTATGCAAATAAGGGGACCGTACAAAAGGCTCTATTCTTCTCTCCGAGGTCGGTCGACTGTATCAGATTCCTCACCATCTTCTCAGCCCATCCACTACATTATGTGAAAACAATGTCTTAAGTGCTGCTGCAGTGTCGCCCCTCCTCAGAGCTCAGTGTTTTGACAAATCCGTATAGATTATACGTCTTTCCTCCGAATGTGTCACATCGTTAGCGCAGTAATATGAATCTGTTGGCAAAAAAAAATAAAAAAATCAATAAATAGAAACTGCTGTACTGAGTAAAAAAGCATGTGGCTATAAATTAATCTCCTTAGATTTTCTTAAATTTTTTTTTATTTTTATTTTTTTGTGAACTGCACTTACAAGCCTCCCAGCAAATTGTAAAATTGCATCAGCCTTCATGGTGCTGCTTTGAACTGAATTTAGAATTTAATGCTCCAGAACTCCGATCTATCACCGTGACGTAAAATGATTTACATAAGAGTTTGGAAGCAAGTGCAGCCTGAAGTAACAAGGTTGTGTAGGTATACTATATATGCAGCGTACAGTGAGGTTGAAGTATATTAGATAAGTGTGTAGAGATGGTTCTCTTGCAATCAGAACCTCCAGCTGTCAATTTTAAAGTACTGCTTTTGATCCCCAAAATATGGACAAGCCCTTTTTTTTTATGCGGATAAAATACACAACATGTGATGTTTGAAAAAGATGTACAACAGTTTCTACTCCCATTTGTTCAGGTCTGGCACAGGGACTTAACTTTTTTTTTCTTTTTGTGTTGCAGCTTCAAGGATCTTTGCGGAGGAAAATTGAAGGACAAGCTCCAGGACACCTTCTCAAGCAGAATGGTCTCTCCTGCAATTTCTCCGGGTCAGACTTTAAGAGGGTCCGTTTGGACACTAGTGGACTGGGACGTGGGCCTTGCAACCATATTTCTACCCAGCCTCATTCCCATCAGGGGTCATCGACCATGGGAATGCAGAGGAAAAATTACATGATGCCTGTTGGAGTGGGGTCAGACATGTTCAACATGACTCTGAAGGAAATGAAAAAGGAGCCAGTGGAACAGCAGCCGTGCGGTCACTCGAACACAGAGCTGACGTTTGATTTTAAAGATGAGGGCGGCGGTCAGATTGACCCAGATCTTCAGGAACTGTTTGATGAGCTGACAAAGACGGTGCCACCTCTGAATGACCTAGAGTTTGAGAAGATGCTGAAACAAGACGATACATTTGGTCTGGATCTGGGACGACCAAGCTCAGCTGGTGCAGCTGCAGGCCTGTGCTCACCGTTGGAGAAGCAAATTAAGACGGAACCCTCCCCAGATTTTGGGCACGTTCACTGTGGATCGCCGCAGCTCCGACCAGCCTCTGCAGGCCCCTCTTTCACACTGTCCAGTGTTTCTTCTACTAACACAACACCGAAAGTTTCAACTCAGACAGGAATCCCAAGAGCCTTGCCCTGCTGGCCAGAAATATCCCACGCAGAGCAGCTAAAGCAGATGGCAGCAAACCAGCAGCAGCCGAGCTCTCTGCTTCATCACCACCACCAGCCTCCACCTGTAGGAATGAGCAGCTGGGCTCCTGCCATGAGCAGCCACGCCACATCCAACGCCTTCTCCCAAGGCAAGGTCCCCAACGCAGCTCCTCTCAACCAGCAGAGGGTCAGCTCCCAGAGCAAAGGAGTCAACAACTGCCTCTACAAATCCAATGGTCACGGTGGCTCCTCCCACTTGGACATAAAGGTTCTAAGCACCAAACCCACGTTGCACTTTAGTCCTAAAGCACATCATCCGGCCAATCAGCCCATGCCAATCCCAGTGAACAAGACGTCAGCTCAGCAGCAATCCCAGTTAAACTTCCAGAATCAACAGATCTCCACATCAGGGAGCCTCTGTCACCAACCCAAGCCTGGTCAGGCAGGAGTGCCATTCAGACTGACACAGCAGCGGCAGGTTAGTGATCTAGTCCATTGCTTACTAATTAAAACTGGTTACTCCTGAAAATCCTTGATAGGAACAATAATAACCGATAAGCAGGGAACAATGACAACACTGACGGTGAACTTGGTTTGTGGCTTTAAAATTCTCACCGAATATATTTGAAAATCTCTCTATTTTTTATAACTATTGTAGTTTAATAGATGTACAGCATTATCTTATATATAAGAATATTCTATTAATTTGATATTATATATAATGAAAGTAATTTTCTTTTTCTCTAAGCACTTTATATGAAAGCAGACTAGCCAGATTTGGAAAGCTTATATATATAACATAATTATATAAAACATAATTCAGTAACAGCTAAATGCTATGCTAGAATTCCCCACATAAGTAAAAGAAAATAACACAGTGAAGGCAAATTTACATGAAGTTAAAGATCGTTCCGGTGGCTGCCAGCGTTTCTGCCGCAGGTGTAGTAACATGATACTGAGTCACACTAACTCACCATTGTTTCCTCATCAATCAGCTAGCTGCAGTGAACTGCTGCTGTGTATAGAACAAAAGGAGGCAGCAGTACCTACAGACTGTGGAGTTGGTTTTTTGTCATTATGCTCGCTGCTTTTATCAGTGAATGTGTATTTCCTCTAAAAGTGCTTTGACGCTGACACAGATTCCCAGACCGTGGTGGATTAAAAAGCAGGACTTTTAATTTCTCTGCCTGTCATGGTGGCTCCCTGTCACTGCACAGATATGCACAGTGGGATTTGCTAATTGGAGGTTGTTAGCTACAAGGGACAAGTGGTGGAAAATGACAGTAATCTGCTTAGCCTCATGCTGGAGGTGGAATCACTGATTTGTTATGATTGGTGGAGACTTTGACCACCCCCCTCCCCTCTTTCATTTTTTATGCACTTAACTGTATCTGTAGCTGCCTTTGTGTGAAATCATAATGCAAGCTCCACGAGGGAGCTCTAGAAACCACTGTGAGATCAAGGGAAATGCTTCAGTGACTGGAAGAGAGAGGGATGGGGGCGGGGGGATGTACAGATATGGAAGTAAACAAGGTAGGATGACAAATACTTCATGAAGAGGCAGAACAGAACCAGTTTCACTGCGAAATAAGAGAACAACACAGTTACGGGGCATGTTGGAGTCCACCTTTAAAGAAACTTTAGAAGGAGAGCTTACTGTTTGGACCCTCACGCAGTAACAATAGACATATTTTCAAACACTGATACCATCACTTTATTAATCAGAATTTGCAGTGTATTTTTGGATTGGACTTGGATCAGGTCTCTAATATTAGTTTTTAGAATGCAACCCCGGACCATTCCAGAGCCTAATGTCATTTCCTGTGTACTGCACCAGATCCTTGTTATATTTGGTCTCTTTTTATTTGGAATTTCTACTTAATATTCTGTCCTTTTCTTTAAATAACAGCTGCCTGTTCAAAATGACCCAATAATAACCTTTGAAAATACGTGATTGATGCAAATTCACATCTGTAAGAATCTCAAATTATCATATTATAAGATGTTCCACAGGTATGAACATGTATTGCCCAGAAATGAATTATTTAAATGCTGTTCTCTGATTAGTCGCACTACAAGTCATCCAGGACTGAGATAAAAATGACTAATAGAGCAGAGAATCATCAAAGTCAGCTTGGACTTAAGAACTAATACTGAAGGTTATTTATTTAGTTGTGAAGTAGAAGTAAACCATATTCTTTTAGGTCAAAATATAATACTCAGGTTTAGCAGAAGCCTTCAGAACATCAGTATATTAGGGATATGATGAAGTTGTTATTCCATGTTAGATACTAAACCCTGCCCACACTGTTTGATTTGTCTCTTAAATCCAGCATGGACAGGGTTAAAAGTCCAGCTAATGAGGACGGGGCAGCTCACAGAGGAGAAGAGAGAAGTCTCTTCCCACACTGACATGAATTCGTAATGCCAGAAAAGTAAAGGTCCTGAAAGAGTGCCCTGATCCCCCCGTGTAACATTAGTGACTGTAACAGTGGGCTTCATTTTAGACTGCAACCACAGATGTGGGCTGCACTGCCAGCCTTAAAACCACATTGTCAAGCATGTTATGATGCTAATACGACACTCACGTCTGTCTCCGCGGACATAGTTTACACAAATGCACTCACACCCTTTGACATACACACACTTTTTTTGTGAGAACATGACACAGACTCAACCCATTCAATAGAACTTTTCCCAAACATTAACAATCACAAATATTCCTTACCCTAACTTTATCAGACTTCAACCTCAAAATACCCTTCCACTCCCTGCGGACCCGCGAAATGTCCCCACAATAACAAGATTCCCTGCAGCAGTCATATTTTTACATAAATGTGTCTCCACATGTACACACACCCACACACACATACCCCCTGACCCCCTGAGGAAGACCAAATACAGCAGCACTGCAAACCAATGTATATCAGTTTTTTTTTCCCAGAAAAAATGGCAAGTTTAAGTGTTTTAGTCTTAGCATTTGGGCTGCACACAAACCTAGAACTTTAAGGTAACAACATACACCAACAGAGAGATACCCCCTGACCCCCTGAGGAAGACCAAATACAGCAGCACTGCAAACCAATGTATATCAGTTTTTTTTTCCCAGAAAAAATGGCAAGTTTAAGTGTTTTAGTCTTAGCATTTGGGCTGCACACAAACCTAGAACTTTAAGGTAACAACATACACCAACAGAGAGACAGGGTGTTGGTGGCAGGTTGTTATTATTTATGATGTCTGAGATTTAAATGTATGCCTAATATCTGCTCTGTGAGAACATCACTTTGGAATTTCCTGGTAACTTAACACCTCAGTCACAATACACTGTGCAGGTGCAGAAAGACTGGTGTTAAAGAAACACAGTCACCGCACAGGTCAAATGTTAAACTTAAGGTAACAGATATTAAAACAATAAGACTCCAGAACTTTTATATATATCCTGTAGTCATTACTTAGTTGAAATATGTACACGGGCTGATCCTGGGAAGTGTCTCAGTGACTTATATTAAAGTATAAGTTACATAGATGAGGTTGCATAGCAGGTGATCACACCTTGTTAAAACCTGTAGAAAAAAAGTTTACTTGATAACACATTCAAAGTGTGCAACAATATCGACACACTTCAGCTGCAAACACAGCTGTTCTGTCCGCACCAAAACCAAACTGGTGTATATTTAAACATTTTTAGTCATAAACCAGAGGCCTGTCAGCTCATCACGGTACAAATCACTTCATAATCCCTGGAGAACTATAATCTCAGGCTACAACAATGACATGTGTGTCTCTTCTAAACTTCTGTGCCATGACTTGCATGGCAGGGTTGTAAATATAATGAACCTTTGATAGTATTAGCACAAGATTTTAAAAAACTGTGTTAAAAGAGTTTCCTCAATAAATTACATTTTAAATAAAACAGACATTTTAACAGTTATTTTAACACTTCAGTGATCCCCATCCTACTACTTTATCATTTATCACTGACAGAAGAACAAAGAACCCCACCCCAATCTTTAAGATTGTAGAGACCATAATTATAACTGTGGCTAAAGCGCTGCTCGTAGTAAATAAAAAAAAGAAAAAAAAGAAGCTCCTCAGCCTTTTGTACCACTTCCCTGAGCTGGGATAAGAGGGTTGAGTCTACCAGGTCATTCCGGCAGTGCTGTGAAGGGAGTGCTTGTTTCCTGGGAAAGGGAGCTGCGGCCAAGTCCAGATGCCGAGGTGCTCCCCAGGGACAGGGTCCCAAGTCCAGATTAGAGGAAGTGCAGTGTGAGAGTCGGCAAAGCAGGGCCTGGATCAGTGTCAGCTGCCTGTACTGCCACAGGATGGGAGACTAAATCACTCTGCTCCTTCTTGGAGACCCGAGCCACATGTGGTATTCATTTACAACATGCTTGTGAAGAAGTGGGGGCGGGGGGGGGGGGAAAAACAGCTTTATGACACATGAGGATGACAAAGAGGATTACTCAGTTGTACAAGCTAGAATACCACTCACTGGCTTTGTCTTTACAAGAGAGGCAGAACAAGAGCTCTCCAGCGTTCCTCTGTGGACTCGCATCCTCACAGTCTGCTTACGCCGAGGCACACCGTGTCAGCCACACTGTTTTCTGGGCTAACCAGAGAAAGTGAGGTGTTGATGCTCAAGTCGCTGTGTAGGCCAATTGCCATGCTCGGTTTGTTGTGTGGGCTGTGCTCCGACGGGAAGGCGAATATTAGCTCATCTTAAATTGCTCGTGACTGTTGATGAGTTCCTACTTTTCTTTTTCTCTAATGCTGTCTCATCAGTTCTCTGGATTCCAGGCCCATTCATTAACATTCACACACACAGGCACACACTTCTCTCTCTTTTCTTTATGGTTTTTCTTCAGGGACCACAGAGTCACCACCCTTTAGAGAGAGAGAGACGTCCTGTGCACAGCCACACATCCACTCATCCTTTAAGTAATAGCTTCTGTTAAATGCACCACAGGTTTTAATCCACCTCACCATGGGAAATATTTAAAGTCAATACAATGACTGACAATGTGCGCACACACACAGTGTTGACTTGGATTGGGTGCACGTTAACCTTTTTCATGACAAATGCTTGGACTTACCAGGATGATAGCACTGTGTGAGAGTGTCCTTGTGTACACAAAAAGACTGGTTTGACTTGGATGGCCTGCATGCGTTTTTTGTTTTTTTTCTTTTCTTTTTTTTTTTTTAAGGGATGTTGCCTGTGTGCATGTCTGTGTTTCCACTGAAGTGTGCCAAGTACAAAATCCTAATCAATCTGAATGTGTCAGGAGCTAAATGTGTAACCATATACTTTCCAAACACAACACCATGATCAGTAAAAAAAAAAAAAAAAAAAAAAGAACCTAATTGGAGCCGGAGTCACTGTGCTGGTGTTTTACTCCCTATCAGCACACAGTTTCTGCTTGTCTCAGGGATTCTTTCCACTCTGCTTAGACACAATTATCAAGAGAGAAGCAGGCCTTGAGGAGGGCTTACACTCCGCAGAAGAAAAAAAAATCTCCAAGTCTCCCTTTTTTATCTGCAGAGGGTGTCGCCTTGACCACATTCTGGAGGTTGAATAGCTTCTTTGACACGAGCAGCGTTGTGCAATCGTGTCCTCTAGTGGACAATATACTTTATTGCAATCCCGTTTTGATATGGAAACAACTACTGGCCTCCAGTCTCGTGTCACCTGTTTTCAGTTGAGTCAATGCAGGCTTTTGTCGGAGACGATCTAAAAAACAACTTTTAAGCCAAGGTTACCATCATTTGATGCCACGATACATGTCAATTTATCTTCAGGAAAAACCACAGAAAACAAACAAGTGACTATGTTGGTCCAATCTCCTTAGAATACAGCAGCCAGAGTGCCTCCTACTGGACGCCTCATAATATAAAACAGTTTCCCATTTAAAATCTATTTTAAGTCATAATAATAATAATAATATTTTTTATTGTTATTAGTAGTAGTAGTAGTAGTAGTATTTTATCTGCATTACCTTAGACTGCCATTTCGTACCACTAGGGGTCCGCAATCATCAGGAAAGACTGCTTTGAAGTGTAAAGTCTGAGTCCGTTTCACTTAAGAAAATACTTGATTTGAGTGTAAGTAGTGAAAAGTCTAATTCCATGATATCAGTGTCAAGAACAGGTACTCCTGTACTACAGTCATGCCTGTCAATAACTGGAGAAAGTACAAATAATATGTTTAATATTTTACACATGTGATTTATTTTCCAGGGTGTTCCTCCTGGGCCCAGTCTGCCCACAAATGGCAACATGGGAGTTCTGTCAGCACAGTCTCAGCCTCAGCCTCAGCCTCAGCCTCAGCCTCAGCCTCAGCCTCAGCCTCAGCCTCAGCCTCAGCCTCAGCCTCAGCCTCAGCCTCAGCCTCAGCCTCAGCCTCAGCCTCAGCCTCAGCCTCAGCCTCAGCCTCAGCCTCAGCCTCAGCCTCAGCCTCAGCCTCAGCCTCAGCCTCAGCCTCAGCCTCAGCCTCAGCCTCAGCCTCAGCCTCAGCCTCAGCCTCAGCCTCAGCCTCAGCCTCAGCCTCAGCCTCAGCCTCAGCCTCAGCCTCAGCCTCAGCCTCAGCCTCAGCCTCAGCCTCAGCCTCAGCCTCAGCCTCAGCCTCAGCCTCAGCCTCAGCCTCAGCCTCAGCCTCAGCCTCAGCCTCAGCCTCAGCCTCAGCCTCAGCCTCAGCCTCAGCCTCAGCCTCAGCCTCAGCCTCAGCCTCAGCCTCAGCCTCAGCCTCAGCCTCAGCCTCAGCCTCAGCCTCAGCCTCAGCCTCAGCCTCAGCCTCAGCCTCAGCCTCAGCCTCAGCCTCAGCCTCGGCCTCCAGCTCCCACCAACCAGCAGAAAGGCCCAGCCAAACCTGCAGTCATGCACAGGCAGCTCAACCAGGAGCAGCATAACATCAGCAGCAACACAGTGAGCTGCTTTCTTCAAGGAATAAAAGATTCATCCAAATCATAGCTAAGGATTAGCCAGATATACAGCAAAACACGAGCAAACATTAATACAACTAAGATACCACACATAGCTAACAGTTAGGAACAACTACATGCTATTTTAAAATTATATTTGTACTTTCTACATTTGTCTACATTTGTTTTACTTTTTTAATTTGTTAAATTACAAATGGCAAATCTGTATAAATTAATCACTGTCTCGAATAATAAATTATTAAACCTGAGTTCGGTTGACTCCCCTGTAATAGATGTGTGCCCCCTTGGGGGAAGGAAGGGGTGTGGCTAGACACCCTGCACTAATAAATTATGAAAATTATGTTTACTAAAATGTCTTAAAATACTGAAATTTACATTTATTTAACAAATTTCTTTTTAATTTCTAAGGACAAAGACAACGTACACGATCAGTTCAGTCGCCATCTGACAAGACCCCCGCCAGATTACAAACAGTCAAGAAGCATGGTGGGACTGAAGCAAGGAAACCTCTTCACAGGTACATGTGTGATCAGATCTAACCATGGATAAAAGAAAGGACAAACACAGAAAAGAGAACTGATCCTCATAACATTGTTTTTGTTTCCTTTAGGTCCAAACTCTTCACCTTCCTCCAGCACCGGTCCACAGAATGACCTACAGGCCATGTCCTGTCACCTCTCAAGTGGGTCTGGTTCAAAGATAAGTCCACCAACATCGGACCGCAGATTTGGATTGGGGACTGACTGTCATCCAAATTCCTGCATTGGCCAATTCAAGCAGCATATGAATCCAAATAAGCCAAGGTTCCTGGGTCCAAACACTCAAGGAGGCTCCTTTGGGATGAACAGTGTAGCAGGTGGGCAACATGTAAGAAGCACAGCCGATCTTCATTCCTCAGTGGTGCCAGGGCCGGGTATGGGCAGCTTGATGACAAATGTCAACATGGCCTGGGCCTCAGCCAACAAGCAAGTGACAACTGGACTTGGCATACGGCGTTTACCCGCTCCGCTGCAGTCACAGGGTGGGCAGCTGGACATGCCAAACCTTCAGTACCAACAGCGGCACGTCGGGCCGCCAAACCAAGTAGCACCAGAGGCTGGGATGCTCTCTCTTAACCCTTCTTTAAGAGACACAGGTCCAAGAGCAGGCCAGTCCTTGATGGGATCTCCATCAGCTGTGGGAAACCCGAGCCAGGCCTCTCCAGAGCAGAGGGTACCTGCAGGCAGCTACGCTGAGCCCAGTCCCTGTTCTAGCAACTTTCACCAGAACAACAGAACCAACCGCCTGACATTCGATTTCCTGCCTGAAGGAGACAACACAGTCCCAGGCATTAACACAGACTCAGATTTCATTGACTCTCTACTCAAGTCTGACTCTGGCAATGACGACTGGATGAAAGACATCAACTTAGACGAGATTCTGGGCAGTCATTCCTGAGCTCGGTTTTAACTGAGATTATGTTCGTGTAGGTGGGATCATTTGTAAATAACGTTAAAATGGAATTTTATAAACCCATGAAATTTGTTAACTACATATACTGTATTGTTTTATATTGTATTTACTGTGAAAAGAGTGTGTCCTATGTCCTTAGTACCCTGAATATTTTATCATGGTTGAGGATACATTTATTATCCCCAAGAAAATGTCTTTCATTGGAGAATGTGTTCCAGGTATTTTTAGGCAGGACAGTATGCAGTCTTTTGGAATAGTTTTCATTAGGTTTAAGACAAGTTTTCTCAAATATCTCTCAAGCTGCTCCAGATCCAACCCCTTGTCTTCCCTTCTCTTCACAGATTTTCAGTCAGGTTTAAGTCCAGGTCGAACGTAGGACACCAATTCAGTCAGTCAGTTTCATTTCTTGCGAAAATTCTTTTCTGGGTAAAAACATAAAAAAAATAACTTTATATAAGACTTCTAATTTATTCATCTAATTTAGCCAAAATATACTTCTAGAATGTGTCATATTGTCTCAAGTTGTCTTCAGCAGACATTGGTCAGTTTGTCTTGGTCCACAATGTTTTTAATTGCACAACAAATTCCCAGAATTAGCTTCTTCAGCAAGGCCAGAAGTAGCATGGTCTCTGCTATTGTTGTTATTAGTGTTGAGCACAGGGTTACTGGGTTAAAGGTGACATAGAGGCAGAGCTGACTGTGTCGTCTTACTCAGCTCCGTTCACACAGGGATGCAAAAGTCCTAGTTTTCAAACGTCTCTACTCTGGGAACAGTATTCGGAGACCAGAGACTAGAGTTCTCTACTTAACACTTTCTATTCATATAAATGCAAGGCCAAGACAGTGTATAGCTCTGGGATCTGTAGTCATATCATTGCCATATAAACACCAACTAAGAGTTTCTGATTAACCGTTTGGGGCAGTGCGACAAAACCGCAGCACCTGGAGAAACTCCACAAATGGGGGAAAAAAATCAACCGGATATTGAACTAGCAAACCACTGGCTGTATATCTGTGAAGGTGTAAAGCTTTCCAACAACATGTATGGCCGTGTGGCAACATCTAGCCTTGATCTTTTTTTATTTATTTTTTTGGTCACACAGGGACTCGCTGCTCTCTTTGTCCTGGTGTATGTGTGGGTTTTCTCCAGTTTCCTCCCACAGTCTAAAAACATGCAGGATTAGGTAAATCGTTCAATCTAAATTCACTAGCATTTTGAATGTGTTCTGTTCTGTTTTATTTCCAGAAGGCTGAAGTCCAGTACTCTTCTGTATGAAAGTGCCTGGGACTTAATGTCATTTTCTCAGAAGGGCTAATAACTATGTGCTCAGCTGTATTGTATCCAATAAATACCTTTTCTGTGCAATCCCTATTATGGTCTGTTATTGTCATGCTACATTAGAGATTAACACTTCACACTGTGAGGAGGAAACATTACTGTGTTGCTTTTAATGTCATCTTGATAATCCGAGCCTTTAAATGTCTGTCTTCTCCAGCATGAAACGGTCCCACGTTCAGATGCTCACACAGAATCTTTGGTTCTGTCTCATGTTACTGTTTAAGCTTTTTGATCTGTGGTAGATTTTGAGTTCAGTTTAATTAATGTAACCTTTTTTCATGTGATATTTAATAATAATTATTGGGATAGTAATAAAACATTTTAACACAAGCAACTAATAAAACTAATTTGAATAAATGTGACCTTTGTTCCCTTTTCTTTACTAGCTCCTAAGCAGAACGCTACAGCAGAAGACTTTTTTAAATTTTAACACACCCTTCACCACAGGCACGTCCTAAGTAATTCCTGGGGACCAATTGTGGAACATGGTATGTTTTCATGTGGCCTGTGAGTGCCTTTAAACTATATTAATAGCCAGCTGACAAAATTTCTAAAATTCTCCCTTCCCATGGGAAATATGTCTTCAAGGAACAATTCCAGAACATTTAGTAAATTGCGCAGCTTTTATAACTTGCAGTTTTTCATTAGTTTACATAAATTTGTGAAGTCAAACCGTAGCTGTGTTTAACTTTAGTTATAACCTAAAGACACCATGCTGCATTTCTGTAGTGTTCTTCTGTTTCAAGAAACCTTCTAAATATTATCTGTCATTGTAAGAAAAAACAACAACAACCACAAACAAACAATGGGCCTTTCCTCAGTCTACATTGTTTATGTGACTTGTTCCCTAATTTACTCCCTGGGAGCACAACTAATGTGAAAAATCCAAATAATGTCGATGTTTTTTTGTTTTTTTTTACTTCTCAAAACTCAAATAACTTAAACTCTCATTTTAACTAATTTTGCATACTAATCGTCCTTTATTTAACAATTCAATGTTGCAAAACTTTTATATATTTCCATAAATGTCCAATACACACATCTGTCACACACACACAGCAGCAGCACTAAATTTAACAATAAATAAAAATAAATCAAAGCAAAAATGTCACATCAGGATCTAGGCAGGAATTTTTGTTCTGTTTTCCCTTTTAAAGTAATCATGTTTAAAGGGAGTTCCTACAGTTATGCACTTAAAATGTTATCTAAAGTTCTCAATTGAATTAGTTTATATTTTAAAAGTTGCACTGTCGAAACAAATAAATTATATTTAAGATTTAATTAATTGCACGTTATAAGAATTTATAAGAGAACGTGTTCTTTAACAATAAACCGTTCAATCTTTTAGTTGACTATTTACTACTGACCACACCTTTCTAAATAAATAGAACAAACCGCTGCTGCGGGCGCCCCGCCTCACAGGAATCAGGCCAATCACTCTGATTTCCGGTGTTGCACGTCAGGACGATGCAGCAGCACAGCTCATTCGCTTAAGACGGATGAGGAAATGACGTCAGACGCCGAAAATGTTTGTCCCTCGATTTAAAAGCTACAGGTATACAGTTATTTATAAATGGCGGCTCGACCTGGTCCGGATGTATGATAGAGATAGAAAAGGAAGTGACTGTTGGATTATCTGCTGTTGGGGTGAATTCACTTTCGGAAATATTCTACGGTGGATATCTAAAATAAATCGTTTATATTGTATTGAACCAATATGTCGGAATTTCTGCGCACGGAGACTAGGCCGGAGTTGTACAGCGCCAAAGTACACTGAAAGACAAGGTGAGCGATGTGTGGAGTCAAACTCAGGTGTTGTATTTTGATATGAAAGTAATCATTTGACAGATGTTGTGGTAACTCAAAAACTTTGTTCTCGTTTGTTTTCCAGATTGTTCATCCTGAAGCTCTTCGACACAGTAAGGAAGCATTGTTTTTATTATTTGGTTCTGCGACCGCCGTGTCGCTGCTTTGCTACGCTAGGCCGCTGTGCCTCGTTGAATGTGCGTTTTTTTGAATGCGTTAAACTTAGCAATACAAATGGTTTACTGGCTGTAAATCTGGGCGTCAAAAGACGCGCAGTAATAGGTTCAATGCCATTGCGGCGCTTTCTCTTGGCTGCCACGCCTACCTGTCTCTGTCCTGTAAGTTCTAGTATGGTCATTAGCCTCTCAAACATTTTTACCTTACTTTAAAGTTCATTGGCAGTTTATATAACTGAAAGCTTCCACAATTTGATGTCCCGTTCGCCGTCGTTTACCACGATTTTGGACGTTGCGTTTACCGTCGTTTTCCACAATCCTGGACGTTGCGTTTATCGTCGGTTTCCACAATCCTGGACGTTGCGGTCATTTCCACACAATTCTGATATCCCGTCTACGGTCATTTTCCACCATTTTGGACGTCGTGGACATACCTCACAATCTTGGACGCCTTGGTTACCCTGCTGTCCTGTTGCTGGCCAGAGTGACTACCAGAATTCCAACTTCATGTACCAACATGGACGTCCACGACTCTAAAAGCCATGTGTATTCCTTGCCGTTGTACCCTTTCTAACTGTATTCATGTCTATTTGACTTTTGTAACTATGTCCATCTGTATTTGACTTCTGTAACTGTTTATTCATTTGTATTTGACTTTTGTATCTGTACAGTTGTATTTGTTTGTATATGTCCAGCTCTTATTATTGCAAGTCATTAGTTGGTGGATTTAAATTAGCATTCAGCGCATATATTTTGTTTTTAAATGTTTAACATTTCATGTCAAATTCACCAATTCTGTCGAACTGTGACACTATTTCACTTTAAATTGTCTTTTAAATTCATTGAACATTTAGAGCTTTGTCTCCTTCTGCCAAGTCAGTTTTCTGCTAAAGAGTTGTAAGCTCTTCTGTGGTATTTAGATCAGTTTTTTTTTTGGGGATCAGGTATTTTTGATGAGTGTTGGTGGGTGGTGTGGGCTGTAGTTATTCCCTGCCCCACAGGTGTTGGTGCTGGATCCATTCACACAGGAGATCTGACCTGGACTGTGAGGTGAAAGTGGCACTATGTAGCAAGACCTTCTCAGCCACAAGATGTCTTCAGGTTTGTTCTTCACATTGACAACTAATAAATCATTTAAAACTTCTCACTGACTGGTTCGGTTGTTGTCTAGGATTCTATGGTCTAGGATTCTATGGACCAAAGTTGACCAAGTACGGAGAAGATTTATCCTGGTTAAAGGAGTCTAAGGTGAGTTTGTTTGTTACAAAATTCCACTTGTGACCAAATGTTGAATGACATCAGAAAGAATTGAGGGACTGAAGTTCCCTTTTTTTCCTGAGAACTGTTTATTCAAATCTAGCTGCTTATTCAAAAACTGTGTTCTTTATAATTGTAGTTTAAGGGGAAAAAAAATCATGGTCACTGTAACTCATTTGCTGTTTTGTTCTGTCAGGATTTAAACCCAGGGAGTCCTCACTGTCATTGGAGAAGATTTCAGCTCCTGCAGATGCAGCCTTTAAGCTTGGATGACACATCTCAGGGCTATGGTGTTTCGGTGGCGCCTGTTCACACAGCACACCAAAGTTCAAACCCGATCTGGACTGGCCCCTTAGATGTGCCAAAGTCGGATAAATGTGAGCAAGTCCTCAATGATGTTCTATCTTATGCTGTTCTTTTATGTATTCTAATGATTGGTTCTTTTAGATAACTTGTGCCCTCCCCTTTACAGGCATATGTTTACATATTTCTCTTTATTTTTTATTTATTTAATTAATTGAATTTATTCTCCTTCTCGTCCTCTATTAGAAGATGTTGACTGGACCTGGTTGAGTACGACACATGAACTAGACAACTATGGCCAACATATTCCAGAGCTGCCTCCTTCCTACTAGATGTCTTAAGGTTGGTAGTAAATATAATCCCTGAAATGTGTTCAGGTAATCGACCCCCAAGGACACAGGCTCATCACAGCTGACAGACATTTCTGTTTGTGATCCCTGCTCAGCTATATGTTGTTTTTTTGTTTTTGTTTTTCTGATAAGTTTGACTGTTGTACAAATTTGCATGACATTTCATGGATATTCTAAGAATGTGGTCTTTGGTCACTGATGAACTAAACTAGATGCTTGATCCCAGGTTTATTTTTGCTTTAGTTTTTTTTTAGATTTTCAGTCTAAGTTTAATGAGCTGGATTTCCTTCACACTTCACTTAACTACTCACCTTACTCTTTCTCACCCCTTCTTCTTCTTGGGTACTTCAAGAAATCCAGTCATTAATTCTTACTGAGTGTTGTACCATGGATGAAGTTTCCAAAATCAGAGCTTGGATCCCTCTGAGTTTGTGACCTGGTCCATCCATGGTTCAACATTATCCGCCTACCAACCAGTAATTTAGAACAGAATGATTGAAGAGTTCATTTATGATCAAGCATTTGTAGTTATTTCATCAATGGCTTTTTGGTGATTCAGTTCATGGTTGTCTTGTTGGATGTTTTAGTTTGATATGGATGTCTTTGGGATGTGAATCTCTGAGGCAACATTTTTGTTTTATTGGGCCTGGACCTCCATTCCATTTACTTACTTTCATTTGATATTTAAAAATAAACTACATTAAATTTAACAAGATTGTACTGTCTTTACTTCACTCTTTTTTTGTGACCTAAGTCCAAGGAATTCAGAATGGACAAAATGTAAACCTACTTGTTTTTCATGAAATCTAAATGCCCAAACACTGTCCTAAGTGTTGGTCACATCAACTGTTGCAGATGTCAAATGATGATCTGAGGCTCGAAGTTTAAATCTCTAACCAAAACACCTATTACATCATGGCTCTTATTTGTCAACCTTAGATTTAAAGTTTCTTCACATTTGCCATGTTGGGATTAAACTAATCAAAGCTTCCTCTTGTGCTGTTGACTTCTGACTTAAAAATTCCATTTTATTATAAAACCAAGTACTTAAGTTACACATCTGCATTTAAATTGTGCATGTTGGCATTTAAATTATACATGTGGCGACTGATGGTGTAGGCCAGGCATGGGGAAACTAAGGCCGTTCAGCTTTTTAATTCGGCCCACCAAACTTCTTCAAATTGTATAATTAATTTATATGATCATACTTCTGCATTTACCCTTGCAATACCCATGAGTCTCCAATTGATGGTGTAGAAAATGATAAAAAGCATTTTAGCCTTTATGCATGATTTCTGTAGACTACTGTATTTTGATATCTGTATATATCTATCTCTCTCTCTCTCTCTCTCTATATATATATATATATATATATATATATTTCTATATGTATATATCTATGTGTATATACGGTGGGTATGGAAAGTATTCAGACCCCTTTAAATTTTTCACTCTTTGTTTCATTGCAGCCATTTGCTAAAATCAAAAAAGTTCATGTACTTAGCTGTGTGCTTAGGGTCATTGTCTTGTTGGAAGGTGAACCTTCAGCCAAGTCTGAGGTCCTGAGCACTCTGGAAGAGGTTTTCTTCCAGGATATCTCTGTACTTGGCCGCATTCATCTTTCCTTCAATTGCAACCAGTCGTCCTGTCCCTGTAGCTGAAAAACACCCCCATAGCATGATGCTGCCACCACCATGTTTCACTGTTGGGATTGTATTGGGCAGGTGATGAGCAGTGCCTGGTTTTCTCCACACATACCGCTTAGAATTAAGGCCAAAAAGTTCTAATTTGTCCCCATCTTGGAGTCCTTCAGGTGATGTTTTAGTAAACTCTATGCAGGCTTTCGTGTGTCTTACACCGAGGAGAGACTTCCGTCAGGCCACTCTGTCATAAAGCCCAGACTGGTGGGAGGGCTGCAGTGATGGTTGACTTTGTGGAACTTTATCCCATCCCCCGACTGCATCTCTGGAGCTCAGCCACTGTGATCTTTGGGTTCTTCTTTACCTCTCTCACCAAGGCTCTTCTCCTCCAATTGCTCAGTTTGGCTGGACGGCCAGGTCTAGGAAGAGTTCTGGTCGTCCCAAATGTCTTCCATTTAAGGATTATGGAGGCCACTGTGCTCTTAGGAACCTTAAGTGCAGCAGATATTGTTTTGTAACCTTGGCCAGATCTGAGTCTTGCCACAATTCTATCTCAGCTCTTCAGGCAGTTCCACTGACCTCATTTGCTCTGACATGCACAGTGAGCTGTAAGGTCTTATATAGACATATAGATATAGATATATGGCTTTCCTAATCAAGTCCAATCAGTTTAATCAAAGACAACTGGACTCCAATGAAGGTGTAGAACCATTTCAAGGAGGATCAGAAGAAATGGACAGCATGTGAGTTAAATATGAATGTCACAGCAAAGGGTCTGAATACTTATGACCATGTGATATT
>NC_024310.1:6513745-6549924 GCF_000523025.1 Cynoglossus semilaevis | reverse complement strand
ATATATATATATATATATATATATATATATATAAGACAAAAATGACACACATGCATTTTGAACCATGGTCTCTTGTTTTCCCCTGGGCTTCTCTGCCTTTGCCTTTGAGTTGCATTGGAACTTTTACTGGTGGGTGAAACTAGTCCATGGTCCTCTGAAGAAATTTGCATCTTACAATGTACAACAAGCTCTTGAAACACAGGGATATTATAATTCATTGTAATCATCTCATTCATAAAAGATATTACCACAAAGTATATAGTTTATTTCAGGTCAATTTCAAAGTATCATATGAAGAAAGATATAATGTAACAGAATTTATTGTTCTAAAACTCATGCACATATCTATTAAAAATAGATCAGTAATGAATATAAATCATTTTATGTGCATTTAGAAAACTCTAAATACAAAATCCTTTAACTTGTGTGATTAGTTCTACTGCTACACCGACGGTCAACAGCGAATATGCTCTGACAGTTACACACTAGGTAAGCATTAAATCAGGTCTGTGACAAATGCATCATTGCATCAAAAATGAAAAACTCTGAAGCTGTGCAATACGAGCACTGCAGTGTACCACTCATTTTAGTTGCATTGTTCTTACCAACACTGTTTGTCCATCTGGATCCATCATCGTTTACTGATTAATAAAGTCAAAACTAACAAAAGAGGTTCATCACACAGAATAAAAAAAGTTCATGGTGACAATTCTAAAAAAAGAAAAAATGTTCCAACAAGTTAATGCTTACAATTAGTGTAATGGTTGGTACATGAATTCTGGAGGGCACACACAGCAGGCAGATTACACAGAGGTTATTTCAGTAATTATAAAAAATGTAGCAATGGTGTAAACATTGAGATAACATGATTATGAGAGTTGAAGGTGTGTCGTCGCTACAGCGGCTGAATCTGTTCCTTTCTCAGAGGACATGTAACCATGAGTATGAAAGATGGAAAAAAACGTCAATACGTTTACATACACAGCTGTGTTGAGCCAGTTTTATATTGTAGCTCGACTGGGATTATTCAACAACTGTCTTGTACTGACCTGGAAAGCAAATCCAAAGATTCAACTGAATTTAGACTTTCCTAGGATATTCTTCAAAAAGCTGAATTGTTAATTAGCAGTATATGGTTAACTTGTTAGCATAGGGCTGCAAGCAAAACTAATTACTAGTTATGCACATAGTTGCGTTCATATAGGATTTGCTATTCAGGTGCTCCATATTTCTTCATGGTTAGCTCGGAATTTAAGAGCAGGCAACTTGTGTCCAAGCTTGTGATGATGCTATACATATATATATATTCATTTAGCAACTAACCGTTGCTTACATATAGCGTTGGTTTTCATGTAGTAGAGAGACAACATAGAAAAAAATACAAATGTAACCTCTTCAGTGACTTTCACTGAGCCAGTGGAAGTGAATATTGGTATCGCTGTTAACCGACTCTGCCCACTTATTGTAATCAACCAAAAAGTGCAGGCTTCTGCAGAAAGCAAAGCTGCTTGTAAAACTGAACAAGATGTACATGGCAATGGTGATACACCATCAATAGGTACAATAGGCAGACACACATTTTAAATCTTTCATTTAAAACTTTCTTTGGTGGGGAACACAATTGTTTCAGATTATTTTAGGGAGACTGTGGCGATCAAAAAAAAAAAAATTTGATGGGCACGATAGAATGGAGGTCAGTGACATAAAGTTACTACAATAGGTTGCTTTTGTTCCACCAGTCCAGTTGCCCTTGATATAACTACTTTTGGATAAGGTGGCCTGGATGACTGAGAACCTACACAGAAATGGTATTTTGAGGTTATTACCCGCTTGTTGTGGAATACTGGAGTTAGCTTGTTAGCAAAGAGTAATGCTGAAAGCATGTGTTAAGTATACTTGGAGCTGCATGTTTTAATTGGATTATATGTGAGATAAATGCCTGCGGTGGAATATTTGGGAAACAAATGACGACATCTTGAAGCGTGTACTAATGTTAGGACATGCTGCTTCGAATACTTCCTTAGTGTTCGATCCAGGGCTAGTAACAGAGCAGTAAGGAGCCTGCTTGCAGGTAGAAGCCGATTTTTAGCTAAACTATTTGAATATATGTTTGATTTTGAGAACTTGCTGTTCCAGTCAGTTTTACACATTTACATTTCTTTTAAAGTCCAGTTCTGGTCAGACTAATGCAAGATTTCACTTTGTCCTCATGTCATGTAAACGTACTGAGTTTCATCTCTTTTGCAAAAACTGTATCTTTACCATCTTCAGGGTTAGTCACGCAAAAACATTGTTTTTAAAAAAATCATAAATCAGAAACTCTCATATATAGACTTGGTTCACTCATTCAGACGTGACCACAGACACTTAAATACCAACCAAATTTTCTCGTTAGCTTATACAGTTCTTTTTAAATGGAGGTTGACTTTCAACATATTTCTGGACTCGGTTAAAGTGGAAGCAAAAACAAAAAGATACATCTTTGGAAGTTGCTGCTACAATTCCTGACTTAGAAAATAACTGATTGTTTTTTTTTTATTATAAAAAAAAATCATAAAAATAAAAGAAAACCGCACATCACCTCAGTTGATGCCAACCAGACCAACCCTAATCCTTTACTTTACCTTTCGACGTAACTCTTAAACCTTCTTTTAAACTCACTCTAGTCTCCATATCCATCAGTTCAACATGTAGCACACTATCTAACAGAGGTTCTAAACCCATCAGGAACTGTTCTGGTACAATGTCAGGGTGTGTTTGATTAAAAACAAAGAGCCTCAGCTTTCTTTAAGCCAAGACTTTTTTTTTTTTTTGCTTTTTTGGTTAATGTTCAGGAAAAGATAAAGTAAAAGCTGCATGTGACCCATTAAAAAAAAAAATCACACGTATATGTATATAAGTAAATAAGAGACAATAAGTGAATCAGCTAAAACAAGAGGTCAAAACTGCATCAACCTGTGTCTTTGCACTGGTTCTGAGTGAAGTGAGGCTCTGATAACAGTCAACCCTGTTAAATGCATACATTTGTCTAGGAAAGAAATTAACAGCAAAAGCACAAATGCCTTTTGAGCTACGCTATCATACAAATGTAGTAACCTACAAAATAAAGACAAATCTAAAAAGATAAAATGAAGAATAAACTATGATTTAGGCCTGATAAGACTGAAACAAAAACGTATTCCCTAAATCCCCTTGTATGTTTACAAAACAAAAGGTACAATTGTGATTATTGATCATTATATAGAAGAAAAGCGGGGGGATATTTGTGACCCCAGCCTCAATGCTTATTGTGGTACAGAAAATTGTTCGTGGTGCTCGCGTCTCAAAAAATACAACTGAAGGCACTTAAATCTATCCAAGGTTTAAGTTAGACTTTGTTGGCACAGCCAAGCAGCAATGAAGGCGGTCCCCAGGCGTCAACCCTCTGCCCACCACCTGCAGCAAAGCCAACGCATCCACACAAGGCCTCATGTTGCCTTAACTCCAAATCAGTATTGTTCTTAATGCTTCAAATACATCATTTTTGGTTGTTCAGGCTCGGTAAATAAAGACTAAATAAGTCAAAGAAAAACTAACAAGGCCAAATGTAAACCTACTCAAGCTACGATGCAGAAGTCCCAACAACCAGTTAATGTAGTGCTGCTTCACGTTATACTGCAAGAAGGGAGAGAAGGCGGAGATCCCTGGTGATAAACAGTCCATGCAGACGTGACCTGCAAGGCTCAGCTTCAAGGGAGGGAGGAGAAGCAGAGACCCTCCGCTCTGGGAGGTGATATTTTAGTTTAACTCATAGACCTGTGAATGATGTGGGGACCCTTTTGCGTAATTGTCTGTTCATGGGCCAGCCTTGAAGACACAGACAAAATAAAGAGATAACATACAAAAAGAAAAGAACACAAAACGACTCAGCCTCGGGAAAGGTTGTGGTCTTGGGTGACAGAAGACCAGAGAGGCTTGCTGAAATGTCTTGTAAAAGCATCTATGAATCCTTCACAGATCAGAGCAGGCAGCAGTTTAGAGTGTAGTGTGAGGAGTCAGCAGTGCCCCACTGGGGGCTTCTATAACCATGTGAGGAAACTCTCCTTGTCAATCTTAGTGGCTGCCAGCACAGACTCCATGTCGTTGAGGATGTCGGAGCTCAGGGCTTCCTGCAAACTGGGCATCAGCTCCTCGCCCTCTACTGCCATGCTTTCACTCTCCATGGTTCCCAGGTCCACATCTGTTCCTGGGATGGCATCCAGGTAGTCTGGGAAACGACTGGGCTGTGTTGCCATGGTCGACTGAAGCGGGTCTCCTAAAGAAGAAGAAACAAAAATTCAAAAGAGGGCGTTAGCTAGAAAGTGAGAATAAAATAAACACAACTGCTATTCAGGAGTTTCAGAACAATTTACTATAGTGCAATGAATTCTCACATCTACACTGCTGTACTTTATAAGACAGAAGATAGCTTTTCACCAGGGATGACAAAGGCATGCATACACATCTAAGCAGAGTGGCGCAGTGGAAGCGTGCTGGGCCCATAACCCAGAGGTCGATGGATCGAAACCATCCTCTGCTAATGTTCAACAATTTTAATTAAGTACTAACGTTTTTGTATTGCAACCCTATCTGAGGCCATTCATACCAAATTAGCAGCAAAGATGAGAAAGGCTTTACACAGAAGGCATTTGTAGCTTAGAATTTTGTATTTATATATGTATGTATGTATAGCCTCACCTGTGTCCATTTCATCGACACTGTTGAGGAAGTCGTCTGGTGTGCGAGGGACGCTGTAGCTGCTCATACTCAGGCCACTATCTGTACTTTCATCCCTGGAGTGGTAGGTCCCGCTGAAAGTTTCAAAATAGAGAAGAAAAGAGAAAATTTTAATTATATATATGATGTGTTTTTAGCAAATATTAATATTTTAATTAGACTTGAAAGAAAAATTATTATCCCTAAGATGACTTTAATGACCAACACAATAGTACACAGTAAAGGCTTTTCCCCTGTTTTACCAGGGAACATCTACACATTTAGATTTCAATTTCTTTTTCAAATCCTTTCAGCTACATGTTCTCAGTGTCACCAGCTGTTCTCTAACTGAGGAAACATATGGAAAAGGGGCAACTTTAAAAAGCGCAAAAGAGACAAGGAGAGAGTGAAGAAGACTTTTGACAAGCCTATACTAATTAGAAGAGGGAAAATATGTAGGCAGAGTATGGCAGTGGCAGGATGAATGAGGCCATTGTGAGAGCAGGGGAGTGAAGGCAGCAGGGAGGAGGGGAGATTAGGTTGGTCTGTCTACTGACTGGACCACGTCTCCATGGCCTGCTTTGTCCCCATTACTGAGAAACTGTAGTTTGAATTGGTAGGCGTTTATTTCCCAGACTGACCTGGGGCAGGTTTTTACATCTAAAATCTGTATCTTTAGTTTATCCACATTTTTTGTCTCAGAGTTGCAAAAGCACTTGTGTGCGTGTTTGACTTAATTACAAAAAATGTCCACCAGAGGTCGTCCTTGTGCAAAGAACTTAGACACTGAGCTGCTGGCTTCAAATGAGTCACAACCATGTGAAGAGGGTTAAGTCCAAAGAGTGACCTTCTGTTTTAACTCCTTGTGTAACTGAAAGAGCTCTCACTAAAGCTCAAGTGTAAACACTGCAGCACATAGATTCCCTTTAAATTGAATACTCAATAGCTGCAGAGCAACTCTCTTTTTGTGAGAATGGCCATGAGAAAAATCTCAATTAGATCTGCTTGACATCACCAACCTGTTGAGGAATGGATCAGAGCTGTTGGCTGTCATGGTCCTGGCATCCTGAGCCAAGGGGGAAGACACTGGGTTGGTGCCGCCATCTTGATCCATACTGTTCGGCAGCTGATTCCTCAGTGCTAGCTCCTGTGGGAGATGAAAAGCAAGAAAACACATGAGCAAAACAATCGACTTCAGCCCTCACACCGACCTTGGAAGATAATTATACACAGCTACAGCATCAGTGTTCAAAATATTTTGAACATGTCTAGTTTTACTGCTGTTAAACCGTCAGAGCAGTAGAAGATAGATTAAAGAATCACACGCAGACTTTCAACATGGCTGCTGGCCATTTCTGCCCATATAGGGTGTCAGATTACTTGAGGGGCCAACCACAGTTGGAGACAATTGTTTTCTACACATGCTCTATCAGATAAGGCTGAGGATATGAAGTCATGTGTTTTTTTTCACCTCCTTCCCATATGGCACTGGTACAGGAAGCCCCACGGACGTGACCAGACTCACTCTGTTCTTTTACATTAAATTGACATTTAAGGTCACACATGGCGACGAAGAGGAAGACACTGAGATATGAGCCTTTTAAACAGTTCATCGGATCTTTCTTGTAAACAAACGTTGTCCAAACAGCCTTTTCATTAGTACAAATTGTACCAAAACAAAGTACTTAACAGTGTTTTCTTCAATAGTCTTGTTATGATGGAAGGGTGTGTAAGTGTGTGAATGAATGGAGCAGTATCAGTTTTTTAACTGAGATCCACTGGATGTATTCTCTCTTTATCTGATCTTTACAGTTAAACTACGGGTTTGGCTACTTTTGTCCTTCATCTGAACTCCCTCTGCACACATACAGTCAGCTCCATTACACAATATGTAAATAATATAGCTCCACATCTACTATAACCCCAGGGCTGCATTTAAAGTCGCAATCTTTGTTTGACCAAAATAAATGGGTGTCTAGACCTAATGTGTCAACTTCAGAACATTGTAAGTAAAAGTTTGAGTTTTTTCTTTTAAAATTTTTAAAATAGAATTTTAAAGGTGTTTGCAAATCTTTTTGGAAAATGTCTATACAGAATGTTATGCAAATTAATTATTGGGCATTGAAATACAAGTATTAAAATCATTCATAAAATAGACAGATTCTCTACTTTAAATTATATTCTTTTGTTCTAACTATTTGACATTTTTGGAAAAAAATGGTAAGGTAAATATTAAGAAAGACACATGAAAATAATTGGGGCAGAATGAAAACACTAAGCTGAACCAAAACACTTGTTAACTGTCTCACTATTTGACTAGTGATGTATGTCACAGAAAAATCGCAGTGCAACCTGATGAAAATAACTAACAGTTGCACCTAAAATTACTCATAATGACTTCCAGTACTCGTTGGGGTCAGGGGGCTTTGTATTCATTTAGTGAATTCAGCCCAGCTTTAAACCTGTACGCCAAAATGGAAACCAGATTTCTCCTTCAATGACCCTTCACCGAGTTGATTTCACTGAGGTTAGTTTAACATGCGGGGCATGTCGAGGCACATTTGTTAAATCTGAATCACACTCAGGTCACTTCCTAAACACTGAATGTCAAACATCCAGTGTGACTGTGATGGCAAACAAAGTCACAGCCACTGCCATTCATAACCATAAATCTCAGTTTCTGTTGTTGTGACACAGCCTTGAGTAAATGCAAAACTAAAGCTTCACCACCATGTGTAAGTGGGCGGCTCTGTGACACATCACCACTAGGAAGTTATAAAATTACCACAGATGACTCAGAGTGAGTTTGTCACTACAGCACTGTATAATGTTGGCACATCAAAGAGCCCTAGGATCCACCACTGGAGCTATGACTCATATTTAAAAAGCCATCAAAGTGTACCCTGTGCCTTCCTACATAAACAAGTGAGCGACTGTGAGTCCAGAGTCCAGACCCTGGTGTGCTGAAAACTACTGACCCAGTGAACTTTTTGATTCCTTTGTCAGACCTGTGACTACATAAGAGGACCCTGAGCTCTGGTTCCTGACCTGTGGTCTCTGTCGAAGCAGCTCCTGTTGCTTCAGTCTCAGCCGCTCTTTGTCAATCTGCTGCAGTCTCATCTGACTGTTGCTCCCCATGACTCCACTGTGCGTATTGGGGGGCAGTGGGCCTCCCTGTTTCACTGGGGCACTCTGGGTGATCCTCTGCTGGTTCAGCGCTGCAGAAAGAGACAAACAGTAAATATGGATACCAGCCAAGTACTTAAAATGAGCCAGGGCTTACTTTTTAATCACATTTGACAACTTGTTAATTCAACACTGATTTTAAGATTCTGTCTAGGATTAATCCTTAATCTATTAAAATGATTTTGCACTGCCTCATTCTTGCCAAACGAGGATTAGATTTAAAACAACAGTCACAGTTTTTGTATTGTTGTCTCATTTTTTCCCCTTATCCACTTAACAACATTTTTGGACAGTAGCATAAAAAACAATACACACAGCTAAGGCAATGGTAATTATGATTATTTTACAGACTAAAAAGTTTGATTAATTATTCTAGCTTTATTCAAAGTTTCTTGTACTCTTTTTTTACAAATCTTTGTGATAAAAGACAATAATGTGGAAAATACCCAAGAGCTGAGTTCTAATCAGTACTCTCAATCAAAAATGGGCATCTGAAAGCATTAAGGTTGAAAAAGTGATTAAAAATTTAAAAGTATTTCAATAAAAAGGCAAAAAGACAAACAGCAAAAATGTCAAAATAGCCAAAAACACTGTTGAAAATACTGTGAATGATTCAAAAGGTTGAAACAGATTGAACAAAAATAAAGGACTACTCTGACTGTAGGTTCATAAAAACTGCACATAAACAGTGATGAAATCGGGACTTTTTCTGAAGCCACAATCTGGCTCATTTGTAATTTTGAAATACCACATGTCCTAAAAGTTGAGTGGTTCATATCCTGTGAAGCTCCTGCAGGTTCATATGTTAAGGCTTGGCTTAACAAGCCTGACAGCTTCAACTTTTGGTCTACGTGTTGAACTTGTAAAAGAGCCAGTGCAGCAGGTTGTGTAGGACATGAGTCCCACTACAAGTTTTCCACCTAGTGTCTGAAACAATCACTGTTCCTGTAAGACCTGATCCCCTCCCACTCACTGACTAAGACAGGCTTTGTTACTTTGGTACATTGCATCAGTCATGACTTATCTTTTCATTGTGTTCCTCACCTCCCACCCCTCTGCCCCCTCTCTCTCCTCCAACTTCTAAACAAGCCACAGATTATTCCTTAAAAACTCACAGCCTCCCAGCTCTGGCCTGATGGGCTCACTGCAGCTGATTTAATGAACGCAATATGAGGGGCATTGTGCAACTAAGCCACATTTATCTAAAACCTAAGCTTCAAAATTCCATCCCCTAACAAATGAGAGTACGCTCTGCACTTAGTGGGCCGGCTGTATGTCAGAAGTAACGTGTGTGTTGTGAAAACACAGCTGTTCCCCAGTGAAATCTTTGTTTTTCTTTACTCTGGGGGGGGACACAATAAACACCAGCGAGAGGCAGCACGGCAAATGCTGTAATCTACGCATGCAAAGTAGGTCACACGTTTTATTTATCATCCAAGCAGAGGACGACAGGCAAATGTGCTGGACCACGAGGGGTGTAAAGGTAACTGACCAATGACGAGCAACGTTTGCATATACGCTTGAAGCAACAACCAAAACAAAGGCTTGACTGGGGCACAATTTTTATGCGAAGCCTCTCCGCTCTCCCTCTGTGTTCTGTCCTGTCCTGCCCTGCCCTGCCCTGCCTACCCCGGCACCTTTCTCATCACCATTCAATCACTGTTTACACTATCTAACCAGCTGAATGAACTGCGGCTCAGGGCTCTCCCTGGGAAGCTCTGCAGGCCCCACCCTGCTCTGACTTCCCTCTCACTCTCCCTCCCTCTGGTCACGCTGCCTCCCCAAACAACCCCACTCCACCCAAGCACATTTACATTCACATGCACACAAACACACAAGCGTGGAGCAGTTACACACACATATCAACTGAGCTGACGGGAGAGTGTGTAACTTCTGTGAGCTTCTTATCTATGCAGATAGTGGGGCCTTTTGTAGCTGGATCACTGCACCATCAGGGCACCATTAGCTGCTCTCTCGTGTCCTGCACATGGGGCTTGTCAGCAGATGTAGATCTGTTAGGGCCGTACTTCAGAAGATAGGGTTTAACAACCTTGCATTAAATAGTACTCTATTTAGGCTGTCTTTATGACATGCTAGGAAATGTTATGTAATATGGCGAAAAATAAGTTTTATGATAAATTATTTATTTAGTTTACTTTGTTAGTCTTTTGGTTAAGTATTCTTTCTGTCTGTAACTCATCTCTGTGGACATCAATTCTTCATCAATACTTGAGAAAATCCCAAGTATCTGTTTTTGCAGTATAAATTAATCACATTAATTACATCATTTTCAAACATAAAGCGATACTTCCATTAAAGTCTTTCAACTTTGTTTTGTATGGGGTTTCACTATTTGCTTCATTGTAATTAGAGTTACATTTTGTAGATTCGTATTTGGCTAATCTTATGATATCTTGTAGAAATTGTAGCTTTTTTTGCAAACCTGTGTTAAAATTCTATATTTTCACCAAAGCGTTTTAGTAATTCACTGCTGGTTATTGTATTAGCTTTTGACTTCTTGAGTTTTGGGGTTTTGCAAAGGATTACATTCACATTCAAGCCATTAACTTTAGAAAAGAACATTGGACTACATGTACTGTCATGTACTTTAAGTATATATACAACCCCCGGGTTAAAATCGTTGACTTCAGTATAAGGTATTTAAAAAGATACAATCCGTACACTAAAAATATCACCTTTCACATACCAAAAAGCTTTTTCTTTTCTTCCAGGTGTTTTAAAAGGTTTATTTGAGGTGTGTAAACTGACTTAAACACCAGGTAAATTATGCTCTGGGACAGGATTTAGTTGTTAATTAAGCCACAGAGTCTTGTGACCTTAAAAACTGGGTTGTGATGAATGAAGTTTGTGAATCTCTCAACTAAAGCACAGCATACTATACGGCACATTCTTACAAAAGCATTTCTACTGATCGTCAAGGTTTCGTTGACAGACCAAACAGTTCACAGTTGCTGATGGTACTGCAAAGAAACTATGCACCAACAGCAAGTGTTTTCAACTGGAAATTCAGCTGTGTGTGTGATAGGAGCCAAGCGACAGGGTTCAGTCCAGGGCCACAGTGATAGCTCGAAGGGAGGACTAGGCCCAGAACACTGTGTGTGAGAGGCTAGAAGTCGGTCGTAGAAGTCAGGCAGCGATAGCTGCTAGGCCAAGCAGATAAGAGAAACCTTAATGCTGTCTGCCTTTTGTCTACTTCACGCACTCCCGCAGCACAACGAGCCAGCAACACATCTTATCAGACAATCACACTGGCAGACATAGTACACCACATGATCACCTGGGGCAGGTAGAGGTGAGGGGGTGTCTGTGGTGGGAAACTTTATGTAGGAGTAGAGCCTAACACCCCTTAGGCTTAGTAAATATTTATCTGCATTTTTATTTTCTAAATATTAATTTGCTTTGGTCAAACCAGCCTCTACTGACCAAACACTGATTTACTTTCCATGTTTGGGGAAATTATATAGAGGTTGTCAGCTTATCCATGTGACAAAATGGCATTTAAAATTTTTGTAGTGGAGTTAGGATAAAAAAAAAATTGTTGTTTCTTTCTCCACTAAAATAAAAAAAAAGTTGTTTTAGCTTAGCTTCTATTCTAATGGTGTGTACAAAGAACAACACATCTTCAGAGGCCAGCCACCCTCTGACCTCAGGTCCTGCTCACCACCTCCCAGGAGCCTAGAGAGGATGCATGCTCATCCCGTCTGTGTTTTCCCCCTCTGTTTTCCTTTCTTCGCCTTTTGCCTCTCTCTCCCTTCCCCTCTACCACCTCCCTTCTCACATTGGAGCTATTTGACTGAAAAAGTCTGGAACAGATTAAGAGTTGGAGCGCAGAATAAAGAGGTCTGGCAGAGATTCAAGCCTGTCTGGAGCTGTAGCAGGATGGGGCTGCGCTAGCACTGGGCCTCACGCAGGGAAAAGCCAGTCAGCAGCAACCCCCAGTTAAAGGTGCTCTGCTGCTATTTGTCCTCAAAGCTTTAATTGGCTTTCTTTATCAAAGCTGTTGGCTTATGATCGAAGGACTTTGTAAGACCTGCGAAGAAGTTTATAATGCACATTGGGGGTTTAAATAGGAAAATTAGATAAGAAGCATAAAAACACACTAAATGTGGAATGTTTTTATGTTTTGTTTTTTTTTTTCAAAGTCTCAAAATTATGAAACATGAACTTTTCTGACAGCCAACAATGGGTTAACTTCATGTTTTTCTCCCTGCTCACTCAACTTTACTAGCCAAGCTGCTTTGTGTGTTCAGGACATATAAATCTTCAAAGAGCCTCAGTGATGGAAGCTGCCATATCTGCCCAGCAGACTCACTCTCTTTAAAAGTCTGTTTTCAACTTTCCTGCCTGCAGACATGTTTTTGTTAAGAAATAAAACACACTTTAAAGGCTTGGGTTCACCATAAAAAAGTGATGCTAAAATTAACCAGAACAACAAGCAGTGCACTGATTCACAGGTGGTGACTTTTGTGAACCAGTGTGAGCTCCCAAGGAAAACACTGCTCTAATAATGGGATGGCACCTGAAGCAGAAATGAGTCAGAGTGACATAAGCAGGAACTTTCATCTCTTCCGGGCACAGAGGGGGGATTAGCTCATTCCCATGGCCGCAGAGTCTCAACACGTACGAGGCCCCTTGTCACTAATTCACCACACACTGAAAGCTAAGTGTCAAACTGCAGCTTGGCCTGGGGGGATTAATGACCAACTCAGCTGTTGCTCCAACACTAAAATGGCTGACAAAAGGTTGGGTGCAGATCGTGAAGGTTGAAATTGTAGTCTAAACAGCTAATCCTGCAAATCAGTCATGCAAAAAACAACAGAAAGTGGTCAATGAACCATGAGTCATACTGTATTCACCACAGTGCTGTGAAACAACTTTGTTTAAGATAAAAGGGAGAAAGCGAACTAGTGCCATAAAATCCCAAAGTTTCCCAGGTTTACTTTGTCACACAATGTTTGTTCACACGTCTAAAGAACTCAAAGCAAGAAACTGTATTTAATTAATAAACAGAGTTGTCGGTTCTGAGCTCACCGTAGCGTTGGTCGAGTCGTGGGTCGAGCCAGGATGTGCTCTTGTTCTTGTGGTTGATGAAGTAAATCTCACCCTCTGGGGTCATAGCTTGTTCCCAGCCCTCAGGGAGAGCACCTGCAGAAGGACAGGTATATGTGATGTTGTTTGAAACATGAAAGCATTTTATTTATATTTAATGTTTAATGTTGATCAGTCACTGACTCAATAATAAAGGGAATTATTTGTCATTGTGACACAGCACACCACTGCACACACAACAAAATATGACCTCTGCTTTCAACCCATCACCAAAGTAAGCAGGTGGCAGCTTTAAGCGCCCAGGGAGCAGTGTGAGGGGACCGTGCCTGGCTTAGTGCACCTCAGTGATAACTTGGCAGCTGGTGTATTTTTTTTTCTACCTGTCTTCTATTGAAATGATAACAACAATAATACAAATTCTAGGAACATTTTATCCAAAACCTGGGTTAATAAGTTAATAAGTAACAAATAAATAAAGAGAAAGAAGTTTAAAATCTATATCTTGAAAAGGAAGATTAACGTAATCTGTGCCACAAAAGTAAATTGGTCACAAATTTAAAAAATAATTGGCAATGAAGAATGGTCAATATTAAAATGTACTCTTCATTTACCAATGGTAAATGTCAATTCTACCAGAATCATGTGAATGCTTACTGCTCACAGGTCGCCAGAAGGGTGACAATTTTAAGAATACAGACACTTCATACGTGAACTCTGTAATCTGTGAGTCACGGAGCTCCCAAACATGTCAGACAGGACCTGTCACGTTCTGCCTCCGTCTTAGTCTGCCTTGGGCAAATTCCAACTGCACAGACAGATCTGAGGTGCACCGACTCTTCTGTGACATGTATTAACTAGAAAACAGCCCCGGCCTTGCACCATGATCTCATCTGACACTAAGAAAAAGCCTTGAAATCCCATTAAATAGAGGAAACTCTCAAATGAAAGAACACAGCTTATGCTGTATTAATATATAAATGAACAAATGTACACACCACTCGCTGGGTTCATAAGGTTCTGTTGCTGGACTGGCACAGTGTTGGCTGGAGGAGCTTGGTTCATCTGTAGCAAGGCTTTCCGAGGATCCTGCCAAGTGGTGGTCTGATCGATGTGGCTGTAGGCAGAAAAGACAAACAAGGTTTCTTTTTGTTCTGTCAGTTATTAGTGATAAGTTTAAACTAGGAGTCATATACAGGATCTATGATGATTTCAGAGCAGTTTAAAGGACTCCTCTTTCTTTAATCTGTGGATAGGTGTTCCTGAAGATGAACTCACTTAAGTGTGCCTGGACCAAGAATGCACTCACAAATCAATCTGAATTTTGTGTTGACTCTTAGGTTTTGGGTTTAAACCACTCTCAACCAAAACCTGGATCAGAGCCGCAGAAGCGTCTTGGTATTTTTATGTGGGAGGGAGGCTGGCCCAGTACAGCTGAGCTATTTAGTAAAGATGAATAATGAATGATTTACTCATTAAGCAATATGTTGAAAACATAGTGGTGTGAAATTTTTTCCAATCTACTTGATTTTCTAATATCAGAAAATATCAGAAAAGTATTGCATTTTTTAGATACATATATATTCAAATAGCATAGTCATAAGATATTTAATTAGACAAATTTACACACTGTCCACATGCTTTAGATTTAAACCAAATAAGAGCAGGAGTTACTTTGGTTTCTCCTTTTTTGTACTGTGATCTATAATTCTAATGCAGATTTGGTCTCATGTTCAGAGAGGGGATTCTTGTAGGGAAGTCTGGTGTGGAAATAATAAAGCAGCATAGAGCCTAGAGACTGTCAAAAAGGTGCAAAAAGGTACAAGATTGATTTGTTTTAAGGAGAAGGAGAAAATGTTTGGCCCTGGCAGGAGCCAGTGCCTGGACTTGAACTAGGCCAGATATACAGTAAATAAGTCATAATAAGAGCAGGTTAGTGTGACACACTGATTTGTTTCAAAACCAACTACAGTAGCACCCATCCATTTTGCTCCCACTTTTTTTCTGTTCACTCTTTAGTGAGACAGGAGTGGGGAGTGGGCACCAGGGGGAGGGGGCATTGTGTTGCATTCTGTGAAGGCATTGATAATTAGTGCTTTGTTGGTACTTGTTGCTTGATTAAGATGGAAAGCTAATACAGGAAGCCCTCCTCTTCTGAGTAGGACCCTCTCTATTGAGGGAGGGTCAGTCCCAGGGCTCAATGCAGGGGGTCCTTTTTTCCTGGAAGCGGCTCGGACACTGTGGAGTGTCAGGGGCTTTAACAATCTGGCGCCACATTTACAAAGCTTTCACCTGCTTGACAAAGGCACAGACTGAGCTACGACCTAAAACCCCACTATTCACTTGTCCTTTTTTTTGTTTTTTGAACCATCCCATTTAAGAGACCTCCCTCATCTCAAACAAACAGGCAGGCAAAGTCCCGTGGCTTGTTTGTGCAACACCCCAACTCTCAACAGTAACGCTGCAGCCGTAGTTGAATAATTTCCCACGCCAAAAATAAAAGGGTACATGCAATCTATCTCAGGCACCCTGTAATAATCAGATTCTGGGTGTGTACTCTTGCCCCGAGTGATTCTTTACAACTGGCTGTGCATTTGCTCCAAAAGTGCCATTAGCCCAGATTTTGGACAGCTGGGTGAAGTGAGAGATTCAGATAGTTTGTCTTGGCCGCTGTGGTAAATCCCTGCCCGCCTGTCTCTCCATCCCAGACCGAAGAGTAAAGAGGGCCTGACTCAGCACTCCTCCCCCCATTTGCAACCCATTTCGAAGCCCCCCTCTTGTTTATGCTTTACTGATCAAAGGAGCTGCCAAATCTCTTACCAAACCCTCCCCCAGCCCTCACACACGCACGCTCAAACACCACAATCCAAGCAAAATAGCTGGAACTGCTCAGACCATAGGGGCCCCTTGAGAAAGAGGGGGTCGCATCAAGCATGGCAAGACAACTACAGAAAAGAAAAAGGAGTGAAGGAAGAAAAAAAACATCCACAGAAGTAATGCCGGAGAATTCTATTGGCTGAAGGAGTTGCTGCGGTCTTGTTACACTCCTGAGTGCCTGCCTGCCCTGCCCTCCCCACCCCCTCTTTCGCTGCCTCATTCCCCCTCTGGAAACTATGACATTTATTGTAGAGGGGAGGAGAGAACAGGGGAGGAGACAGTGGCATGAGTGTAGATAGGCTTTATCGTAAATGAGAGGCCTGCACATCCTGGTACACGATGCCAAACAGAAAGTGAAAAACATAAATGGAAATAAACAAAGTCAATGCCTCCACGATCTGTGATGATAAGAAACATCACTCACACTCAGAGCCGCTCTGCTCCGTCCTGGCACTGATGAGAGTGAGAACATTGAGTTTCCATCAAACACTAGATCAAACTTCTGCTGTTTAAAACAAAGCTTCAGTACAATGATAATCAAAAGCTCTGTGATATGATCCTGACGCTCTGCAGCCAATGAATACTATGTGAAGTATTCAAAGACCCTGTGTGTGGGAACTGAGAAAACTGGTGAATGAGTTACTAGGAGTCAGTAATTCATCACCGGGTTTTAAAGGTAAAAGATAATCCATTCACCCAATCTGCCCCTGGCCCTATATGGTCAGGGCTATACAGCGCTTCCGGGAGGTGAAACATAAAACAAAACAATGTCATAGCAACTGTTGGGGGTAGCTGGAGGCCACCAGTTGCTGTTAGGAATTGCTGATGTATCTGCAACCTCCACAGTCACAACTGCTAGCTGTTGTCTGTGAAGGTCTCTGACACAGACGTGAGCTCAGGGGGGCGGCTTCAGTGCCTCCCCCTAAAGTCTAACCCCGCAACAGGGCAAAGAAAAACCAGTAAAGGTCAAACTTTGTCTAATGGTGTCCACAACCAGAGCCAATGCGAGCAATTTCTAACAGGTTTGATATTGTTCTGATACATTTGGTCTTATTTATCTGCATATCTCACTCATTTCATATATTTAGGTATTTTTGCTTTACTTTTGACAAGCTTTCAACCAACAGCAACTGCATTGCTTTCTGTTTTGAGTTATAAGATACCATAGAAAATCTGTACTGTGACAGAAACTAAAGATTCCAAACTACTCTTGTGCATTTGAAACTCTGACTTCTACTAAAATATTGCAAGAGCAGAAATAAACCCTTTTTTTAAACAGCCAGCATTAAAATGTTAAGAACATCTTGGTTTAAATGATAAAATGTTGATATGAGTAAAGTCTTTTGAACACATCCATCAAGAGTTTTTGAGTATGTTGGTAAGCTGGTAGAAACCATGCTGAGGGACATGGCCTTGATTTGATAACATTTATCATCTCATAACAAGCAAATGTTTACACTGGGCTGATAGATGGAACTATATAACATATCACTGCAAGACCAAACAAATCAATAGTGGAGCAAATTCCAAATACACTAATGTCTTTGAAGCCACTGATCAGTAGTTTTGTTCCATTTTTTTAATGGTTGTGATTCTTTCCAAATAACATATTTTATAAATAATACTGACAATGACTATTGGTTTATGAGTGAATGAAAATGAAAAATACACAAAAAGAATTGTTGTCAGAATGTGATTCGTTGATGATGCACTAGTATTGCCGCCTTCAACAGCTCCTGTAAATAGCCAGGTACTGCCGTTTACAAGGACAGCACTGCAGTTAAAAAACAGGGCCCATTATCATGTTGTATGACTGTACAATGGTGTTCCACTTACTAATTTTTGCTCAGCCTGTCATCATGTTTGAGTGTGTTCAGGCAGAGGGCAGAGTAAGACGCTGGATCCACCCAGGCTCTTGACATCTCCTTGACTGATGGCCCACTCACGTAGCTGCCGTTTATTGTGCCAACATTATTTATAATCCGTCCTGGGACCTTCCAGCCTCAACACTCAACCTGACCTTGGGTTAAAGCTAGAGCCTTTTCGATAGCACCAATTGCACATAAAGTATATTTTTTTGTTTTGTATATTCAACATAAACATAAGTTGTGATTTTTTTTTAAATGGTGCAGTTCCACCTTTAATTTATGATATCCAACTTATCCAACCTATGAACCAGGAAGTACCAGAACTGTTCCAAAGCTCTTAAAGGTTCCTTTCCTCTAGAATAAAAGTAACCAGAGAAACGTGAGGTAGAGGAAAATCCCACCAAATGACAGGAAAGTGCTTGTCACAGTGCTTTCAAACTTTTTTTTTTCAGATGTCACAAACTACTCTATTTTACACAATAAAGACTTGACTCCCTGTGAGTCTCCCCTTTATTATGAAATCCTGTGATAGTAATAGATATGAAAAATATTCCAACGCTTTCTTCACACACCGAGGCTAATATGCAAAATACTGAGAAGATTGTCACTGTAGTGAAAACACAGGGACCAACACTAAACAAAAACAGCATGTCTGCTTTAACCCAGTAAAACTGTTGTGTTTAAATATGTCTCTAAAGGAAAAATGTTTTAGCCAAATATAGGTCAACTGTGTCTGTGAATGTGATCCAGAACAACAGATCAGAACAAGAGATTTTTTTTACAGAAACTATTTTTTATTGCTGCATTTCCCTGGTGCACAACAGAGTAGTGAAGCTATGAGAAGTGATGAAACACATCCCACAGCTGAGTTGTCAAATGTTAAAAATGGGATCCTCAGGCCACAGGGGCTCCACCCAGGGAGTATACGCTTGGACGGTGGTTAAAGCCGATGTCTAAAGAGCCCACGGAAGGAGGCCAGATGTAATCAGGCCTATAAGACAAGGATGACCATTTCTCTTGTAGTTGACAGAGGATTCATTGCTGCCTCTCTATCAGCAGGCCATCATCAAGAGAGATTACTGGCAAGACCTCTGTGACCCTATTGTAGCGCTAAGTTCCCCTTTGATGTGGTGTTTGTAGCATCTCGCTTCCTGGTGAAGCAACAACATCACCAAAAACTGGAAAGTGATCATTAGTGAAAGGATTTTTCTGGAATGGGACCCCAGGGTAGAGTCTGGACTCTTAAATAGATTGTGAAAGTCTTTGGACCCTCCACTTGTTGGTGTGTGTTTTTCTGGTCCATTCATTTTCTATGCATATTTTATGCAAGGTTTAGCTTTGGGCTGGAGCCTAAACAGGGTATTCTAGACCACCCGGTGTTTTTATACTCTTTCTGGGGAATCTAAGGTGCTTCCAGGCCACTTGCCATATATATTGCCTGTCAGTGAATTATGGTTACCTCCCATATAATGAGGTATTCTAATATATATATATAATATATAGTATTTATTTAAAATCTTCACACTTAGTCAACACCTGAAACCAAAAACCCCAGCAAGCACAGCTTTATAACTATATCTACCATTTGCATGTACTGTATCAGCAGAAAGTCTCAGAGAGTTCAAGACAAATAAAGCCACCACCTTCCTGTTACTTGTACTATGTAGAATCAATGGAAACACATTATAATAGACAAAAAAAAACAGGTAGTTCCTAATTTTGTTTTCAAGTTGTCATGAGTTGTTCTTAGTTTAAGTACTACCAGGAACCAAACACCAAGTGAGAGGATCTACTTCTCAGATACTACATCTCTGTGGTGATGCCCTCAGTGACAGTGGAGGCATTGATGTCTGGGATAGAGGTGTTACATCAAGACTTTGGTAAACACTAGGCGGACTTTCTCACAGTCCCATTTGTGTACTAAGCTGACAGGCCACAGTTGAACAGGAAGGGTCTTGTCTGTGTGTGGTCAATAAACCAAAAGTTTGTCAAACACAAAGCTGCACCAAATGAGACCTCATGCAAGCTCACAGCCTAGTCTTCCTGGCACCATTTGTGAGTAACCTATTGGCGTCAAGTCCATCATGGCTAAGTTTTAAATCCAATTTGAGTTTTTCAAACCTTTGTGCAGATTGAAAGTAAACGTGACAACACTGATTAGGAATAGTGAGAAATGCCAATAAACTGTGACAGCTCAGTAGCATTTGAGTTGCACTGCCATGAACTAGACAATAACCTGATGCTTTATTTATAATGGTAAGTCAAAAAGCTAAAACACCAGCTAAAGCAAGTTAGGCCATGCACCTTTGAATATTTTTATCCTTACATCTTTGTCAAGTGTGTTTGATTTTATTTGCTCAGGTTTATTAACCCTCAAAAACATTTTAAAAACATAAGATTTTGTGTGAAAGGAACCCCTCGGGAAAAAAGTAATTCCCTAAAATAGTTAAATCGAAGATTTGTTTAGAAATTGATTTGTTATTTTCATACTAAAGAATCTAGTTAAGTTTTTAACTTGGCAAACAAACTAAATTAATGCATGTCTCGCCCAAAAAATGTATTATACAAAATTAAAGCAGACAATCATACTAACAGACAGCTGGTACTACAGACAACAGATACAACAACAAGAACATAAGGGATAAAAAAAAAGAACTTTGATGTGTCCAGTCTTACATGAGGGGCCATGACTTCTATTCAGAGCAACAGATGTTCAGGAAACTTTAGACAATGTACACATGGAAGCTATAGTCGAGTTACCTACATGTGTCTATTTGGTGTCCCAGTTTAAATGCACGTAAAAAGAAACCCAGACAGTAAAAGATAACTTAAATACAAAATCAAATAATTAGTTAATTTCTATCCTAAAAAAACACACATCTAAGTTGTGGGAAACAGGCTCATCAAAACAGTTTAAAATCCAATTGAGGAAAGACAAAAGTTTCCATCAGCACGCAGCTCTACCTGCCCCTGAGGGCAGACAATAGCTGCTCCCCCAAACCTCTTCACTGCTCAGGGCCGACTTCCCACGGACTAAAAGCTCATTCAAAGCTGCATTTAATAAGCACCCGGAAACAGTGATTACCCCTCCTGGTTCACCGGTGTGTCTAAATTAGAAACCTTCATTAGTTTATGACCCAGCCCTCGAGACTACACCACCTCCCCCAATCCTCTCACCCAGGCTGAGTACCAAACAAGGTGAACCAACCTCTGTGCCCCAGCTGCCATAAATTAAAGGCCACAGCAAACTGCAGCAAGAAAGAGGAGGAAAGTTCAACAGACTTTGTTTACATTTTTCCAATTTTCTCCAAGCTTCAGGGTTGTGTTTTTAATGTACTAGACAAAACAAAAAATGTTCGCGATACTTTTTTTTTCCATTTGTATTACAACTTTCAGTTACTTGCTGCTGTAGACATATCATTTTTAGGCCACTGAAGAAATAAAATATGTAGCATTTTTGTAATTATTGTTGTGAGTATAATTTCTTTAATCATCTGAGCAACAATAAACTCCCAGGCTGATGGTAGTTGAACATTAAGCCCTAAAGAACAGGATAAAGCTCTCGTGAAAGACACAACCCTCTCTACCAACCATCTTCAAACGTCACGTCAGCCATTTGTCTATTTTGGGAAGGCTCACATGAGTCTCAACAGGCCTGTGGTCTGAATAAAGATCACTGTTTCACTGCTGGGGACAAAAGGGAGGGTCGCAGTTTCCCTGGCCTTCTCTTCTAGTCGTCTCCCCTCGGCTGCCATTTAACTCCATTGACACAAAGGAGGCACCATCACAGTGTCACAGCTCCATTCATCCAAATCTGAGCCTTGGGTTTTTTTTAAAGGGAGTGGGACATAGGCATGTAAGGAACTGTAGAGACTCACGGAGGCCAACCATTCCCAAAATAAATGATACTAAATCATAACAGGAGGGAGAAGCACCTTTTACAAAAAAAAACCAAAAAACTTTCACTTTAAAGTTGATAGATCTCTCAGGAGATCAACTGGGTGAAATGTGATTCCCAGCAGCTCTGCTGGCTGGTGACCATCTCCCCACCCCCACCCATCCGTCCACTAACCACCCACACACTCCTGCTCAGCTTCACTCCTCCTGCAACATGTCTTGGTCAGACAACTCCTTGTTATAAATAGGGGAGTGTCTTTTCCCGAAGCTGTGTGGAGGCAGCCTTTATTCTAGATCAAGTATCTGCACTTTGATGTGAGCCGTATGCAAGATTTTCTCTTTACTTTTACTTATGAAAAACACATACACTATGGGAAACTCTCTTTGTGTTTATATATGTGTTTATATATATATATATTCATATATAAATAATTTGACAGTAAATGGCTCTGTAGAGGTTGATTAGCATTAGCATTGCAAACATTGTTATTAACAAAACCATATTCACAAAAGATACAGTTCTTTTAGACTGGGGAGATCTTAAATTTCTAGTTACTGTTTCCTCACAAGTGTTTGCAACAGTTAGCCACTAGTTAGCTGCTTCTCAGAATTTAACTTGGAAGTAGCAGAAGCTACTAGTTAGCTTTTTTACATATTTAGTCATAGTACGTATGTTATCTTTATGGTTTTTAACCAAATTTAGACTTAAAGAAACATAAATAACCACCTGTTAGGGCACAGGATCAGTCAGTTTCTGGACTGTAACAAACCATGAGAAAAGTGTTCTCTCCTTCCTAAACCCAAGTCTTTTAAGACAATTTTAGTAGATCCTCCTCCAAACCGAACAGATGTTCTCCAGATGTGAACCTGAAAACATCTGGTACTGAGAGCTCTCCCTTTCTCTCCACCTTTTTTGTTCTAAGTAAATTTGAGGCGATGGTGTTTGTTCAGACACTGTGTAAGGGAATAATATTTCCTGCAACTGACAACATCGTGTCTCGAAAGGGAGTAAGAATGATGGCTTTCAGCGTCAGATCATCTCTAAACATGGGCGGCTGACTGTTCCATAAACGCAAGGACATTCACAATGAATGGATTAACTGCTGACAAAGACATTGTTTCCATGAATAATTCAATCTGCTCCCTCCAAGAAGGTCCATACATTATAATACCCACACATTCATATGCAGGGCAATAAGTACTCACAAACTAGAGAGTGACTCTGAAATTAGAGAATTGACTGTAGTATTTTAATTTATAATTTCTTTTTTTTTACCATTTTAATTATAAATAATTCCATTTTTTTTTACTTGTCTGTGACAGAAAATAAGAAAAAGACATTTAATGGCAGTGGCATTTAGAGCTACTGTCCGCAAACAATTTGTGACAATTTTTGAGTCCATTCTACCAAATGTTATTTGTACTAGCACCGGTGTCAGTCACAAATATGTCCTCAATTTTTTTTTCCTTGAATCCTAAAACAACATGGTAATTCAGCAGAATGTTTTCACGCATTGATCAACGACGAAGTGCTACTGGGGAAAAAATGGTCATAAGCTCTGCTATTTTGTATCCATCAAACAACAACTTTACAAGAAAACATTTTATGTGTAAATCAATATTAAAAGTAACGATTCAAAAGAGCTGAAAGTTTGCGGTGGAGCCAGAAGTGTGCTCCTTGGTGGGAGATGAGTTTTGCAGAGCTGTCTGGGACAGCTACAGAGGTCCATTGTTTCTACTGAAACCTGAGAAGCAGTGAAGTAACTCCACATACAGCAGCAGCCATTCCTCAAAAGACTCTTGTTTGCAGAGGCCACCAAAGTGAATGACCCACAATTTAACTAATGCAATTGTCTTTTCTCAGCACACTGGCCAACCATTACACACAGTAGCAGATTCACTTATTGTCAGGCTAATGTACCAGAGAAAAGTGTCAATCTCAGCACCACTTCTCTGGTGACTTGGATTAGTCTGGGTGGAAAGTTGTACCCTTTCGTGTTAGTAACTATGTTTGTTACACTATGTTATATATTTTCGTCTAAGATACGTTTTAATCCGTATAAACGCCTTTTGGCAGTATTTTAAAAACTGCCTCTTTTAAAAGTATACAGCCAAGACACAAGTTCAACATAAACTGTGTTTGCTCTTTGTGTCTTCTTTGGATTTCATTTAATGTGTGTTTACACATCCAAAGTTTTCTGTCTTTTTTAATAACCGATGCTCTTTGTAATTGGTACCTGCTATGTAAACTAACCTAAAGATATTTTTTTCTCCATGTGTGTCATGCAAACTTACTTGAGGAAGTATCTCTGGCCGGAGGCAGTCTTTGCCATCTCCCAACCAGGCGGAAGAGGAACGTCATCGGGAATCTCATATGAGGATTGACGGAGATGTTGAGGGGAAGCACCTGCCGGGGGCATGCCGGACATGGAGCCACCGGAGACAGCCCCCAGCTGAAGGGAAGCTGGAGACGAATGTGCACGCACATGGTGAGGGGTGAGAGTGCCGCCGCTACCAGCATCAGTGCTGGCCTGTGAATGAGGGGTTGGATGACAGATTGAAAAAAAATCATGTAATTTTCTCATCTACGTGTCACTTAATTATGTCATTATAATTCACAATAAGACTCTGACCACACTGCAAAGTAATGCTTACTATCCTCAGTCAGGTTTACTGTCACCACACAACTACTCTGTGAGTTCACTGCCAGTCACACACGTGGACCAATCATATTCTCCTTTCCTGTTTTTCCCCTCTGTATCAGCTTCTCTCACTTTAGGTCGTCAAGTTATTATAACATACAAAACTGATATAATCTATAATAATAGATGTTATGAACGTAGGGATAATCTCTAACAGTTGTTCTTTAAGGCCAAATTGAGGGGAAACATGACATCATGAGAATAAAGTTGTAAATTTACAAGAAAACAGTTGTAAATTTTGGGGAAATTAATGTCATAGCAATCGGTTAAAGCTGTTTTACTGCACTGGCAATTATTCCCTTGCTTCTTGAAATTTAATGTTTTGGTTCTAGAATTTATTTATATATCATTTATTTTATATATTTCCAATAATTGACTTTGTTCTCATAAATCTCTTATTATACATATTCACATAGATTTATATTTATAAATGTATGGGTTTTTATTTCTGTATTATCACAGCTTTTATTACCTTGAGCGTAAAATTTCTCTGTACAAATGACTCCTTTATATTACAAAGTTTCGTAAACTTATGGATATATTCTGGTTAATTTCTATTTCTAAGCAATAAAGATGCCATTCCAGGCACTCACCCTGCAACAATAGCCTACAATTTGGCTTTATCCAGTTTTTATATTTGCTTGTTTTGTTCGTTATATAAAGCTATGATCAATATGTTTTAAATATTTTGGAGGGGGTTTTAGTCATTGGTGTGAAATTAAATTTCATGCAATTTTCACAGAAAACAGTACATGATGAAAAAAAACAATGCACCATAAAGAAATTGGTGACGTTTGTGAGATTCTTTTAAAGACCACACAAAATTACAGATTTTACACTTTCTTGAAATGACTTCACATACGGGTTCGGAAGTCATCGTTACTTCACGTGCATGTGTGGGCCTGTTGGACTGTGTTGTTTGGGTCTAAAGGAGGGGAGGGCGGGGTGGTTGTGCCGCACAACAACACATGCGCACTGACGCTGACGGAGAACTCCACAACCACTACTATGTATGTGTATGTGTGTGTGTTCAGGGGCGCACTTAAGGGAAAAGGGAAGGGGGGTGGGATGAATAGGACGAATTCAACTATCATATGATTTCATCATTGTCAAATCGATCGGTATAGCAATAAAAAATTAACTGAAATGACATTTGTTTCCACCTTTTGTACAGGAACTCCATGACATTTGTTTCCACCTTTTGTACAGAGCACTCTCTTCTACACAAAAAAACCCTTTAAATCCAGATATTCGCAATTCGCAGTGTATATTGTGTATATTTTGTTATTTTATTCCTGAGTATATTTTGTTATTTTTATTTCTTGATTTCTTTGGCATTCAGTGTGGACAGCAAAGTAAAATTTTCATTGTACAGGGAAACCTGCTTTCCTTACTGTACACATGACAATAAATGCTTTGAATCTTGAATCTTTGACTGAACCTGAGTCATTTTACCTAATCTTTTTTACGACTCTAAACTAATTAGACTTTATTACCGAAACTTTAGTTCTGCGTTTACTTGAATAATACAAGTGTATAAATATTTAAGGCCTTGTTCAACAAATGAACACAACATTCCTTCATATACAAAAGAAACAACAACAGCACGGAGCTGGATATGTTGAGGAGGCCTACTGCGCAGCGCACGCACGCACGCACGCAAACACACACAAACACACACACACACACACACACACAGGATATTAAGGCCTTTCATCGTGATTTCTGGGAAAGGGGGCAGCAGAAAGACAGGGCGGGCTTACTTGTCTGGAATGGGACTTTGGTTCTGGGGGTTTGAAGAAGGAGTCCGGTAGCTTTCTCATCCTCATCGGTACAGAGGGGGGGATGATGGTGTTTTTCGGGTTCATGACGGCGTTGAACAGCGTCTCCAGGTCCGTCTCTGAGTCACCTCGTACATGGACGATCTGGTGTCCGGCTGGAGGGTTGTGCTGGCTCGGATCCATTGTCTCACAAGAGTTTGACAACTTTTACTTCAATAAATGTAAATCCGAAAATATCTCACTCGAGTAAGAGCGCAGGAGAGAGACACTTTCAGCCGAATTCCCGAACTTTTCACGCAGCAGGAAATCTGGAAATGTCGACGCCACTTCAGTAGAAGTTCTCCAGAGTCATTCTAAAGTTTCACCCGCCGAGTAGTTTTTGCGTTAACGGAGACGCACTGCAGCAAAGTCCCTGTTCTTTCCCGTTGGCATACTTTGGTAAAAGTACCAAAGCACATATCTAAACTCTGCTGTGGAATCCGTGTTGTTGTCCGGCCACAGCTTTTCCTAAAAACGCAGACGCAAACACAAAAGAAAAACGAAAAAACAAAACAGATGCCGCGCTGGGGAAAAAAACAGGATTCACACATTAAACATTATACCTACTAAAAAAAAGTTAGTAAACACTCCGGTAAAGCGAAGGAGAAATCATGGCTGATGGGACAAATCTCTGCAGCTCACTTTCTACAGATGGAGCGAGAGAGAAAAAAAAGTTTTGTTCCAGTCGGGTCTAAACTTTGGGCAGGACATCAAACTTTATGACTCATGGGATGTCTGCTCCAGGGGAGGAGCTTGGCTTTAATTGGGACAAGAGTCTTTAAAGGTACAGTCAGTGCAGCCCAGAGGCCCTGGAACTTTCTTTACATCAGAGATTTCTCTGTTTACATTCAAAAACTGGCTTTTTGTTTGAGAAATATATATAAAAAAAACCGCAACCACCTTAAAAAAGTCACAAACCACCAACGCTTCCATGCAGATGAACTTAATAATAAAAGTGTCGCTGAAAGTTTATATTGTTAATTTTCTTCCCAAATTTATATATTCTAAAGCGTCATAAATATTATTAATATTAATTAATATTTTACTTTAAGGTTAATCCACTTTAAGTTTCCTTCTCACAGTTTGATGTTGAGATATGTTTCCTAAAGTAGCTTTAAACTAACAGAACATAATGTGGATTGCACAGAAAATAATTTCATCAAAAAATTATAAAAAAATTATATACAGTATATATATATATATTTTCTTTCTCTTAAACTGTGTTGTTTATATTTGATGCCTATTTTGTATATGTTTTGTACATATTGTTTATATTGTTTTTCAAAGTTTGGCAGTGGTATCAGTTGTGAGTTTTTATGCCTGTGTGACAATTTAACAAGGGAAATAACTTTAATACTTCAGTTATTGCTATTTATGTTTTAGAAATTGTTATTTTATTTTTACACTAATCTAATCAAATTTGCTGTTCTTATGTCAACATTTTGGCCAGTTTGAGCCAATTTAGCTTACCATAATTTTTACATTTACAGCTTCTTTATTTTGGGTAATGTTTTGTGACCATTGAACCAATATTTTGTAGCTTTTGTCCTGCTATGAGCTCTTGTTCATTTAATTGTTTCAAGTTTCAAGTTTAATCTGTATAATTGACTAACTAATAAAGATAAAACTAATTGTGGAAAACTGTCAATCTGTTTTTTCAATTAAGTTTGAGGTAAAACACTTTATTTTATTACATCCTTTAGTTAAAAAAAGGAAGAGTTGTACTCTTTAATTTCAAATCTGTGCCAGATAAAGAAAATAATAGGTCACCTTTGCTTATAGGTTTGTATAACGGCATTATAATAGTTTTCACTCTGTTGTTCACTCTCTTTCTTTTTTACAGTGTTCATGAAAAAAGTAGATCCATGCAGTTCCCATGGATTGTTATGCTAATGAGGCCCCTCTTCCATTGAGAAATCATTTTGTCAAGATCCAGTCTCTTTGGCTGCACAGGCTCTTTTCCCATACATCTACTGAATGAATGATTATGAAGCCCAGTTAAATACCCACACACACTGTAAAAGCCCCAGTGGACAGATTAAAGAGCTTCCCTGTGCCAATCACACACATTCAACCATGTCACTGAAAAGATTTGCATCAATGCACACATTACTGGGTATTTGAAAAACAATTTATAAACTGCAGCAGGGTTGATATTGTTTTTCATGACATTATAAATAATTCTCCATTTTGTTCATTCTTTTTAAACCTCAAGACGGTCTGAAAAGACCTCCAGCATATATAGGGCATTTACTGATTCCCTTTACTCATATTGTTTCATAGACTTTTCAGTGCAAGCAAACAAAATTTATTTTATTCTAAAGTTTAATCACATTACTTTAGAGAAGGCTTTTCTCCAAATAGATCATAACATTTATACTAGTTACATGGCCTTGTTTTCACAGACAGATCGTGAATGTCTTCACAATTGACTCACAAAACTGTAGTAAACAACCACAAGTTACAGTATTAGTCAAAATAATTAATATATAGATATAAAAGATTACTAAAAGTTGTAGCACAAATAAATAAAGTTGCATACGTCCTAGCAAAATTGTCAGAACATAAAATATAGAAATTGTTTTGTTAAATAATTAAAATGTAATACTTGTAATACTTTTAGGCCATTTTACAAAATTGTATAAATACATCACAAATGACAACAAGATTGACAGAAAATTTCCAAATATAATTGTTAATGTTAGCTAAAAAAAATGTAGGTGATTTGGTTAGCCCAAGTCATAATATCCTAAAGACAATATTTTAAAAAGCCAAAAGATAACCATAACTTAACCAGATTATCTAGACATATAACATTCAACCAGCAAACAAAGAAATTACTTTAAGAAGCACAAAATGTATCAACAGCAGATTAAAGTCGAACCGTTGTTATCAAATAGTACACTCATGTTAGTATATACGGTGGAAGTAAAATAAAACAAAGCAGCAAAACAATTAGATTATTAAACGATAGATTTGCATAGTCAAGAAATACGAGTTTTGTAAATATTCGAATATAGCTCCCGACTTGGTAAAATATCGGGAGAAATTACTAGAATGTCATGTTTCACAACGATGTGAACGCAACATAAGGCTGTATTTTTGAGAGAATCGCGGTTCCTCTCAGGTTTCGTTCAATATTTTGGGTGAAAGTGCTGGCTTTCACATTACTGTCCCGATCTATCAAACACGGAGAAAAGACGAACTGCAACGAGTGTCCTTGAAGGCACCACCCAACTAGACCTTAGTCGGGTTTAACTGGATCCACTGCAGACTCGGTTTCACTCAGTCAGTCAGTGCTGACTCCTGAGATGAGGGCGGCTGCAGAAACAGTCTGTTCCAAACGCCTTGCTCCCGTGTTACTATCGGTCACAGTGACGTAGGGTGCTGCTATTGGCTCTGTAGTGCCCCCTTCTGTCTCTAACTAGTAAACGTAATCACAACAAAGGGAAGCCTTTATCGCGTCCCGTATAAAATTTGAAATAGTTTGTCAACACACTAGATACAACTCTTATTTTTTATGCTAAAACATTTTAACATCTTCCACATCTGCACAACTTTCAGAAACAATTTTATATTTCACCAACAATTTCGTGTACACAAACCGAATTTGTATTTATATATTCGGTTTGTAAATTAAGTCAAGGGAACTGTTGGAACGTCATTCAGTATAATAAAACTACTATTCATCCTGATATGAAGGTAGGTCGAAAATGTAATAATTTTAAAGTACGCCGTATGTATATAAAAAAATCAAAATAAAAGCCGGACGTTTGTGTCGCATATATTCTTTTTTGAATTTATGGTTTAATTTATGATTGCCCTCTAGCCCGTCAGGGGCGGACATACCGGTTGTGGCCCGGGGGTTGTGAAATGCACAGCCCAGCTCTAGGAAGAAATGTCAAAGTGTGAGGGAAAAAAAATCTGACTAAAACAGTCGAAAAGTCAAAAGGATATCTTTAAATGAGGGAAATGATTTTGAAGTTAAACATGTCTTTGGCAAGGACACGTTCTTTCGTAATCGTTTATCTAGGGTGTTTGATTTGATGAGGTTTCTCAACCCTCAAAAAAATTACATTTTATTTATTTATTATTTTAAAAACATCAAACTTAAATTTAATCCCGTTTTTGTAAGCTTTTTACCATGTTTGGAAGCTAGCTTCATCAGATTTTATTTTCCCAAAGCTAAAAAAAAAAATAATTAAAAAGAAGTCAATTTCACTCCGTTGATAAGGCAAAGAAGTAGGATGTGACCTGGTGCAATAGACATCCCCATGACTATACAAAGAAAATAAAATGCTAAAAACACCCATGGCAGATATATTTAAACTTTAATAGAGAATATTTTAGAAAAACATAGTCAATATAAAAATATTATGTTTGCAAAGTTTTTAAATTTGTCTTGGAATTTTTTTTTACTTCCCTTGTGTGTTTTTGGTCTTTGTCCTACTAAAGAAAGAATTCCAGTGAAGCCCCTCATTGGTAGTATTGCCTAATACAACCTGCAAGGAAGCACCATCAGGCTTCACTGTTGGCTATAGATGCAAATGATTGAACCACTCCTCGGTCTTTCAGCAGACAGTCATCACTCATCAACACTCATCTGTCAATCCTCAGTTTCTACATTTCTGTGCGGAGTTGAGTCAGCTGGCCTTGTTCCAATGTAAGAGGTTTGGTAACAGGACAGCAATCCTTCTATAAATACCATTTATTGTCCACACTTTTTTGGACAGTTGATAAACGTGTAAGGTGAAGTAAGTTTTGATTTGACTACAGAGCTACATTTTCTCAGTTGGAGTAATTAAACATGTCTCTAATATTCAACACAGATAAGAGACACTGGCAGTTTCTTTATGTTCCAGCAAAAAGATTCTTTTCTAAATCATTTTCTAAATCAATCATCATTTCTAAAACCTCGTCAGAGCAGGCGCAGCTGATGCAATTAAATCATTTTAATTTCTGCGACAGTGTGACCTCACAAGTATTCAAAGTTTTGCCATCACTTCACCCACACAGCTGTTTCTGTTTTATTCCGCAATGACAATCATTAGCAGCTTTTGAAGCCACTGGTTAATCTTAAATTTGACTGATCCAATAAAATCTCTTTGAGTATGTGAACCTATGAAACTGCTGCTGGCATGAAAGCAAAGCCTCGTCGTTAGAGATTTTGATTCAATTTTAATTTACTATTCTTTGCTTGTATTCTTTTTTTCTTAATTTAAAAAAAATAATGAATAGTTATTAAACCATTAAACCAACTGTGCAGTATTTTTCCTACCACATACAAACGAATCTATTTTTAACTGACATCAACATCTGTTAGTGATTTGTCTTTTAATAGTGATACACAAAGCTGTTATTATTTTTCATTGTACATGCATCTATGTAATTATTGGTTAAAAAAGAATGGGCTAGACCAGACAGATTGTCCCACGCATGTTAAATAAAGCGTAACAAAACACGACAGAATTCTCGTGAGAGATTGAGCCTCACGACAGACCAAACTACATGCTTAAACTTGCATCTGTGGAAATGTCTTGCCTCATTTTCAACACTCTTTGCCCTTTCTTGTTGAGTTTTAGGGTGTTGTGCCGATGAAAGGCTTAAATGTCATTACTCTCAGCATTGTGAAGTGTAATGACTGTGAGTGCTGAGGGGGTTAGTGCAGGGGGGCGGTAAGAAAGAGGCAGCTGTAGGAGAATAAACAGTGAGAGTTTATTTAGGCCTGTAAGGCTACTGTATGTTGCCCAGATAACACCTGATTTGCTGGTTTACATTTTGTGCCCGTGTATTCCATTGCCATCAGGTTCCAATTCCAATGGAATGCTGGTGGTATTGCTATCCTACACTAGAACTAGTGAAAAGGTCAGATATAAGTGGGAGCTGAAATAAAATCCCTTTGTGACATTTACAATTCTCCTTCTCCTTCTAATTAGGGGGCGGCATAGTTACACATCAGGCTTTTGCGACAAGAACAACTATTGTCTGTTAACTGCAATTACAAATTATATAACTGAAAGTTTATAAGAAAAAGGTATAGGTGCAATTTTAGCATTTAAGAGTCCAAAGAAATGTGGGAAATTACTAGGAGTTAGGCAGAACAAGGTTATAGTTAGCCATAAAGCTTCCTAACAAAACTCAGGGTTAGCCCTGAAATGACTGGCCTTTGGGGGGCAGGCAAAAAGTTATGCTCAGAAAAGCAGCCAAAAAAGCTGAAATAAAGTAGTTAAAATTAAGGTAAGTAAGGAAAATCATCCTACAAAAAAGTCAAATTCGAAGAACAATTGGCACAAAATGTATAAAAATATGCAAGTTGGTCAATTACCAACAAAAACATTTAGCTATTAGTCTTTTCACTGAAAAACAAACGTGCAAAGCATTAGAATAAAGAGCTATTATCATTTTCTGGCACTGATTACAATATACTGCAGTATGGGAAATGGTTAGGAAACATGAATTGCAGCTTATATAAAATTTATAACCTGCAAGTCTTTTTGTAATTGTAACTGATGCTAACGCCTGGCTTATACATATTGCAGGTTTATTTCTGTAAAATACATGTTTTGAAGTGTATTGCAGGAGTACATTTCTAAACTATATATGGTGAACAAAGTGAATTCTCTTAGTCTGTAAAAAAATAAAAAATAAAAAAATGATAATAAAAATCTCCCTGTGTTTTTCTGCCTAAAAAAGAAAAGCTAACATGTCAAACTGTGATACAAATGCTATCTTTGGCTTGATATTAGGATGTTTACCAACTTTTTAAATGAATGGATTTGTATCTAAAAATAGTTTAAAGATATAATTAGGCTTCAATATTGCAAATATTGCTAAAAGAAAAGCGTGAAGCTTTTTTGGGTTTTCAAAAAACAAACAAACAAAAAAAGAACTAGGAAGACAACAGCTAACATTTCATAAAATTCTGCCCTGGACATTATTAAAAATGGAAGAGAACATTTTCCCCACATCACCAAGAACAGATGAAGACACTAAGGACCATGTACTGTATATCATTTGTTTGATGATGTGGGAATACGCTGTGGTTGGTAATCACACCATGGTCCTGATTTTTGCCTTAAAGGAAACAAGGGTGTGTTTATGCAGGTAAAGAAGCAGCAGGTAAACCTTTAGTATTTCATCACCTATAGGAACGTGATCCTGGAAAGGAGCTCGGGCCTCCTCTAACTCCTGCAGCATGTTGCAGCAGGCAGATAGAAGGGCAAAACCAGACACGCTGCAGAAGGAGGGGCTGTTGAACTCTCAGTAATAATACCTGCAGCTATTTTTTCTTCTTCTGATGCACGTTTTTAAGGGCGAGAGACGGACATGATCCCTTAAATAACGGCCTTCTCATTTGACAATGAAGTAATTGACAGTTGGGATGAAATGATGCCAGTTCTTATTGTAATGTCTCATAATTTAGGGATTATTCAACAACCTGAGCACATTTCAGCGTAGATGTATTTACAACAAATAGCTGGAGGCCCTGTGGCAGAAGCTCTCCTTGTTTGGCCAGTAAGTTGAGTCTCACTGCACAAGACATAATTGTCCTTCCTGCCGCTGTAAAAGAAAGACAAACATAGCTACACCTTCACAACGCCGCTTTTTTTATGAACCACTTCCGCTCCTCAGTCACTTTATTGACCGCTGCGTTGACAGAGGAAACAGGGACAAGTAGCTAACAACCTGGCAATTTATCACTCAACACTGACAACTCTCCTCTTTCAGTGCGGTCTCAAAACAGATAATGTGAAATTAAAGTTTTAGGACAAAATGGAAATAAAGGTGCAAAATGTCTTGAACTATAAGACAAAAAAAAACGAAGCCATTGTGTTTTGCACAGTCACTTCAAACTGTAAAGTGCATAGAGTAGATGTCCTGTAGTGCTTTAAAACCAAAATGTAGTAGTAAACCAAGTAAATACTAATGACTGAACACATACCTTTGTGTTTTGTTGTGTTTTTTTTCCAAAGGCAATAAATCACAGACTTTCAAAAGGATTGTAAGATTACAGATGAGAGACAGCTTTGTCTGAAGAGAGCCAAAAATAACATTAGTGATGCATTCGAAATTATCTTATGTATGAATTTCAGGCAATACAAATGCTTTTAAATTTGGAAATCTTTCCCTTAGGTTATGCACTTACGTAACCTTTTGAGGAGACGTATTTGGACATTTTTTTGAAAAGTATTATGGTTCTTTGAAGTCTAAATGGAATGTCAGTTTTCAAAGAACCTGTCCAGTCTGACCATTTACCTTTAAACGGTGATGAAGGATTAGCTATCACCAAGCAGGACATGTTGCTCATAAAAATATAAATACAAAAGGTGAAGATGAACTAAGAGCCAACTTACATAGTCATAGGTAAGCAGAGAGAGACACAAACCAAAAGCTAACGATTAGCCAAAGACCTTAAAGTTAACACAGGGATAACATAAATAATAGAAAGATAACCAAAAGATATTTCCAATGTGAGAAAAATACCTAGAAAGATATCCACTGACTGCCTGAGACACACTTTTTTGAAAAACATGAGAGACTAACCAGACTGTGTTTTCAATTTGATATAAAATCATAATCTATGTTTTATAATAGGTTATAGGTTACTACTAATATTATAGTAAAATACATTTTCTACATTGGATTCTTATCCAATCGATTTTTGCTCTTTCTTTACATTTTTACATTTCACTGTGTCATAAAAACATCTGGAGGAAACTCCAAAGGCATGACTGGTTTGAAAAGAGATTAGATCAGATGTCCTGGAGGGTAAAAATGTTCTTGGTTACCAATTATAAAGAAAACACTTCAGAGAAAAGTACAGCTTTATCATAAAAGTACAGTCTATATTATTATTTCCTCAGCTGTCGGGCACTCCTGTTTGACAGCAATGTGTTTTGATTGTCAGGGTTTGTGACTTTCATTTCCTTCGTCTGAAAGGGATGAAATTAAACAATAAAAGTATTTAAACATTTACACAGTGACAGAACAGTCAGATGAGTGAATTCCTTATATTAATTCATACTTACTAATAGAACAAACTGCTGGGTGCGAGCATGATTTGGACCCTGTTCTTGGACACCTACCAAGAGCAGCAGACAGATTACCCTGCACTGAAGTCACTACATCACAACACTGTCGCCCATTAGCTTCTACCATGGTTGTGTAACTTACAGTGTAATCTGTGGTTGAGTCTGTCCAAAGAGAGGAGGATTTTCTGTTCCTCTAATGAAAAACTGTTGAGTTTACGCTGCTGGAGCGTTCCTGGAGTCGGAGCTGCCACAGCAGGAACAGTGAACTCTTCTTTAAGGCCTGACATCTGACCTTCAGACTGGTGCAGTGGGTATGGACATAGTGCTGTGATGAGACAGATCATCAAACAGACACGGAAATGAACAAGAGACATAAATGGTGTTGCTGCCATACTTACAAACAGTATCATATAGAAAAAATGAAAGTTTCCATCAATTTGACGTGTATTTGAAGTGTAAAAGTAGACTAGAAGAGCTCCACTGCTACTACAGAGATGAAATGGAAACTTCTATCTACTGCATATACTAATCTATTTACTCTATGTAGTACATACAAACATTTTTAACATTTTCAAATCTAAACTTGAAAAAATGTGGTCATATGTTGAAAAATTTCGATAAAAAACTCAATTCTAAATTTTTTGAAATTTCATTTTATATTTTCAAAATGTGAACATTTTGTCATTTTTGGTCAAAAACTAAAACAATTGATGAAAATCTTTGTAAAATTATTTTTTAAAATTGTATCTTTTTCTGCAGGTATCTCATAAAATAAAGCCATGTAAAAAAATTTTTTTTTTTAATTTTCTTTGCTAAAATTTTCTTTCAAAATGTCAACTTTTGTATCATTTTTGGTAAAAAACTAAAAGATTTTGACAATTGTTTTGTAATTTTGTAAAAAGTTTTGGGATTTGTTTTGGGATTTGTTTCCCAAAAATTTGTTTGGTAAGGCTATAGCCAAAAAATATTACCACAAAATATTCACTTGGCAGCATG
>NC_024310.1:6507968-6513645 GCF_000523025.1 Cynoglossus semilaevis | reverse complement strand
AAAAATCACTCAAAACATGCCTTACAAAATGTATTAGTTTTTGACCAAATATGACATGAAAAGTTCACATTCTGACAGGTAGTTTCATAAAAATGAACTTTTAAAAATGTTCTCTAAATGCCCTAATTAGATGAGCAACATGGAGGAAATGATATCATTTTGGAAAATAATTTTACAACGATATTTATTAAAATGTATTAGTTTTTGACCAAAAATGAAATGAAAGGTTCACATTTTGACAGAAAATTTTATGAAAAGACATTTATAAAAATGAAAGTCTAAATGCTTTTATGAGATACATGCAGGAAAAGATGACATTTTGAAAAATAATTTTACAAATATTTTTGTCAATTTTTTTTGTTTTTTAGCAAAAAATGACACAAACAGTTAAAATTTTGACAGAAGAATTTTATTTTAAAAAATTATTATAAAAAATGTTTTCTAAATGCTTTTATGAGATACATGCAGGAAAAGGTGACATTTTGAAAAATAATTACACAAAGATTTTTTTGTCAAATTTTTTAGTTTCTCACCATAAATAAATTCACATTTTCACAGAAAAGTTTATAAAATAAAATTTCTAAAAATGTTCTCTGAATCCCCTAAATTTGTGAGAAATATACAGAAAAAGATAACATTTTGAAAAATAATTTTACAATTTTTTTTTGTCAAAATGTATTTGTTTTTGACCAGAAATGACAAATGTCAAAAATTTATATTTTTACCATAAAAGTGGACTGCTAGATAATTCAAACACATTCAAACAAATAGAAGAACTAAGAACTTTAAGAACTAAAAGTAAGAACTTGCAAAAAATTTAGTTCCAAGTGTGAAAAGAGTGATGACTTTTTAATGCCACACTGAAAGCAGTAAGAGTTCCTGATGATGGAAATGGTTATAGCTGAGTTCTGTTCTGACTCCGTCACACCTGTTTGCACATGCAGTACCAGAATCCATGGCATTGAGTATGAAGTTTAGTTAAGAAGGCTATTCTTAATTCAACTAAATGTGAAATAGATTTTGCATCAGTGAAAGGGCATTTGAAACAGAAAGGTTTGCTGACATACATCAGAATCAAATAGCTGTTAGCTTTTTTTTTTTTTTTTTTTTTACTTTTTCCACCTTCACTGGTGGCAAGTGTCAGTCTGATCCATCTCTTCGGTCTCACCGGGTCATCATCCAGCCACTGCAATAGCGATTGCTGAGAACTGCAGGGGATTTTCTTGGTTACTACTCAGAAGCAGATGCCCTCAGCTTTCATGTCCCCTTCATTTCCAAGCACTACAGACTCTTTAAAGACTCTGAGCAAATTACTCTGCTGGGTCTGTAATAAATCTATTGTTCTATTCCCCAGTCTCTTCTGATTGAAAGCGCAGTAAATTTATTGGGTGTATTTTGTTGCACACGGTGCAAAATGATGTTCACGTCAATCCAAACAAATCCCAGTCATAAAATGCGTCACTTCCTGTCGCCCAGTAGATTTTTTCCTTTATTTTTCCCAGAGAAAAAACACAAAAACTAACAGACAATGACAGGCAGATGAACTGGGTATTGAATGTCTTTCATCAGCTGGAGATCAAGTCAAAATAAAAAAGATATGAATTATTGCTTCTTTCGGCTTTTAGCTGAGGCAAGAGTAAACTCATCGCAGACAGAAGTAAATCCACATGAGCAAGGTCTTGCCGACAATTGCCTCGATGTTGCTCCAGATGACTGTCAGGAGAGATTAGAGAGAAATCAAATCCTGCCAAGAAGTGTGTTTTAACTTCTAATGTTTTCAACTCTTTCCTGTTTATGCTTCCAATCAATGGCATCGTCTGGTTGCATTAAAATTGCTTTCAGCGTGTTATTGTTTTGCGATAGGAATATTGTTCGTCTACGTCATGAGTGGTGCTGCACGCAGGAGGGCCTGTCACTGTTCAGCTTCTGACCAGTCTTTCTTAAAAACACACACACACACACACACACACACACACAGAAACGTGCACAACTATTCCTGTCAGGACTCTGCAGTGACTTCCACATATTTAGACAGGCTAACCAAAACCTCCTTCAACTGTACATCTTCAACCATTTATCCTGTAGAACCTGGGTCAAACATTGTACATTTCCCGTCTGCAGAGAACTGCTTTACATTTCTGTTTGTGCAAACATGGCCTGAAACAACTCTGACGGTCTTCCTGTTCCTGTTCCTTCAAAATAATCAAAGCGTTAATTCTCTCTGTGTCACCTCCAGCGTGAATACACTGACCACGGTGCTGCTGTAAAGGCCAGACTTCTATAACATCACGACCAGACGTGAGGTCTACCGGTCTTGACGAGGTCTGGATTTCAACCGGCGAATGTCTCGAAAAAAGGTACAAAATAAAATTAACACACAAACACACACACAGACGCACACTTTGAAAAGAAACGCAGAACATGTGATTTTCTTTGGGCAAAACAAGCTCCCAAAAGCAGTGCCAGCGGCTGAGCGCTCATATTGGTGCAGTGGCTCTGCTCTTGTTTTGCCAGCCGTCATTTCCTATAAATTCCTGTCTGACTTCATTCCTCCAGCCCTTTTTACCTCTGATCTGCGTCACTGTCTGCCGATCGTCTTTAATCTGTGCATAGAAACACATGCAAAAGCCTCGGTACACATTCTTTATGTAGCTTCTACTGACCCAGACACACACACACACACACATCAAACGCACACACAGAAAACACTGTGCACTTTGTTGTCTGCAGTCCTTTTACTCTTGCTCCCTTCCTTGCGTCATTTGTCCTTCATCGTATGATTAAATAAAAGAAAAGTGAATCAGGATCGTCCCGATGTTCACTGTTCGGCTATTTTTGCATCATTGAATCAAACCAGCGGCGAAAACTCTGCTCTGTTAATGCAATCCTTCGCACACACTCTCTGTCATTTTAGTATCATGGAGCTTAAAGTTGATATCCTTATAATTTACCACAAGATGGTGAACAGGAGCTGTGGTCAGTCTGGACGTAAGGAACTGCAATCAGTTACGTGTAGGAACACTAGCCTCGGGAGGAAAGGGTTTCAAATCAGTTGTCAAACAAACTGATTTTAGGTTTAATGTAAAAAGGCTCTAAGTGTATCATTTCCACCGCGGACCTCTGCGAGAGGAAGTATATTATATCAGCTGTGATAAATATTTTTATACTAAAGGAAAGGTTTGATTTTGGGGGGGGGGGGTTGATACCACCCAGGTAGGAGCTGCTTAGCTTTGCGGAAACACTGGAGGAAAAGGAAATAAGGACTAGCGTAGCTCAGCGCTAACAGCGGTAAAGGGCTGTTTCTTGGCCAGGCTCGCTGTCTCTTTGCTTCAAGTGTTTATACTGGGTCACAGTGGATGTTGGCTGACTGTGCAGTCCTACAGAGATTAGGTAGAAACATGTGAGTAGGACATCGTTTTTCAGTTGTGGGGAACAGAGAGAATCCCTGCTGCGCCTGTCAGTTCTGTTTAAGCATCTGATGTCTCAAAGTTGTTGTTTTTTTTGTTTGTTTTTTTCAAGTCACTGCAACTTTTGGTTTCAGTTTTGGTCACTGTCCTCAGTCTGGGTGCACGAGAAAATGTATAATGCTTGAAGTATGTAAAGTGATGCCATATAGCTGAAAAATCCTGAAATATCGTAAACGTATTTCTAAGTTTATTTAATTTCTGCCTTTAACAATAACACCTCTGTATGAAACACCCAGTTAAAGCAGCTCAGTTGAAATTGGCTCACGAAATCCGAGGGCAGTCGACGGGGCGAAAACGTCGCTGCAGTTGGAGTGTGATTGACACGTTACCTGATAATTCATGGAGCTTGTAGCAAATGTGTGTAGTTTACTGTTACCTGGAGGTTCTGTGCAGCTGGCCCGTGAACTGCTGCCTCAGCTGAAGCCTGGTTGGTTGGTTGCCCAGCTCACCTATATGGACGGGCTGGGCCTGTGCCCACGGATGTCAAACGCCCAGTGTCGCCGTAGTTGAACCTGTTTTAAAAACAAACATCATGTCTTTTACTTTTTGCCTAATGGACCCTGAACAGTTCTCAAATGAACCAGAGTCACACCGTCGACCCAGAAAAGACCAGGGAGGGGCTTCGTTTACCAGACTATTTATTTATATCCTATCTCCATATATAGTCATATCTATGTCCTATATATATTATATTATATATATATTTATAGGTATATAATTAAATATATACATTTACATACATGTATTTACATAGAAAGAAAGTCAAAAGATAGAAAAATATGTAGTACAATCAATTGAAAAAATACACTTTCAAAATTAAATACTCACCAATATATATATTTTTTTTCTCAAATCTCAAATCCTTACCGTCACCCATCCACCTCCTTACCCACTCATCACCCCCGTCCTTCTGCTGCCACTCCCTCCTCCTCAGACACCGTGCCTCCTTCTGCTCCCGACGATGTGTTTTTCCGCCCTGAGGTCCAGAGGTTAAGTTGGCCCCAGCATGTGTTGGTGCTCAGGTCAGCAGCAGCCGGGACCTGTGATGACAGAGTGTGTGAACACTGGGGAGAGTCAGAGGTTAAATGTTTGTACAGGGGTTGTATGGCAGACTGGGATATAAAAGGAGACCCCCCCCAAAAGACACCTGGTAACCTCCTGTACAGAGGGGGACACACTGATACCACAGGGATAACACTGAAAAGATGTTTGGAAAAATGAGATGAATCAGTGAGTGTAGCGGGGAAACAGTCGAGTCATCAGTGAAAGGTCTGTGTGAGTCCTCAAAGTTCTGATGGAGTAGAACTAGAACCTCTGTTGTTGGAGGTCTGCTGTAAAATAATAAGACTGCAAGAGTGCAATGAAGTTTTAGAAATTTTCCTCACAGTGGAACACTGTGAAACTCACTGACAATAGTAATGTGAGCGAACAAAACCAACAAGGATTTAATCTGCAAGTTTAAACAACAGCCCTTCCAGTTTTTTACTATTAGGCATTATGGGTATTTTCACCAATATACCTCTTTTATTGGTTTGTTTATGAAGCCACTCTTCACCTTAATCTAAACTCAGACCATCTTCAGATTATAAGTCTCAGTTCTATCCACAGTATCCAGTAGGTTTGATACATCCACACAGTGGTTTCAGCCAATCATCACAAGTTTTTATTGGAGAGCTGAGGCACTCATGGGAAAGTCAGAGATAATCAAAGGGGCAAAACACACACACACACACACATAAACATGTAACATAGTGGGAATGACAGAAGCAGCTGCTGGCATGAGCTCGAGGTCGTGTTGGATCACAATACTGAGAAAAAAAACAAATTCTTTGACCCAGGGGGTTGTCTAGGATGTGAGTTAGTGGATCACATGGTGGTACAATGTTTTTACGTGTGATCTGTGCAAGTGTGTGTGTGTGTTTGAGTCTGTGTGTGTGCGTGCGTGTGCGTCTGTGTGTGTGTCTGTCAGTGTGTCTGTGTGTGCGGGTGTGTGTGTGTGTCTGTGTGTGTGTTGTGAATATAAGTCTGCCAGACTTTTTTTTAGAAGAAATAAACTTTTTTGGTACACCAACTTTTGATCACAGTAAAATACCTATAAGTTCCTGAACAAATCTCTGAAAAAAAAGTTTCTCAAAAATGACTAAAAATGCACTCATTTGTCTTAAAATACTTAGCTATGTCCATTTCTGTCGTTAAAATTCAGAAAAAAT
>NC_024310.1:6491456-6503464 GCF_000523025.1 Cynoglossus semilaevis | reverse complement strand
ACTCTGCTAATCGCTGTGGTCAGAAGCTGCAAAAAGGTGTAAAACAAACAAGACAAATATTTGTTGTTCTTTGGGGAAGTACTGCCTCTGGTAAAGCGACCTTTGTCAGCTGTGCACTGATCGTTAAAGACCAGGCTCTTAAGTCTACTTCTCCAGTGCAAAACTTGTAACAAAAAAATGACACTTAAAGAACTTGAGGGTCTTCATTATGGTGTTACAAACACTTTTTTTTTGCCGTTAAATGTTTTGAAATTTCAACACACCAACCCTGAGTTTGTTTAAATAAACTGACATCTGCACTGCTAAATGAAATAAGGACCATTTGTCTGGAATAAACAACATCATGCAGTCTTGATGTTGTAGTCAACTCAAATTTAATAATGCTGTTAATATGACAAACATTCCCAACAAATAAGGATTGGTTACTTCTTCATTCTTATTTAATTTTTTAAGCCTTAATTTTAGTTTTGTTTTCCATTGTTAACCGTTAACACCAGTATGAGTCAAGAAAACTACTTTTGACACTTTGAGATTGAGACGAAAAAGCAGTTACGTTGGTCTCACGCCACCCTCCACATTTGCCGGCTGGTTGGCTGTCTTGTGGAAAGGTGTTTCCTTGAAGATGAACCAGCAGTTGCCAGCCCACACGATGAGGTTGAGAAATCCAAAAATCTGCAGAAGGACAATAGGGAAATGAAAAAAATGTCAGGCTATAGTTCAAAACAAACTGATTTAAAAATTTTAAAGTTTTAAAAAATGAAAAGACAAAGAACTAACCACTGAAGCGTTGAGTCTGCCCATGTGAGGCATGGCACCTGCAGTGCACTTGGTGGTTTCCTGCTTGCACACATCAAGGATACTAACAATGGTTGAAGGACTCGTGGAGTATTTCACATCAGTCAAGCCTTTGGCCCAAGCAGAGGACGACACCAGCCACAGGAAAGCAAAGGCGGCAGTCAGCAGAAGGTCCTGAAAGATGGAAAACAAAAGAAGATTAGTATTTGAATGGAGGTTTCCACCACAGGGACAAGTACCAGGAAGTAACTCCGTTTGATGTGTAATTAACGTCTCGTTGCAACGGTGTCAGTGGTGTACAGCTACACAGACAAGTGGGCACTGGGTTGCTGTATGCTTCAGACTGTCCTGCTGTGACTGACTGTCCACTGTTAATATCAAAAGCTACATTTATCATCTGTTCTTGTGGAGAAAGCTGTAGCTGAGTTACTTGCTGAGACTTACAGGAAACAGTCAAAGCAGTCAACTCACAGCCTGACTCTACCTTACAGAGTATTTTTAGATCGACATAGAGTGAAAGTTGCTTTGAGAGCAGAGCCTGTTTCATTAGCACGGCTCCGCTGAGCGAACTTTCTCTGACCTCCTGTTGGAATTCAGCACCAAGCAGAAACTTTTAAATTCTCCAGCTTATGACCAATGAATACAAAATATAAACATTGCCCAATTTGATGAATGCAGACCCACCCCCTCGTGTGAAACACGAGCAGAGCAGGACATGGCTGATGACGAGTATTTTACACGAGAAAGATAAGGAGAGTTTAGATAAACGTACCACAATGGGAGCACGGCTGGTTTCTCTATACAGGTGCTGGTAACCCAAGTACAGAACTAGTGTGGCAATGCAGTACAGGAAGGCAAACACCCCAACGCAGACGTAGAACTCCGCTGAAGAAGCATAGTCTCCTGACAGGTAGTGTGCAGTGGTGGTGGTCTCATTGACTTTACAGTCAGGAACATCGTAGGGATGCTTCATCAACCTGTACAGAGACAAATATAACTTTATACTTAAAAATCAGGATATGAAAAAAAATTGAATTTGATTCACTTTAAGACCAATTTAATGTTTAGTAATTACACTAACCTTTGGCTATCAGCACCATTTCACTAAATATTTTAAAACCCTCTGCTTTCAACTCAACCCAAGGGTAATTAAAAGGGGCAAATTTAATAGAAAATTCTGAATCCATTTTTAATTTTTAATTTCCATTCAGTGAGGTCTGAGATCACACATTCACCTGAAGGGGTAGTTAAAGTCTGCAGTGACTTCCTGTATTTCCTTCCCTGGACACTGGATGTTGACGCTGGTTGTGCCTGTGTAGCCTCCAGTTGTAGCAAAGGCAAATATGGCGAAGATCTGCAGTCAGAAACAAGACAATTAGACATTTGACAACTCAAGAACAAGAGGACATTTTGAATCAAGGATGATTGGTCAGATGCGTGTGTCCAATGACCCATGGCCTTTTATCACAGAGCATGGACAATGAGGGTCAGATTCACAGGAGGTTCAGGCCAATTGCCTTGAAACGTCTAAATGAACACTTAACACATTTTTGAGGAGTGGGGGCAGGGGGGTTGATGTTGCTATAAATATTTTTTTATATATATATATATATATATTCAGCCAATTGTCATTTAACCTTTTGACTCATTTCATCATTTGTCAAAGTCACAGTATTTTTACAGTCTATTCCTCTAAAGTGTAAAAATACATAATATATAAATACAAAGACATACATGGAGTTTTTAACACAACTAACACAACTAAACAACAAAGTCAGCTTTAAACACCTGTGTTGTTGGAACACTGACGGTGTTTTCCATTACAAATTGGAGTAAAAAAAATTGTTTAGACAAAAATTTGCTCACTTCATTTGGTCTCGGAGTATACTGTAACACTGCATGTGTGTGTGTGTGTGTGTGTTTGTGAAGGGGCAGAAAGAGCTGTTGGCACCAGGACCATCCAAAACTTTGTCATTATCTGACAGCACGAAAACAGCAGCGTGGAACTACACTCTGGGCTGTATTAAGGAAATAATAGGCTTTTCAGTTCAGGGGAGGCTTCATTAATAACAGTAATGTTGGGCCTTTGGAATTTCTGCAGGTGTGATTTGTCTTCATCTTTAATGGTATGGACTGATTAAGAAAGCAAACACAGACGTATGTGTGTTGATTGGACCTTGCACTTCTTGTACTTTTCCGACGCTTGTACTTAAACACGTGTGCGTGTGTGTGTGTGTGGGGGGGGGGGGGAGGGGAGGGGGGGGGGGGGGTGTCCTCCCACTGGAAACATTATTCAGGCTCAGCAAACAGAGCTGACAAGACTATGAGTGATCCTCAGCGTTGTTATTGACTTAGACTTTAGAGTGTGTGGTCCAGGTCCAGCTCCAGCACCAGCACCAGCACCGGCGTGCGTGCGTACATGCGTGCGTGCGTGCGTGCGTGCGCTCACAGCGCCACCACGCCTTCAAGGCCTTAGAGCAGACACGATTAATCAGAAGAATGTTATAATTAGGTCCCAATGCCCTCAGGCTGCATGAACACACACACACACACACACACGCAGAAACAACACTATATGTGAACATTATGTATGAATGTGCTAGCTGCACAAACACACACGTTCACAGAGGAGTCTGTGTGTGTGTGTGTGTTTTTTTTTTTTTTAATTTGGGAGTGCTGTTTGTCCAGTAGGCTCTAAGGCCTGTTCTCTGATACAAAGGTCAGTTTGTTACAGTAGTGGAGGCCAGCGGGCGTTCAACACACACCACTGCAGATGCAGCAGCATCAGTGAGAAAAAAAAAGCCCGTTGTGTTCGGTCCCCAAAGCCAGTGTCTGCTGACGCTCCGTCCGGCCTCTTCTTCTTTTGGTCGTCTTCAAAAGTACACATTTATCTCCCACAGCACTTTTGTTCAGCTGTGGTGCAAACAGCTGCTCTCTCGCTCACTCTCTCTCACTCACTCTCCTTTTTTTTCTTCTTCTTCTTCTTCTTGCAAAAAAAAAAAAACAATGGATCCATTTAGTGACCACTCGGCCGGACGAGCCAGGAACGCAGCAGCAGATATTTTTAGAGGCTTTACATTTTTATTATAAATAGTAGTAATAACGCGCTTGTACACATGACATACTGTTGTCACATTGCTTTGTCAAATAATACAAAAACATATGTGGTAGGAATGAAAGTAAAAAAGGCTGCTTCTTTCTGACGTGGGCCACATCCACACAAACGGGGGTTTTATGTGAAAACCAAAAAAGATATAAACCAGGTCCAAACCTGAATTAAATGATTAAAAATATAAAACATATGATTTAAAAAAAAAAACATGTCAGAAACACTGGTTATAGTTACATGTAAACAGAAAAGTGTGAATCTGTCATGCTTTGTATAGAAACACTGGTTATAGTTACATGTAAACAGAAAAGTGTCTGTGAATCCGTCATGCTTTGTACTGACAAGATATTTTTATTTATTGATTAAATATAGTATTTCTTTGTCATTTGTATTTTTTCTCACTGTAAAAAAATATAAATATTTCAATACACCTAATGATTATTATAATTAATTAAGCTTATTAATTGAGCTTTAGATGTTTATAATGATTCAGGAAATTCAGAAATCAGGATTTTTTTAATTAGAAATTGTTTTTTTTTAATGGTTCAATAGTGACAACTTATCGACCAAATTATTATTTTACTAATTAAAAGAGATTTTTAAAAAACGTAATTTATTTGACTGCTTAATTGATTTTGCCGTTGCAGAACATTATCAGAAAAAATTGGGCCGTTGCAGAACATTATCAGAAAAAATGGGGTTTTTTTATATTTTGTCATGACTTTGTCAGAACTTTTGTAATTAGATTCACACTTATTCATCTTGATCAAATGATCCCTAATAACAGATGTTTTTTAAAAGGAGGATTTGGAGTTAAAGTAATTGGTTTTCAGATAGAAACCACAGCGGTGTGAATGCAGCCACAGACAGGTCAACAGACGCGTCAGTGTTTGTGAAGACACTTGAGAATTTCCTGGATAGAGTATAGTTTGTACAACGATGTAAAAAGGTTTACTGTGACACATTAGTGACAAAAAAAAAAAAAAAAAACACGTCCGCGATGCATCAGAGACAAAATCCCATTTTTCCTACCTGTAAAAAGGTCCCATACATAAACAAATACAAAAAAAAAAAAAAAAAACACGTCCGCGATGCATCAGAGAAAAAATCCCATTTTTCCTACCTGTAAAAAGGTCCCATACATAAACAAATACAAAAAAAAAAAAAAAAAACACGTCCGCGATGCATCAGAGAAAAAATCCCATTTTTCCTACCTGTAAAAAGGTCCCATACATAAACAAATACAAAAAAAAAAAAAAAAAACACGCCCGCGATGCATCAGAGACAAAATCCCATTTTTCCTACCTGTAAAAAGGTCCCATACATAAACAAATACAAAAAAAAAAAAAAAAAACACGCCCGCGATGCATCAGAGACAAAATCCCATTTTTCCTACCTGTAAAAAGGTCCCATACATAAACAAATACAAAAAAAAAAAAAAAAAACACGTCCGCGATGCATCAGAGAAAAAATCCCATTTTTCCTACCTGTAAAAAGGTCCCATACATAAACAAATACAAAAAAAAAAAAAAAAAACACTTTTGGCTTTGTCATTCCTGTCAATGTTTTGCTGACGCTGTAATTCCCTCATGACATTTAAGTCTGAACAAATGTGGTCCCCTCAGTTTACCATGACTGCAACACTGGCAGTGCTTTCTATTTGTTTTGGAGCTCAAAGGCCTCCAAAGGCACAAACGTCGTTCCAGCTTCACAAATCAGAACCAGAGTCTGAATGTAGAATGTTTTGTAAGACTTTCGCAGAGGCACATTTGACTTTGTTTGTCCTGTTTTTGTGTCACGGTGACGATGACTCTGAGATACATGATATTGCACGTGTGGTCAGCTGGGAGAGCGGCTGCCTCCAGTCTTAAACTCTCCCCGTCTCTCAAGTGTCTCTTGGTCGTGACTTGTGACCCGGAGGCTTTTTCTCAACAGGAGTGGACACAGTTCTACAGGAAACCATCACAGTTCCATCTGATCTCACTCTCAGGAATCAACGCCTGACTTCCTCTGATGAGGCTCCCCCCCCCCCCCCCCCCCCCTGGTCTTTCCCGCCACTTCTCCACTGCCGCCACCGCCCTTCACTGCTCTCTCATCTGTCACTTTCCCTAACGTCACCTCTTGACCTCCTCTGTCAAACTACAAAAGGCCAAGATCCTCGCCTCACCGTCCGAGACATCAATGAGACAGAAGGACAGAGGAGACGAGGGAGAGCGGAGAGGATGGTGGGGGGGTGAGAGGGGGGCGGTGGTGGAGGAATGTTTGAATGAACTCTCTCTCCCTCTGCAGTACAGATGTGGTGTACATTAGAGCTCCTGATACATAAAACACAGATTTGTTTTATTAGGTTTGTTTTTCTTTCTCTCTGGAAGTTCTCCCCGTGTGTGTTTGCTGGATGCAAAAATTCATCAAATAAAATCAACAAAGCCCTTCTCTGTTTCAGATGATACAATTCAGGCATTAAGTTGGTGATAACATGTGGTTTCGTACGTGGACCGCTGTAAACACGCTCCTCGGCCTGTGACATCCACAGACGGCGTTCTGACCGTTCTGACCGCTGAGCTGAGCTGGTGCAGCTGTTTTCACAGTTTTTTTGGTCAAATATTCCTCTATGGTCCCTTCTTCATTTTCCTCTTGTCTTTTTTATATCCATCTTCCCTCCACCAGAGTTTAACCGTGCAGTGGAGGAATATGTCCTGGTTAATGATAGTTAATAAAAAAAAATTAAAAAAAAAAGTTTTGGTCCAGATACTACAAATTAAATGTCCATTGCTGGTCACACAGATCTGTGTGTGTGTGTGTGTGCGTGTGTGTGAGAAGTGCGGAGCTGGTGATCAGGTGATCTCAGGCCTCAGATAAGAAAGGGCACCTGTGAAAACACAGAAAGAGACAGTTGTTAAATCACTGCCAGTGAAAAGCGTTTTTTAAATAACGCGGAAGGACGATAAAAGAGATATATGGCTGCAATAAATTCCGCACATATGTTTTAGCATGCCATCGGACATATGGCTGTTGTTAGCCTAGCATGTGCTAACAGTGGTTTGGTTGTAAGGTCAGTGGAGGGAGACGTGAGAACAGTACTGAGGGGGACGAGGACGGAGCTGGAATCTAACGTATCACACAAACCCAGAACAGTTTTGTTTTCCTTTTCACTGCTGTACTTGTACACAGTAAATGCGTCATAGCGTACACGAGACCCCGCTGCTTATGCAAACCACGGCTGTAGCAAAGATATTTGAAATAAAAACAACTTTTTTTTTTTTCAATTGGTATATTTTTCTTCTACTCTGCTGCTTTTGAATCAATGTCTCCCTCTTTTTACATTTGGAAAGCAGGAATTTCACACATTTTTTCAATATATATATGCATATGTATGTGTGTGTATATATATATTTATATATATATACACATATATACATATATGTGTATATATATGTATATATATATATATTCACTGACTATGGCGATGATATCCTGATGTATTTGCAATTACATGTTTCCCAAAAGCTCTGTTATCTACTAACAACCTGTTTGTATTTCTGCAGGAAGATCATACCCGTGACGAATAAACAACATATGTTTCATTTCTGAGAAACAACTTCAGCGACAACACCCTTCAGACCTGTTTGCTGTGACTGTGCTGAACATTTTCTCTAACGGTAAATGCAGATGAAAACCCGCTCCGTTATGTCACCTCGCTTCTTATCAAATCCACGATCTGACGCTGATCAGTTTCAACATGCAGTTATAGATTTATTTTCCACTCCACGTCAGGTATGAGTCAGTTAATCCTGGTTATCGTATTGTAGACTAAGCATTTTTCAGGTCAAAAACAACATTTTTTTTTTCTTGGAAATGAGAGTTGAAACGGTGGAAAGATTGAGAGCAGATCGCTTGTTTTTACATTTTATTAAAGTAGCACTTTAAGGTTTTGCAGCTTGAGGTTTGGAAACATACAGTAAATAGCGCTGACCGTAGTGTGCCGACACAGCACATTTTTCTAACCGTGAATTAGGGGAAAAAATAGATTTTAGCCTCCAGACAAGAAACTATCGGATTATATGACAAATGTATAAGCAATACATCGGCTAAATATATTTCTGTCAATCATTTTTCTGGGAGTGGAGTCACGACAAAAACTATCAGCAATACTAATTCATTTTACAGTACATGTTACACTCGGGTGGGCCGCATAAAATGATAGGTTGGATTTGGTTCAGCCCGCGGGCCTCGAGTTTGACATTCGAGTTCTAGCTAGTGCTGCAAGCTATGATTTTTCTACATTTGCTACATAACCAGATGATCTTCTTATAGTTGCTGACGAAAAAAAAAAAAAAAAAAAAAGATATAGCGTAAGTAGTTTTTAGCTAACACAGTTAGTTACAGTTCACTGAAGCTTAACTTTACAATCCTGTTCTGTATAAGAAAATATTACCATGGCAAAAGGCATTGACCAAAATGACAGTTTATTTCTCGGAGATTTTCTACATGTGTGCTGTCAACCACACGCACAGCTGCTTGTTTTCTCCAGTTTGTGGGATTAATGAAGTGGATGTGAGGTGACAGGGCATGTGTTGCCGACTACTACAATGGCTGCTAATAAGAAACTGTGTTGGCCGATCTGATGCAGATGTTCTGGTCTTGAGGGTTTTTTTGGGTTTTTTTTTTTTTTGAGAAATAAGTGAAACACAGCCACATCCAGTATGCCTACACTAACACACGCAGTGACCAGTTTTTAGGAAATAGACGATATATAGACGATACATGTTCACCTAGTATCACCTAGTATCACCTAGTATCACCTAGTATGACCTAGTATCACCTAGTATCACCTGGTATCACCTAGTATCAATATGGAACGACTGCACACACTCGCAGCTAAAAGGGAGCACCAGAAATTAGAAACTAAATTATAATTAGACCCATGTAATTTAAATGCATTTTTGGAAAATATAGAAACATGTTTGACAAATTACAGGACGAGGTAAATTGCTAAAAAAAAGAAGCTTTCAAGCTATTTTATTAGCGTTAGCTACACTGCAAACATATTCAACAAACGACTAAATGTGTACGACGTTCAGGATTGCGTTCGTCTTCACATCAGCTGATTTAGACTACAACACTGAGGGAGTCATTTACCATCACAGACTTCAGTCAACAGACTCACAGATTTGACTCGCCACTCTGTGATTAAACAAAAGCTACCTAGCCTCTCCTGGCGATCACAACACAACAAAACGATCTTCGTTGTTCCTTTACGTGCGAACAACTTTCTGCTCTGACGTCAAAAACCAATCGCGACTCTGCTGAAGTCTCCCCAGGCGTTTGGAAGGAAGTTTCAGGACACGAAGAGTCAACAACAGGAACGCATTTGCTACGCTGTTCAAGGTAGAGCTCGACTGATGTGTCCCATGATGCTACGCTCATTCAGAGAGAAAGTCACCGTGAGCTCAACGTCCGGGTGGAGATTCTTAAACCATAATTTCTTGACTTTTTGATGAAAGTTTTGTGATGTGTAAAAAAAACATGATTAGCTGTAATTATTGATGTATGTGAAGTTATTTTTAAATATATTTGGGCAACTCTGTGATTGTAATCTAAGAACTGTGGGTTTGAATCCTGGCCCTGGGCACCAGTGTGGTGTGTTAGGCAAGTACCAAAAACTCCCCCGCTGCCCAGACTCCCTACCAAAGTGAACCCCACTGCACTGTGTGTGTGTCTGGTGTTAATTACTGAAGTGTTTCACAGATGGGTTAAATGCAAATTACAGAGAGTACAACATGACAAATGGAGTACTAAAAAGAATAATAACTTCAGCAGCGTGTGTGTGTCAGGATTCTTTTTCTACAATAGAAAGGGGGTCAAGTTTTAGATCACTGCTGGGGGGAGGAGGGGCTATTGTTTTTCGACCTAATGTAACCCGTCATACCCAGCCACAGAGAGACCATAAGTATGTATTGTGTTTGTGTTTGAGCAACGTCTGGGTAATTGCTGAGAGATTCATTGCTGCCTCACAACTGGAGAACAATTACATGTTTACGTCATTCATTATCTACCGCTTAATCCTTTGTAGAGTCGCAGACATGCTGAATCGATCCCAGCATGGATGAGGCCTCTGGACCAATCCACCGCTCCGTCACAGGGTCACAGAGTCTCATCGACCTAATCCTCAATCTGCACTTTTAATTACTAAGGTAATTATAAACCATGTTGCTTTCCCTGTGCTTTGATGTTGCCTGGTGGTTAAGGAAGCAAACCTGTGTCCAGAAGGTCACAGGTTTGAATCTTAGCTTGAGCTGCCCCACCCCACCCCCCAGCTCACTACGGTGATGGGTTAAAGGCAAAGGACAAATTGAATCGTGTGACAATAATTAACTTTCACTAGAGAACTGACACGAGCTGACACCACCATCATCCCGACCGGTAGCGACGGCAGTTCGTTAAAGAACCAGACACACTGACTGACACTGACAGGTGACCTGTGTTAAGTGCGGCGCGCAAAAACCAGCAGCGGTGTCTGCTGTGCAACACAGACATGACCTGAAGCAAAGCAAAACAAGTGTTTCATAGATTAATACTCCGTGTTTCTGTCAGGCGGCCCGGTAGGAGAGCAACACGACAGCGAGGATGTGGAGCCGCAGGTTTTTGGAACGCTCTCTTTACACTACGCTGGAAACCCGGAGCTGCGCTCTCTCCGAGGCTGCTTCCCCAGCTGACCTCGGTCGTCACACCTGTTTCTAATAGCTGCCCTGCCACAGGCTATTAGCATCTGTCCACCCCCAGAAAGGACCTTTCCTCTGCAGCTCCAAACCCAACCACACAACGGCCGTCCACTCGCACTGATTAATCACATCAAGATGACGCGCTGCGGCTCGTGGCGCTGCGTAGGTGCACGTCCCCGCCTGCAAGTCTGTGCGTGCGCACGCACAGTGCCACATGTTAGTGGGTTCCTGCACGTGTGTCATCCTAATTCTTTATTCTGTCCATGTCGAGATATTTGACCGAGATATTTCATTAGACATTTGCTGCTCTCGGATATTAGGTTAGATATTCATTTGATACCTGCCGCCCCACAGAGCTGCTGCGGCCAGACTCGCTGGAGCGTTTCCAAGCTCTTTGAAGGGCCCCCGCTTGTCTCAGGGTCGCCGCGAGGTCAGTGGATGAGCCTGATTGGTCAACCCCCTGTGTACCGTAAATTGGAAACGGTGGCCACTGTAATCATGCCGGAGCAGGGAAACGCTGTTGCTCGCAAAGTCAGACAGTGAGTTGTTTGAAGTTGATTTTTACCTTTAATGTAACAATAATGTGAAGTGAAAAGTGTATTTTCTAGGAGGGCAGAAGTCTGAGCGGGGCCATCGGACACTTCTGCAGCTACACTTCAGCCTGATGGGAGCTGACTCTACAGTACGCCGGGCTGCAGAGTCCGGTGTCAGCCTATAACGTGGAATCAGATCTGCACAATTAACCCCAACACTTGAGACCGCCTGATTGGATGCAGAAAATGAAAGCTCTCTCTTGAAAAAAAACTACAGCCACATACGTACAGCTGCCGTTTTTACTTTTCTACAGTTTGAGCAAAGAATCTGAGGTGACAGGGCATGTGTCGCTGCACTGCTAGATAATCAGTAACTGTACAGGCGGACTCGGTTCAGATGAACTGTAAATTTGGGAACGCTCCCACAGAGACGGCAGTAAAATATATTCAGGTTATGATCAGGTCACTTCTTTTAACTGATTTTTAATTGAGAAAACGAGAAAAAAAAATCACTATACCACCATTTAAAAATCACTCCAGTAAGTTAAGAGTATTCTTATAAAATGAAAAGGTGAAGTCTATTGACCTTACTTTGTCCGTACTGGCCGTACTGGTAGGACGCCACGTGGTCGACGGTGTAGCCCGGTGAGCTGTAGGAGGGTGGGCAGTAAGACTGGGAGCTGGGCAGAGAGGGCAGAGCCGACATGGAGGGGACACTGGTCAGACCCTCCAGGCCCTTGATATGGTCCATGCGCTGGCTACAGCTGGCGGCCATGCCAGCAGGGGGCTCCAGGCCGCCTGTCAGAGGTGAAATGGCGTAGTCGCTTTGGGGCTGAGGTGGAACACCCC